>NC_046607.1:20347879-20680617 GCF_011750605.1 Drosophila busckii
TGCAGCTCAACTTTTAATTACTTGCATATGCTAATAGTACCAATGTCAAGTCAGTAGCTGTAACTAAAAATTTGCGTCTTGCTCTTTGACTGTGGCTTAAAATTTAAATTGTGTGCAATGGGAGTTTAGTATGCAGCTAGCATAGTTTAGCTTCGTTATATATACGCTCTCTCTTTCTCTAATGCTGTCACTCTCTTGCAGAGCAGCCTCTCGCCTGTGTTTGGGCTACTGATTTTAGTTTTATTTCAATTGCAATTGCAAAAATTGCGCTGCTTGCAATTCAATTCAATTCAATTTATCTTTGATTTGCACTGGGCTGCAGTTACAGCTTTGAACTACGACCTAGCAAAAGCAAAAAGAGTAGAAAACCCTAAGCAATTTGATTAATTTTTTGTAACACGTAGTCGTGAGAGCTGCGAGCTGAGCTTGTATTTTCTTTTGGTCAGTTGGCTGTAATTAGGGCTTTAGTTTTGTTTGTTGCCGCTTTTAGTAAATTACTTTGGCAATTAGCGCTTTAGTACTGCGAGTGCTAGCGCCAGCACCTGAACAGCTTGGACACCAAATCAATTTGCGTTTTGTGCGCCGCTCCAAACCACAAAGCTCATTTCGCTCGCTTGTTGCTGCACCAGCTCGCCCTTATGGCCATATCTGTAAAAACAATGGGCCTGGTCCCCCCCAACCCACCGAAAAAACTTGCGCTCTGCGCTTTGGTGCATTGTTGTAAATTTTGTTTCGGCACTCGTAAATTCCTTTGGTGCTGCCAACTGCATTTATGCAAAGCCTTGTTGTTGTTGTTGCAAGGCCCAACAGCAACTAATTTTATTACAGTTTGTGCAACAAAAGGACACACAACACTACATAACACAGCAGCAACAGCAACAACAACAACAATGTCATTTTACACTTGGTCATTGCCTGCCCATGTTTTGTTATTGTTGTCGGCTTGTTTTTTGCCCATATGTTGCCTAAATGTTTAATGAAATCGCCGCCATAGTGCCGCACACAGAGTTGCATTTTAAAGCTATAGCTTACCGCTGGGAGTGTGCAGCCTCAACAACAGCAAAAAAAAAAAAAACAGCAGCCTCAACACAAAAACAAATTTTAGGTGTGCAGCGGCGCAGGCTCAATTTCTAAGCCAATTCTGTGGCACTAGCCAAACAACTGACAAGCAACAAAAAACACACAACAGACAAACCGAAACTAAAGTTTAGCAACTGCCGCAGCTAAGGAGCTATAGTGTCTGCTTCTACATAGCGTAGCTGACATTAGAAACTACAATAAGTTTTCAACAAACATAGTTTATATTATGCAGCGCTAGCTATTCAAGTATTTCGAAAAACTTATGCTGAAAATAATGCGCAAACTTAAAATTTGTTGCTTTTTAATTGCTGCAGTTATTGCAAATTATCCAATTAATAAAGAATTGTTGAAATTGTTGGTATAAATAATGTAGAACTTGCTTATTGTAGAAATTGTGCATTGGTGTTGGACAGACAATTAATGTAGACTTTGATTGGTGAGATATTTATTGAAGAATTTTATGCTTGTTATTGAAATTGTTGATTGGTGAGATATAATAAAGAATTTTATTATTGTTGTAGTTGTTAATTGGTGAGATAATTATTGAAGACTTTAATTATTGTTGAAATTGTTGATTTGTGGGAATTATTGAACACTTTGATTATTGTTGAAATTGTTTATTGGTGATATATATAGTAAAGAATTTAATTATTGTTAAGATTGGTGAGTTTGGTGCCATATTTAACTATTCCAAACAAATGAAGAGTTTCATTATTGTTAAGATTGATGATTGGTGGAATTTGTAGCAAATGAAAAAAAAACTATAACCTGAGTCTAAGTTTCATAGGCTGTATTTGGAATTTAACAATTGGTGTCTTTTAAAAGCGAAATTTTTATAACAGCTTTAAAAGATTAAATAACTTTTAATGAAATACTCCATATTTTATTTTGATTTACAAATTCTACAGGTTTTAAGACTTTTACTGATCTTAACTTTGAAACTTTTTAGGTTTGAGCTGCTACTGATGTTAACTATGCTTGTAAGTTTTTGAAATTATTTTTAATTATTTTTTGCTTTGTTTTTTTTTTTGTCATTTTTGTCGTTAATAAGTGTCAAGGCTTATCTACGGGCAAGCCCCAAAATGTATGCTCTGGCGAATTATAAGCAATGACTTGCAAGTTCTTTGTTGTGCGGAGCTGCCCAAAAATTTGTTTACAATCAACTCTGTGTGTGTGTGTAGCGGAAGTTGCATGTGCAATTTTCTGGAATTTGTACTCAAGTCTTATTGGTGGGCCAAATGCTCAAGTGCACTTGGCACATTTTATGCCTGATGTTGAAAAAGTGCACTTGTGGCTCACACAGACAGGCACACACACACACACACATGCTTGAGATGGCACTGGGCTGTGTGCTGGGCAACATTTGCTGCTGCTTTGAGCCAACATCGGCTGTCAATTAAAATGGGAAATGTTTAAGTTTCGATGCAATAACAAAAAAAAAAAAGGGAAAGAAAAAAAACAAAAATGGTTGCCTTAGAGCAATCAGGCAAGGCAACCAGGATGCATTGAGGCATGCAACCATTCAGACGCTTGCAGCTCGCTGCAGCATTTTATGTTGATTTTTATCACATTTGAACTTTGACCTAATTTGTTTGGCTACCAAATTCCGGGAACACTGCTGTGCAACTCCTTAAACTTCTATTGCCAGCCAGCCAGGCGGCGGCTTCCTTGTCATGGCGCTGCAGGATTGCCCGGGCCTCAACGCTTGCCAAGCACTCCAAGTCGAACTCTCCATGCTGATTGCACGTGGCACACACAAAGCGCAACGGACTAACAGACAGACACACACACGAGCACACACACACACACACACACTAGCACAAATTGAAGTTTTCAGCCAGAAGTCACGAAATCTAGACTAGTAGTCTACTAGTGTCTGTCACTTGCTTCACAGCGCGCAGAAACGTGCGCTGTGTATTAGATATATGTATGTATGATGGTGCATGCAACATACTATATATCTATCTAACGTATTTTGTATTTTTCTTGGGAATATTTCTTGTTGTTGCTGCTGCTGTTGAAAGCAAATTTGCTGTTTCGAGTTGTGAGTTTGAGTTTGAGCCGGCGCAGTTGCCTAATAGTTAGAAGCTTGTTTAAGTCTACGCTGCCACGCCCACTTATAGCGCCCAAGCTGGCTAGCATATTCACAGCACAGCTGCTGTACAGCTACACTGAGCGAAACTAGAGTAGGTCAAAGTTAGCCTACAACAAATTAAAATGACAACTCAAATTAAATGACAGCTAAATAGACTTTTTAAATAAATTTAGAAGCATTTAATATTTTTATTAATGAAACTGACATACACTGCGCATAAAAAGTAGTTAATATAACGCAACAAATATAAATTAAAAGAAAAACTGTTTAACAATTAAAGCAAAATAATTTATTTAAATATAATTTTTGCTTTCCTGCTTTATTAGTTGCAATAATTATTTTTTTTAATTAAGTAACTGATTAAAATAATATAAAAAATATAAACTAAAATATTTGGAGCTTAGCAAAGGCAAAATAATTTATTTTCAATTTTATAGCCGCCTGCTTTGCTTTACTTCCTAACTAATTCACTGAGTGTTTACTGTATGGCCAATAGAATGTGTTGCTAGCTTTTTCTAAAGAGTTCACATATGCAGCAATATAACAGACATGTTATATAGACACACACACACACACACACATACAAACAGCTCGACAGGCAACTAAAGATGGCTACGTGCCACGTTTTTCGTGCGCTGCTGCAATTTCGAGTAAGAAAAAACATTGCCAGACACTTTTAGGCTCTGCCAAAAGAACTTTAAGCTTAACACACACACACACACACACGTATTGTAAGTGCATGTGCTTTGCAAGTAAAATAAGTCTTTGGGTTGACGCTTAAATACAAAAATATCTTGCCTTGTATTTTATTTTTTTTTACTTTTATGAAAATGACTTTCGCCCCAGCTGGACACAATTGCTCTAAGGATTTGGCCATGTGTAATGAACTGAGCATTGAGTGTGTGCCTGCCAGTTAAACTAAAATATTGAAAATTCTAAGTGCAGCGTTGTACTCTAAAGCAGTGCATTGAATAAATGCAAAAGCCGTGTTAATTGACAGACCATGACGAGCAGCAACAACAATAGTCAACTATAAATTATATAAACGTACTTTATATAAAGCGCATTACTGACAAAGCAAGTCAACTAAATTGGCTAGCAAAGGCAGTTTTTGTTTTATGTGGGGGTGTTGGGCTGGCAAGGTAATGACGCAAACAGTTGCCATTAAGGCTTATAAAGATTCCAATACTTTGGCTGCTCGCTTTGTTATATTTAGAGCAATTAAAAGTAAAATGGCAAATAGCTTATTGTATAACAATAAAGCCAAACAAGCAGTCAAAAGAAGTTTAAAATGCATTATTTAATTAATAAAGTAGGCAACAATATATTGAATTACATATATTTAATAAATAAACAAGCACTAATTAAAGTTGGGCGAGGCTTTAAGTTAAATATTTAGCTTAAAGTTTGTGTTTGCTGAATTTGCAACCAAATATTGTGAACGTAGCTAGATTTTTATCGTTTTTGGCGGGTATGGTTAGTAAATTCAATATACAAATATAAAAATGTTATGCGTAAGAAATAGCAGTAACTATATACAAACATATAGTGTCTATAGCTTTTATAGTTTATAAGATACTGTAGCTCATACAGGCGTACGAACAAGCAAACATAGCGCAATTGCGTCAGAGTCGAGCACATAACACTGTAGGCATTGCCACGCCTACTTATGCCGCTTACATTTGCATATTATTTAAAAGAATGTCATGTTATGTTAATTTAATAATGTTGTAAGCAAGTTAGTGTTAATAAAAAAAACTTTATAGTATGTTTTTGTACAACATTTTATGCGCTCTTTGTTTATAAATTATAGCAATAATTTGCACACAGTAAATTAAGTACGCATATATTTAAATTTAGTTTTTTTTATTACTCTATTAGTCAAATTTATGCGCAAGTAGCCGCCAGACTTAAGACTAAAAGTAAACTGGCGCAATTATGTTAATTTGTAGCTTGTACTAGTAGTGCCTAGCCCTAGTCCCTGTGAGTCTTTGATTTCTTTTGCTTAATCTTTTACTTTTGATTATTAATAGTCTGCAACGGCGGCGCCTATAAATCCAACAGCCAGCGGCGCATGGTTTATGACGCTTCGTTGCGCGTGTTAGCCGCGTCCTCGCGCTCTCGCTCCTGCTCTCTTTATTTGCAGCTTGCTACTAATGGGCAAGTTGAAGTTGCGTGCGGTACTAAATCGCTCATATTTATCTATAATAAAGGCAATTTGAAAACTGCTGCACTCACCGCTCACCCTCCTGCGCCTTAGTCAAGCATTGCCTGGCAATAAAAATCGATTAAACAAATCGACCAAAGTGTTGCCAGCAAGCTCAAGCTGATAGCTAAGCGAACAATGTATATAAGCCAAGCTATATCAAGGCTTGTGTGCTGTCTATAATTATATACACTTATATATACGTGTGTGTGTGTGTGTGTGTGTTTGTGAGCTATGTGCTCATTGCTACTTACGCGACTTCTCTCAGTGTATGTGTGTGTGTTGTTTGTTTGGGGCCCCAAGGCGCGTTGCCAGGCAACAGTTTAATATGCCACGCATACGCCGCGTTGTACAGCCCACAAAAAATAGAAATTTTTTTATACTCAGTCTACTACACTTTGCTGCTAATTTATTTATATTTATGCGCTTTGCTCTGTTTATAACAAATATGCAAATGTTTTTACTTTTTTTCTTTATAGCGAATGCATAATTTTGTGACTTTTTCGTGTTTATAAATTTTGTATACACTTGTCTTTGAGTTTTGCTTTTTCTTTCTAACACTTTGTCAAATTGTCCTTGCGCAATTTCTTTGCCCAATGCTGGCAACATTTACGTGTATAATTGCGAATTTTGTAAATCTTTTGGCCCAAGGACATGTCGGCAACGTCATTTTTACATTTCGACATATTACGTCACCATTAGTAACTATGTATTAGTATGCTGTTAGTATTTTTTAGTTAGTATTTTGTTTGTTGTCTTTACATAACACAGAACTCGCCACTGCTGCCATTTGCCACTGCGTCCAATTGCCAACTGTTCCGCAGCAATGGGCACTGTAGCAACGCGTGTTGTTGTTCCTTGTTTTGGCCACGCGCTGTATCCTAGCAATGTCGAGGAATTTTTCTAACAACGCTTAGCCTTCGTGCTAACAACGAGCGCTAGCCCTTTGTCGTGCTCTCTCTCTCTCTCTTTCGCTCGTGCGTTAACTTGTTTTGGCCAGACCAACAATCAATCGTACAGGCCACGTTGCCAACAGCAACGCACAGTAAGCAGCGCTAGCTCTAGAGTGGCTAAATCTAGATGTAGCCAACTATAAAATATACTTTGATAGCAGTAGTAGAAAGTGAGTTCAGTTAAGCAAGGAGTATAGAAAATGCAGCGAACTTTAATATGCAATTGGACAGCAGATTTATCAAGCAAGCTTAGTTACTGAAAAATTATAGAATACGCAGCCGACTTTGTTATACACTTTAACAAAAAAAAAAAACTAATGAGTTCAGTTAAAGAGAATGGAGTATTTGCCATTGAATGTGCAGCTTATTACAACGTAGAGTAAGAAGCGCTAGTGGGGCCAACTTTTATATATACTTTAATAGAAGAACAATCAAGCATTAATAATGAAGCAGAGTAATACAACTTTTATATATATTTTTTCAACACAAGTAACAATTGTGCATAGAACGAATATTTGAGAGAGAATAGATTATGAGAATGTGAATCTTAAAAGAAACCCAAGACTAAAAATTGAATGCAGCCAACTTTGATATTTATTTTGATAGCAGAACTATAAGTTAATAAAATATGCATACAACTTTTATATATATATCGACTGAAGAATTATTAAGGAAGCTCAGTTAAAGAAAGGGAATAGAATATGCAGCCGACTTTGATAGAAAAACTATCAAACGAGCTCAATTGAAGAAAGTGAATGGAATATTTGCCATTGAAAGCGAACTTTAATATATAAATAAATGTTTAACTGAGTTTATTTTGCAATATTCCATTGAAGGCTTATATATAAATAAATGTTTAACTGGGTTTATTTTGGAATATTCCATTAAAAGCGAATCTTAATATATAAATGTTTAGCTGGGTTAATTTTGGAATTAAAGTAGAATAACCTACAAAAATTGCTACTAAATAAAAATCTACTTACTAAATTTAATAGGTCAATCGCCTCAGTTTGTTTCGGTAATCAATAACTTCCCATTAAATTGCTTAACTGGGTTTATTTTGGAATTAAAGTAGAAAGAGCTACAAAAATTGCGACTAAATAAAAACTACTTACGAAATTTGTTATATCAACGCTTCAATTTGATACGCTACTCAATAACTTCCCATTGTTACATACATGTGAAACACTTCAGCATACCCCACTTCGCAACCTCTTAACTCTCAAAGTGTATAACGCTAAAAACTTGGCCAAAGTGCTGTCGTTGTTTTTTTTTCTTCCTAATAAACGCTGCGCCAATAAATACAATTAAAATAATGGGCTTTGGCCAGAGGACAACAATTGATTATGCTTATCTTTAGCAAATGCTAATTGCTGTTGTGGCTTTGGCTGTTGACTGAGCTGTTGACGCAGTTTATTGCAAACTATGCAAATTGTATGCTCTCTGCTCTGGGCATGCTTTAACCTGTTGTGTCTGGCCACGTTAATCGAGCTAATTGCATAAATTACAGTGTCACTGTTAGCCGTCAAATGCAGGACATTCCGAACGAACGGGACACGTCCGCCCACCCAAAGTGAGCATCAATTTTACTTTAAGCGCTTTTGTCGCTCAGCTCCAATTGAATTTTCATTAGGCAGCAACAGCAACAGCAACAACAACAACAAAAAGGCGACACACTCGAATTTCCATAAGGCGACGCCTGTTGTTGTTTGTTGGACCACCCGTTGTTGCCTTAACCCGTTTGCCATTTCCACGGCACTTAAAGCAACTGACTGACAAACAGGATAACAGGCAGGATGGCAGGCAGGCAGGCTCGCTGGGCTGGCAGGCACAAGGCACTGCCAAGTTTTGCGCTAACAAAACTTTGATTGACAGCTGAGCTGTTGAGTTGCTGAGCGCCTTTGGTAGTAGCTGCTTTCCCATTACTCCACACTCTCCACTCTCTTTCGCGCTCTCTCTCTCTCTCTCTCTGCTCTTTTGTTGTTTTTCAAGTGCTGTCAGTGACAGCTTTACTCTCGCGCTGCAGCCAAAGCCCACGCATAAATTGAAATTGGAAATGCGTATAAAGTAAAATAAATTTTTGACAGTTGTTTGGGGCGTACGCGCTTTTGTTTTGTCCTTGTTTGTTAACAAAACTTAAGCAAACTTAGTCCAAGTTTTTCGGTACAAAAATCTCTCGCTTCAAATTGTTTCAACACTTTGTCTAAATTAATTGTTGACTTCAACATAAATCAACAGGCACTGCAATGTTATTGAAAATGTATGGCTTGGCCTATTTTACTTTGAACATAAATAACCTTTGGCTTGTCGATTTAAGCCATAAACTAATCTAAGCAAAATTGCAGTCATATTGAACGAAAAGGTGGGCAGCTAGATAGTGTTAACAATTTAGCTACTTTATAGCTATTTTTGAATGTTAGTTTTACAATATAGCTAGCAAATAGCTAGTGCTGGCTATTTTCAAAGCTTTCTCGTTAGAAAATGTGAATAAGTTGGCTCTAAATTTAAGTTTGAACTAGAAAAAGATGATGCAGCAACTTTAAAGTCTTTCGAGCTAAACAAAAATAAATTTGTAAAATATGTTACTATTATTGATGTTTTTATCAGCTAGAAAAGATAAAAGTGTAGCAATTTTATAGCTAGAATGGCCTGCTATGCTAATACAGCATAGCTATTTTAAAGCTAATACTAGCTTTATTCGAAGCCTACTTGCTAGAAAATGTTGGCTCTAAATTTAAGTTTGAACTAGTGAAAGATGTTCAGCAACTTGTGTTTTGAGCAAACTAAAAAAAAAATAGAAAATATGTAACTATTATTGAAGTTTTTAACAGCTAGAAAAGTAAAAAATGTAGCTATAAAAGCTAGAATTGCTTGTTTATGAAATTTAATTTGGCTCCAAATTTAAATTTGAACAATGGAAAGATAATTCAGCAACTTTTAAGTGCTTTGAGCTCAACAAAAATAATTTGGAAAATATAAAATTATTATATAATGTTGCTCAGCTAGAATAGTTCAAAAATGTAGCTATTTTATAGCTAGAATTGGCTGTTTTTAAAGTTTAATTGCTAGAAAAAGCTGGAAAATGTGTGAATAGATTGGTGCTAGTTTAAGTGAAAGATAAAGGAAGATGAGTCAGCAACTCTGAAGACTTTCAATCAATTTTAAGTTAAAAAATGTTAAAAATATACAACTTGTTATTTTATATATAGCAAATTAAAATATTTTTTGTGCCTACCCAAATCAAATTTGCGTTTTGATTTGCTTGTTGGCCAACACTGGCAGCAACAAATCAAATGTTTGTGCTTTACTTTGCTGTTAGCAAAGGACCAAAGCTACTTGATAAGAAATCAAATGAAAAGCTTTCGTAACGTTTGTTTTGCGCTTGTTTGTCAGTTGCTCATCAATTCTTTTTTTCCATTTTTGCATTTTTGTTGTGCGAGAAATGAAAAATGTATGCGAAATGCCAAAATACTTGAATTGCACTCAACGAGCGTCATAAGTGCATATATATCTGCATGAGAGAGCTATAATAAATATATATCTAACGCATATACATATGTCTCGCTATATAGCTGCGTATGCGTATTTTATGCTGCTGTCGTTATTTGTGTCAGGCATGTCAAAAATGTATCCTGTGCAAGTTGCCAATGCGTATAAATTTTTAATTTTAATTGCCCAACAAACTCAAAAGCAAATACAAACACACGCACACACGCACACACACACACACACGTACTTACATGCTGGAGTTTATGTTTGGTATACAATTTTATAAGCCACTGTACGCGGCGCACACACATGTGTAAGAAATCAGAGTTTGGCTGCAAGTGTGCCACATAATTTCCAACTTAATGACTTTTATTTTATTGACTCTGCGGCGGCGGCGGCGGCTTTACTTGGGCTATAAGCACTCTTCATTAGTCCAGTCCCTTGTTCTTGGCAGAAAAATCCATAATTATAATGCACCTTACATAACGCTTCATTAAGATAATGATAATAAAGACGTGACCACAATGACATGCACACACAGTTACTTTTAGACAGCAAGACAGCAGGACAGACAGCCAGAGGCCATGTAATGGCACGCATGAGAATAAACGACTGTGTGTGTGCATATGTGTGTGTGTCTCCTTTGTAACTGGTATGGTCTGCAAAATGGCCAGCAGGCAAGTAGAATTAACCACTTACCGCCCCCGGAATAAGGTGGCAAACGTTCAGACTCAGGCCCCAAGCCGCGTAACAGGCATAAGGCTGCCCTACTACAAGCAAACGATCGATAATTTACAACAATAAAGCATAAAAGCAGCAGCAATGAATTTTAGTTGCTCTTATAAAATATAAAGTATACGCCTATTTAAGTAAGTAAAGGAAAGTTTAATGCTAAAAATAAAATATGCAATACCTTCATTAATTTAGAAATTAAAGTTTGGAAGGCAATAAATAATGGATTTTAGTTGCTCTTATAAAAAATTAAGTATACGCCTATTAAAGAAAAAATAATAGAAGCTTAATAAATCTACAATTAAAATATAGAATATAGCTGAAGAAATAAAGTTTGGAATATTTTTATGAAAGCAACAACAATGTATGTGAGTTGCTCTTATAAAAAATAAAGTATACGCCTATTTAAGTAGGTAAAAGTAAAAAGCTTAATGCTAAAAATAAAATATGCTTACATTCTCTTATTAATTTTGCAGCATTAAATAATAAAAAAAAGCTTAAGAAATAAAGTTTGACATGTTTTTATCAAAGCAATAACAATGAACTTGAGTTGCTCTTATATAAAATTAAGTATACGCCTATATCAGAAATTATGAAAGAGCTTAAAAAAGCTACAAATAAAAAATGGAAATAATAATTCTTATAATTTATAAGTTATAAGTTCAATTTTATAAATAAATTAGTTTAGCATGTGTTCTAAGTAATTATTGAATTATTAAACATAAATGCGCAATTAATTTAATTTAAATTTTAAGCAATAACAAATAAGCAAATATTTGCTCAAAATATTGCTGTTAAATTTAAATTACTATTTTCTAGGTAGTTTAATTATTTGGCGATAATTTAGTACTTCGATCTACTAAAATATTAGCTAATGTTAACTGATTGATTAAAGATTAAATGTAAGCAAACCGCAGATTATTGAAGCTTAAATATATTCACTTGCTACTTGCTTTATAAGCTGCTATATGTCTGTCTCAGACCTAAATGAAAGTCAATTATATATGTTCGTACATATGCATGTCTAATTTTTGTTTTCCATAGAATTTCAAGAGAAATTGCTGTGGCAAGCCATTTGATGAAGCAGTCATAAATAACCATTATAATTATTATATAACATCAACACAGCAAGAGCGAGTCAGTGAGTGAGAGAGTGAGAGGGATAGCTTAGTAAGCAAATGATGCGTACGGGGCATTACGTCAAACTCAGAATACAACATTGTCGTTAAAAATACAAACAATGTAGGCTCGCTTCGCTTCGCTCGCAATGGCAAAGTTAACCTTAAGTTGAGCCTGGCTGTTATACATAGGCAGATAGCCAAGTTACTAACGCATACAGTCAATGAACCCAAGGACATGGCGGAAAAAAGGGGAAGTCATCAATAAAATATTGTATATGGGGGGGCTGTAATTTTAAGCTGCAGGCGAGTTGCTGTCAATTATTTTAGGTTGGGCGTGGGGGTTGCTGTAATTTTGGAGGGTTTTGTGAGCATTTAACATAATTAATTCACTAGCATGATAATCGAAAAATGATTTGATTAATGCCCAGAGCTTAAGTCTGGCCAAGTGCACAGCAAGCAATAATATAGCTTGTGTGACTAAGGCTGTAATAAACCCAAAGGGGTGTAGACCAAAAAAAAAGTAACACACACACACTCACATTTCAAATGAGTTTTAATGCTAAGAGCTAATTTGGGTTAATGCCGCAGAGCCAAAGCAGAGCAAAGCAGTTAAGGCAAAGGCAAAACCGCAGCTACATAAAATTGCAAAATATGCGCACTAAGTCAAGCCACTAAGCAAGCTCTGCATTTGTTTCATTGCAAGTGTGTGTGTGTGTGTGACTTTTCTTATGCGTAGCATACTTTGCTGCGCTCAGTTAGTTGTGCAGCTGCTTTTATGTTTAAATTAGTCAAAATGTCAACTTGACACAGTTACACAACACACACACACACACATACACACAATAAATGCAATTGTATGTGTATTACATTCCCACAGCATAATGTCAAAGAAGTGTGTGGCAGCTGCCTGAGTGGCTGTGTCTGTGTCTCTGTTTGGCGCTGTAGTGGAAACTGCAGTCATGCGTTAACTGTTAACTTATGTCTCTGGCAGTCATTGTGTTTCATTGTTTGTCCACCCACTTAACGCCACAATAATCTTATTAACTGTCATGAATACGCAAACCACAAGTTGCAGCTAAGACGCAATGCAGACAAATTGAAAGCGCATTGTTCAAATGAAAAGTCATATAAAATATTAATTTATAAGGAAATTACTATTAATTTACTTAAATTATGATATCAACTTAAAAAGCAAAGTTACAATATGTTAATAAATTTATGCTGTTTACTTAAAGTTGCTAAAAAGCTTAGAAAAGTAAGTGCATCAATATCCACAAAATCGTAACAAGTTAAATGCAACTATATTGAAATATATTTAAGCAGCATATATACTAAACAATTTGTTTACTTTAACAATAACATTTTATTTTGCCTACTCTCCACACAGTGCTTAAAATTTCTTAAAAAGGTAAGTTCGTCTTTATTTTATATGTAAATAAAATCCAAATGGACTGCAACTTTTAAATAAATTTTTTGCTTAAGCTTAAGCTACAATGTTGTTCACCTTGACGCCAGCACGAACTGTAGCTATCTCTTTCGCACTTGCTAAGCCATTTCGGCCTGCAAATATTGATAAAACATTTGCTTTGCTTTTGGCATTTCTTAGAGTCTGCTGCTGCTGCTGCTGCAGTTGCTTATCTTAAATTACAAATCAGTCAATATCAAATTGAATGCAAACAACTGCCAACTGCTGGCAGCAATGTTTGTACAATTCACCTAGTTGCAAGTGCAAAAAGAATCTGACATTTGTGCATGCTGAATGTCAAAGCAATGCAAAGCAGCAGACAGTTAGACGTAAGGGAGGAATTCGACAAAAAAATAAACCAAGGCGAGAGAGAAAATTCAAAACATTTCCAAGGGATTTCTCCAATGCAAAAGGGGAATTCACACTTTGTGCAAAATTCAACTGGGTACGATTGCGGCATTTAGATGACTGATAATATTACAATCTGAGCAGCAAATCAAAATCAGTTGACACTTGAGCTTAAATGCAGTTTAAGATTTTATGTTAAGAAAGCAGAGAGAGCTATTTGAAAATACTTAAAGCAGTAAATGCAAATGCTTGTATTGCTTTTAAATGAAATAGCAATGTTAATTAGATGCGATACATAGAAATGTGCCAATGGTGCTCTAATTTAGTCAAATGAGGCTTGTTTTAGTTATGTTTGTCTGTATGAGCGCCAAGATTTCAGCAACTAGTGCAGCTAGAGACTTCAAACTTGGTATGTAGCTTCCTGTATATGTTAATTATATAATGTTTATCAATATAGCCATTTCAGACTGTATGAGCGCCAAGATTTCAGCAACTCGAGCTGCTAGAGACTCAAAACATGGTATGCAGCTTGCTATATATGCTAATTATATAGAGTTAATCGATATAGCCATTTTAGACTGTATGAGCGCCAAGATTTCGGCAACTAGAGAAGCTAGAGACCTAAAACTTGGCATGTAGTTTGCTGTATATGCTAAGCATATAGAGTACATTATATAATTTTGATAACTAGCTGTCATTTCACACAAATCCAGTAAAACTGTTAGGCACAGCTTTAAAGCTATCAAGTTGCTTTTTTGTAATATTTTTTCAAATTTTCTAAATATAATTTGTCAAGTTTTCTATGCAAAATTTATTTAAAATGAAATTCAATACAAATTGTTGATATGCTAAGAAAAAACGCCGCTGTCATGCACAAAGAAATTTCGGCTAAATTTGCTAAAAAGCAAACGTGTCCAACATTAAACATTGTCGTCGCTCTCGCTCGCACGCGACGCAGGCTGTCTCGCTTTTATGCGTTGCTTTGCACGTTTCATTACATTAAATGACATGGGGCTGGTGCTGGAGACTGGGGAGGGCTGAGGGCTGGGCGGTTTTTGTGGGCAGCAGCAAATACCTTTATTTAGCCACGCCCATGTCGGCCGTGTGACAATGACGCAGCATAACATTTCATGTTGGTTTTGGCTTTGGATGAGACAGCAGCAGCAGCAACAGCAGCAGCAGCATGACTAACTGCCAGCGGCTAAAAGCACGCAATGAACGAACGCACTTGCTACAGTTTCAACCACCACAAAGACAGATACACACACACACATACATATGCATACACACGCCAAAGACAAACTCATTTTTAATTCATGAAAAGCTTGCCTTGCCAACAAAAAAAAATTACACTTAATGTGGAGGGAAGCGCGTCCGCTAAGGCGAAACGCGCTGCTGCTTCTTGCCAGTTCAAAATAATTGTCACTTGCTGCGGCAAAAACAAAGGTAGAGTGTCCTAGAACATAAAATATTGATAAGCTCACATGCATGTGATTGACTGACTGATTGACAGATTGACAAGTGTGCGTTGTCTGACCAAAAGCTGTTCGCTTTCCCAAAACCTCAACAGCAGCAGCAGCAACAGCAACAACAACAATTTTTAATTGTATTTATTATTAAATTTTTAATGCTTCAAAGTTGTGAAAGTCTTATATATGCACAGCTGTTTTAATGGGGAGACGCTTATGTACTAAGGGCGGGCGCTTACGTGTATTTTAACACAGCTGTGTGCCACATGTGGCAACAACATGACACATATACTAATTAACAGCCTTCTGAATTTTATATTTAGTTTTGTAATTTAAATTTTAAATATATTTAAACGTGGCCTAATGCAAAAATTATAATGTGCAGGCAGCTCAAGAAGTAAAAACGCGCACAGCAACTTTTTGCTCTAAAGTGGGCAACAAAAACAATTTGCATAAAATTGCGACTACGTGGAAAATTACCTTCACCCACTTAGTACTTTGTGGGCTACAAAAAAAACCAAAAATAGTGAAAAAAACTTGCTGCAAAATAATGTTGCAAGCTCGACGCGCTGCTGTGTGTGCGTTTGTTCCCCAAAGCGCATTTTTGCAGTCATTAGACGACACCTGAAAATATGCAACGACGACGGCGACGACGACGACGCACAAAGTTGTCTGTGTGGCAAGTAGTTTGGGGTGGTGGCGTCAGATTTTGAGTCAGTGCCTAAGGGCCTGGCCAGAAAGCCAACACAGCTGTGCTGTCAGCCAATTTGCAGCGTCTGCTGCTGCAGCAGCAGCAACAGCTATGCGCCCCTTCCCCCCCTTAGCTTACGCTAGGGAGTGCTGCTGGGCTGTGGTAAATTTTTGATGATGTTGCAAATTGAAGGCAGCTGCAGCTACAAGACTTTAAAGCTGCTAAACTTAGAGTGTCTAATAAGCGCCAAGTAACAACAATTTGTCAGCAATATTATGCAAAGAAAAAAAAAGGAATTGTTATTGTTATTGTTGTTGCTGCAGTCTCAAATTAGGTTATTTAAAGTACATTGTTTGGCTGGGCTTGAGTGTTTGGCTGTTGTAACTGCCAAACGCAGTAATTGAAAATTAAATGTAATTTTATGAGCAAAGTTCACACACACACACACACCACAAAGCCTTTGGCAGTTGCTGCTGCTAGTCATGCTTACCTTCTAAATTTTCTACGTGTGAGTTTGCACAATTGTTTTGGATTTTCCGCAGTGCGCGCGATAAACATAAAAATGAACATTTTAATAACGCACGCGTTCGCCAAGCGCGAGCAACAAAAACCACACGCAAGCTACAGCTACTGCTATGTGTGTGTGTGTGTGTTGCCCACATTTACTGTTGTCGCTGTTGGCTCATTGATTTTACTTCTTTGCATGCTTTTAGGCTCTTTGCCTAGCCACAGCCAACGCACATACTTTTGCCAATTAGCTGCTTCTTTTTTTATAATTAAGCTCAAATTGTTGTGCAGGCAGCATAATTCGCCTTATATGCGCATAACTGTTTAAATATTTTTATATATTTTACATTTGCATTAAATCAATCAATCAATGTGCTCTATAATGTTTTAAATTACATGCGCATTGTTTTCATTACAGCCAATTTCATTTAAATTCTTGCTTATTTCAATGTATTCAACATTGTAATTGCATAATTGTTGTCAATATTCTGTTGTGCAAATATTTTGGTTTATAAAGCGCGAAGAGAGACTTTGGGCTTGACTTTTTCATTGCACATTGTGGCAAAAATGTCCTTTAATTCAATAAACCACTGTAGCTAGACTGCATTCATACATGCATACTTATATTTAAATTCTTCAATACAAATAAAATATATATACGTATGTATTGCATCTAGCTAAAGATATGAAGAAGTGAAATTTAGTAGCTATTAAAGTTTAAAATTAACTTTTAGTAGTTACTTTTTAGTAATTTTAGTTTTTTCTAACTTTATTAAGTTATTTTATTAATTTCTAATAGTCAGTTGAACGCCCACGAAATTTTTTACAAATCCTTGTATTATTCAATCACTGTAGGCATAAAAAATAGCTCAAATTTATTTAAAAATTAGGTTTACGGCATAAAAAATAGCTCAAATTTATTTAAAAATTAGTTTTACGGCATTAAAAATAGCTCAAGTTTATTTAAAAATTAGCTTTACGTAAGTACTTTTAAGTTCTAACAATTAATTCTTAACAAATCAAACTATTGTTGCTATAAATTATTCTTAGCATGGCCATATAAATTTGCTACTTTTCTAAACTCTCTCATTTAAAGCTTTACAATCTTCGCTAGCATCTTATCCGCAGAAATATTCATTCAAACTTATCTCAGCACAATTTTAGTGCAATTCCCATAGAAAAGACTTAAATATGATAAATATTTCAATACTTACTTTGCTTGCTTGTGGGGCGGCCAAAGTTGACGCTGCCTTTATAATATTTATGTAAATTTATGGGTTTTTTTTTTTTGGTTTCTGTGTGTTTGGTCCGCGCTGTTGTGAAATTGCTTTATAAAGTAAACAATGTTGCTGTCATCATAAGCTGGTTGCTGCTGCTACTGGCTACGCGTCTTACTTAATTTAAATATATATTTTAATGCTAAAATGTTTGCTCAAACTCACTTTGCTGATATGTTTAGCGATATTTTGTAAATGTTTAACAAAAATTGGCGCTCTGCTCACGTTTTGTATAATTATATTAATTTATATATTAAGTTAGTTGTAGTTTTGCTTTTGTATAAATTGACAATAACGCTACGTTTGACTCTTTGAAAGAGTATTGATATGTATGCGATATGAAATTTGTTTTTATAGAAGACTACAGCATTGGAATTAGTTGTCTATAATTTTTATAAATTTAAGTGTTTGTTTTTAGGTAAAGCAAGTCTTGGGCGCTTTACATGTTATTTATTTAATTTATATTTAAAAATTGCTTTGACGTTTTACATGATATGTAACGTTGTATTTATAATAAATTAATTTCACACTTTTCAAGTCTTAAATGTTTTGTTTTGAATTGCGCTGCTGTTGGGTTCCACAATTAAACCGTTACTTTTCGGAATTCGTTGACTGGCGCGCTCTCTTCGAACTCGAAGCACAAAGCGCAGTTAATGTTCAACGCTTGGCTCCAAACTCGTCGCTCTCTCGCTCTCGCTCTCTATTGCTCTGCCTCTCTATTCTATACACACACACGCACACACACACTCGCGCGCACTTGCAGGCGGCAACGGCAGCGGCAACAACTTTTCGCTTTTTTACGTCTAAATTTTTTTTCGCTGCCTACGCTTTGTGCACACATTCGCTCCGAATAACGTAATTTAGCGTAATAAACGCATAGGCGAAAATACAATAACAAACTTTAGCTTGTTAGCTGCTCCTCTATTTTATTGTTTTCGTTTAGTTTTTCTTATCTGCTTATGCTTTATGGCTTTAGCTGTTGTAGTGCGGCACTTTTTTTTCTGCTGCTGCTGCTGCTTTGGGCCGCTGCCGTTATCCGCCGCCCCCGCAAATTATACAATCGTTGCAAAAAGGATGCGACGCTTTTTTTTGCTTTTTATCAATTGTTTAATCAACACACGCGTTTTGCGCTTTCGGCAAATTGTTAGACGTTTTCTGTTTGCACAACGAATTTTGTTTTATTGCACAATTTTGTCGATTTCGAAACGAGGCAGGATCAGGATTCTTCGCATTCGTCGCTGGAGTGTGTTCGCTGCGTGTGGCAGAGTCAAAGTGTTGTCGTTTACTCAAGAGCTGCTGGACGCTGCCTGCTTTGCGAGCCCATGAATTTTTCATGAATCCTTATTACAGATTTTCGCTCCCCCAATCTCTAGTTGAGATTGTTATGCGCACAGCAGCAGCCAAAAGCAGAAAAAATGTAACAGAGAGCTTATGACAGAGAGAAAGAGAGCGAGAGTATGAATTAGGGTTGGCTCTGGGGTTTGCCCAGGTGTTTGGGCGGTTGTGGGGGGCGCAACTGTTATCAATAATAATTTGGCCTGCCTGCTATAAAAAGCTGTCCCAAGCATTGCAGCTTATCTAGTTTTAGCTCTAAAAATATTTTGTTTTTAATGCCAAAGTTTGACAACGACGCCTGTTTCATTTTTGGGGGGTGGCTCCAAATGTTTATTTTGTGCTCTTGCCTTTCACATTGCTGTCCTTTACGCAATTATACATTTTATTTTGCTTTCGCCTTCAAGTTCTTGCGCTCTTTTTCATAATTTCTCTGAGCGCAAGCGCTGCAGCAAGCAAGCGTTACGCTAGATGGCGCTAGTTAAGAACTAGCGGCAGCTAAGCGCACTGAATAGCTAAGACTAGAACCCAAATTTGTAAGTGGTGGGCTGGGTTACATTTGAGAAACGCATTTAGATCGAGTAAGTGCTCGAAATTAAAACTAAATGAATTATTTTCATATTTATTCAAGAATTTTTAAATATTTAAGATTGATGTTAGAAAACGTATTTTGTTGTTTTATTTGCTTTATCTAAGTCAGAGTTGGTGCACATAAGACTTTCTGTGTTGAAACATTCATAAAAAAAATATGATTTCTTATAAATATGCTATGATAATAAAAAGATAATTAAACAATTCTTATATTATGCAATCTTTTGGATTTATAGTTTGAAATTAGTTACTTTAAAGTTAAATAATTAGACATGCTATGCATTCAATTCTTCTTTCAATTTGTTGCACTAAAGCCCAAAAAATCGTATAAAGGCCAAAAGAGCAATCTTAAGTGACAAACAACTTAAGCCTTTAAATCTATATGAAAGTAGTCAATCAAACTCAAAGACTTAGCTGAGAATTATGTTAAGAACCGTTAAAATCGCAGATTTGGCATTAAGTGCATATAAACCCATTAATTGCTACTTGTAAGTGCTTTAATATTCGTTCGTTGTGCTCGCCGATCACTTAGTCAGTTCATTAGCTTTAAAAATAAATCAGTCGCCTTTAAAACTTAAGCAACTGTCAACTGTTGTGCCCCGACCCCGAGCCCCACAGCGTGGCTAGAATGAATGCCCTGCAGTCCTGCACAATCATTTTTCGGTGAAAATGAAAATCAATAAAAAGCTCAATGACGTCAGTCGCGTCTCCACGCACACACACACACAGAAGCGAAACTAAAACAAAAACAATGTAGGCAATCTTACATATAAATAAACGTGTCTATGTTTGTGTTCGAGTCCCCCCCCACCCAACCCAGCAAGCCTGGCAAGTGAGCTGCGTTTAACGCGTACTGTGTGTGTGTGTGTGTGGGGGCAGCAAAAAGGACACCCGCAGGATCCGTCGTCGGCAGGAAATGAAATTGCTATTCGGGCGCAGCACGAAGATGCTGCACGTGAGCCGGCCCCAACAACAACAACAAAAACAGCAGCAAAAATAAAATAAAAATTACCCTTACACATATTGTGTAAGACAAGCGTGTAGCATGACAGTGGAAGGGGGTGGATGTGGGGTGGAGACGCGAAAAGCTTAGAGGCAAGCAGTTGCTATGGCGTTAACGCCGCATGACAATTTTCGCTAAATCACATGATGGCTGGGCGATAAGCTGCCAGATAAAAGCGACAATGACAACGACATAGCAATTTTTTAAATATGCACTAAGGGTCACACCAATATATGCGCCCAAAAAAAATAGTAACCAATAATATATGCGAGGTACGCAGTTTGCATGCCAATAGATTTGCGCACAGTAACGCTTTAGCTAAAATATTTAAGACTGCAGCAAGTTTAAAGTTAAGCATTAAGACTGCGACAAAAGTAGCAACAACATGCGGCAGTTATAATAATAATGAAAGCAACATCAAGCAAACATAATAAACACTTGAGTTTTATGATTATAAACATCAACATTGAAGTTAATGTTTGACAGCATGCGATGCAGAGCGACAGAGCGACGAGTGAAAGTGCCAAATCACAAGAGAGAGCAAACAAACACACACACGCACACACATACACATGTGCATTTAGTTAGTAGTAGGTGTTAAAATTGCAGACGAAACGCGCTCAGCAGCATTAACTGAGAGCGCAGCTCACGAACTCACGAACTCACGCGCTCGCGCTACTGTTTGTTGTTGGTTAATGCAAACTCCCTTTTGCGTATATTCACCACAGCAGCGAAAGAGAGCGAGAGCGAGAGCGCGAGAGCGTGCGTGACGACAATTGCCTGGCTAGCATTTTATGCTGCCCTCGCTGCTGCTGCTGCTGCGCTGCCTCTGCTGACCTGCCGCATTGGACATTTAGGCTCCAACTCACACTCACACTCACTCGCTCGCTCTCTCTCTCTCTTTTGCTTGGCGCTGCGCTCTCGTGGGTGGGATGTTAATATATGTGTACGAGTCGCGACTGTGTCGACTTCGACACTTGAAAGCTCAGACGCTGTTGGCTTCAGTTTTAGTCGTTGTCGTGTCGTGATGTCGTTGCCGTCGTCGTCGTTGTTGTAGTCGCAGCAGCAGCAGCAGCAGCAGTGACAACAGCAATAGCAACAGCAAGCGCAGCTGGTGTTCCAATCAACGCCAACAGCAGCAGCAGCAGACGGACGCAGTTAATGTCAGTCGACGTCGTCGTCGTCGTTGTCGCCGCGCGCCTGCTACAACTAAATAAACCAACAAAAAAAACAGCATTAATAGCAAAAGTAAACTACAGCAAAATTCCAAGTTTAATACAAAGTTTAACTGTTAAGTTAAAGCAGCTGCAGCGCAGTACAATAAGTTCAAGCTGCGCGCATATGGAATGCTAAGCAACTAAAATACACACGCATACACGAACACATATATATATATATAGCTAGCTGCGCTTCTATTTGTTTAATTGTGATTTAAGCTAATAACTAAATAGCTAAATTAAGCTTGCAAATGAATTTTTCATTGCTTCAAATATTTTGCTCGTTGCTCGTTTCGTGTTTTTTTCTGTACACACAACGCCACGCAACCCCAATCAAAAACCAACTCCCACCTCCCACAAAAACAACACACAGCACTAAAAAAAAAATAAGCTAAAAGAAAAGCAGAAAAAAAAAAAGCAGCAGGCAAACTCAATGCCAGCGAACTTTTGTCGTCGTCGTCGTCGTCGTGTTTGTGGCCGTGATCTCGTCGTGTTGCTGTCGACAACACACACACACACATAAGACAGCAATAATATAAAAATATTAAATGCATTAATTTATTTAAACTAAACTAACTAAAAGTGTAAATCAGTGTGTGTAAATTTTTTGCTGCTTTTGTGTGCGTCACGCATAGCAAAAAAAAAAAAAAGAAGAAAAGCTGTAATAAGTTCACCACACACAGCGCGTACAAAAACAAAAGCAAAGTTCACCAATACACACACACACACGCACAAGTGTTAACGAACAAAGCGAAGTTGGCAGCACCTAGAGCTGAGCAGCTATAACGGCAAATTGCATGCACAGTTCATTTGCTTAGGGCAGCGACTACAACAAGTTGCAGCTACTGGACAATGGGCAGCAATTGTCACACAGCAACAGCAACAGCAACAGTGCGTGCATACAGTATACACACACACACACACACACATTTATCAATTGTGCGTGTGCGTGTGTGTGTGTGTAATTGCAGTTAGGCGCGTGTGTGTGTGTGTGCTTTGCCCTTTGCTAGTCCTGTTAACCCCGTTGTCGTCGTCGTCAAAAACCCGTTATTCCCACAACATACATATATAATATCCCAACCAGTATTTTGCTTTATTGTCTGGCTGCAGTCATTGCAACATAATTATAGCACTCAGCTTTTACTTTGCGCTTGCCACAGACGACAGCAGCAGCTCATCAAGCAAACTCTAAGCCGCGTGTCAATTTAATTTCGAAACAAGTGTTTACTAATTTTCTTAACTGTATGTAGTTCTCAATGCAACAACAAACTTTTCTACAACAAACAAAAAAACAAACAACATTTAGCTACCAAAATATTTAAAACAACGAATTACAACACAACGCAGTTTTATACAACAAAATAGTTTATACTAAAAAAGCAGGTAATTTTATAATACTATAAACAAAGCATGTCAATTAAATTTAAGTCAATTTACATTTGATTTTCAGCTTAATTGCTCACTGAATAAATCAACGCCATTTGCATATTTGCTGCATTTTTCATTTTCATTTTATAAACTGTCAACGTTATCAATGTCACAAACATATGCAGCAGTTAATATTGAACGTATGCTGAACTGCAGTTGACGCATGCAAAATTTTCTGAGAATTTTTCAGTGCTTAGTACGATAAAGTTGCCAGTTCTTAGAAAACTGCATTAAGCTGCTTATTTGAGCTTTGTCATTGCCTTCCTGGAAATGTTCATTTCACATGCATGCGCACAATTTCATAACTAAAATTAATAAGCAACTGATTTCGCATAAAATTCAAACTGAGTTTGTTATTTGATATTTCGCTTGAACTAAGCCTAGGCGCAAATTAGAAAGCAACAATAGCCAAGCAGCGCTGCTGCTTACAAACTAATAATGAGTTTGCTTGTATGTGTGTGTGTGTGTGTGTGTGTGTGTGTTGCTTCTGAGAATAGTGTCCCCAGCTACATTGATGGGCATTAAATTTAATTAAAAGGTAAACTTGTTAAGCTCGTTGGACGGACGTCGGAGCAACAACCAAAGGCGCAACAGCAACAGGCAGCCATTGGAATCGATTTTGCTTTTACTTTATACTGCTGCTGTCAAAGTCAAAATGGCAAACGTCATGACGCGCAAAAAAATAGAAGAAAAAAACTAGCTGACTAATGTATGCACTTTAGAGCAAACAAAGAGTTCACGCTATAAAAAACAAAATTCAATAAGCTAAAAATAGCGTAAAATCAAAATGAATGTGAAACAGCGAATTTAATAAATTTAATTAGATATAAATTTATAAAATGAGGCAACATTATAAGTGAATTTAATTTAATTTCAATCACAACATATTATAAAATCAAAGGGGGAATAATTATGTTAATAATATCATAATATTTAATTTAGTTTAAAATATGTTTCAATTAAAAAGTAAATGAGGCAATATTTTGAATATAATTAATATAATTTAATAATTTAATTATAAATATATTCAAATCAAAAAGTAACATTTTAAGGCGAATAACATTGAATTTAATTAACTATTGTTAAATATATTATAAAATCAAAAAGATAAGCAGCTTTAATTATAAAATAATAATATAATATTTAATTTAAATTAAAAAGTAAATTAGACAACATAATGAGCGAATTTCATTGAACTTATAATTTTAGTTAAATTTATAGAAATTAAAAAGCAAACGAGGCAACAAATGAGCGAATTTAATAAATTTAATTGGGCACGCATTTAGTTAAATTTATGCAGAAATGAGCCGAAAATGAGCGAATTTAATAGAATTTAATTAGGCAATAAGTTAGTTAAATTAAAAAGCAACATGAGCAACTTTAATTGCATTAAATTAGACATTAGTTATAGATTATGCCAGCTTAGAGTATTGCCAACTTACTTGGACTGCTGACTGATGACACTAAACGAACTTTCGTGTACCCTTCAGTGCACCAGGGGTCAGCAATTAAGGGCTACTATGTGTGTTGGGGTTTGCGGGGTGTCAGGTTGCTTGCCCCTGACAAATGACAACGATGACGACAAGCGTAGCTTGTTGTTTCGCTTTTTGAGCTGCACACAAAGATAGTTAAGCGCACGTCATAAATGTTTGACAATGCACACGCGGCGTATAAGTAATGTGTGTGTGTGTGTGTGGGTGCAACTTGTTCAAATTATTGCCGCTGCTGTTACATGCACTTTGCTATTGTTGTTGCTGTTGGGTTCAATGTGTGCATAAAATTGCTGCTTGTTTGCCTATGTCATCGTTGCTACGCTCTCTGACATTTTGCTACAACATTTACACAATGCCCGCTGTCAATTGATTCGCCCTGCACTCCGCTCTATATCTATTAACAGTTTGTAGTTTTTTTTTTGTTTTCGCTTGACAAGTATTGTGTGCTCTCGCTTTATATTGTTAACAATTGTGCGCTGCTAATTGCTTGGAAATTGTGGCAAACTTGTGCAGGAAACAAATTTGTTGCAACTTGTCTGGCATAGAAAAAAATAACTGTTGCCTACTTTTGTGGCGTCTATGAATTATTATAATTAGCGACTGCAAGTGGCGACGAAAGTTTATATAGTTAAAGTAGCCAAGTCATTGGCTTTTTTATAGTTTTTGGCGCTGAGCCGCAACGCAGCCAAGTTGGCCACGTTTTCTTTGCCAGACTGCCAAGAATTAAGACGCACACACACACACACATACAAAGCTGAGTGCAATGCACTCGCTTGACAACATTTCAAGCCGTTGGCGTCACTTGTGTTGACGTCAGCCGCATTAAATTGGAAATTGTTTAATGCGCATTTGTTAAGCAGCAAATTAATAATGAACTTCTAACTAATTTGCTTGGCCTGTGCAAATTGCATTTGCATTTCATTTATAATAAAGCGCTGTCATTAGCATTTATCAGCTGAAGGCGGTAGCGCAGGCGTCGGCGTTGGCGTCGGCGTCAGCGTTGATGCT
The DNA here is from genome assembly GCF_011750605.1 of Drosophila busckii. Classification (NCBI taxonomy): domain Eukaryota; kingdom Metazoa; phylum Arthropoda; class Insecta; order Diptera; family Drosophilidae; genus Drosophila; species Drosophila busckii. The sequence goes on from NC_046607.1 coordinate 20,373,385, forward strand.
AACTCGTGTTGATTTTGCATTTTTTTGGTTAACTGAGCAGCACTCAGAGTTGACCTTTGCAAGTATTTTGCTTTTATATGAAATTTTGCCTGCCTGGCTAATTGAAGCTGTCAATTTTTGGGGTAGAGTGGGGGTTGGGGGTGTGGGGGCAGCACAACAAATGAACTTTCACATTTGCTGCTGCCTAGGCTAGGAGGGTTTTTGCGCTATCTGTTGCGGGGCCAACGCAGCGTATGCGTAATTTGCAATAACCTTGGCTAAATATGCAAAGCAGTGGCAACCACTAACTGGAACTGTGTGTTGTCCAGTGAAGCCAAGTAGGAAAATTGTTCAACTTACGCCACTACACGTCGCTTCTTCTTCTTCTCATTGCTGCTGCTGCTGCTGCTGCACTTTGCCTTATTATTATAATTTATCCTTGTGCCTGTTATGTTTTGCTTGTTTGTTTGCCTTGCGCGTCGCTTAGGGGTTTATTTTTATATTACTTTTTTGCTTGCGCTCGCTCTACTTTGCTTAAGCGACAACAACAAAGCTGCAAATAAAGGGAAATTTTTCGTGACAAAGTTAACCAGTATTTTTTTACGGAGAGCGCGTGCGAGCTTAAGCGCGCTCTCAGTGTGGTGAATTCGCGCTCTCTCTCGCTCTCTCTCTCTCACGATTAAAATGTTACCCACACTGCGCTGCTATTTTGACTTTGCCCGCAACACAATATGCTTTATGCATATAAAGTTTTCTTTTTTCCTCTGCCTCAAACTTTACCTCTTAGAATTGCAAATTTTTGCTGGCTTTAGGTTCAGCAGCAGGTCATAGCTCATGCTATGTACTGTAAGCAATCTACAACACGCTCTATGGACTCATCAATTTTGTATGCTTATTGCTGTTGTTGTTGTTGTTGCTGTAGCTGTCTTGCTGCATTTACTGCATTATCAATTCATGAGACAAAGCTGCCAACGACAGCAGCAGGCAGCCTAGCCTGGCTATAAATACCAGAGGGAAACTGGGCCTTATTCCCTGCATAGACAACTGCACAGCCAGTTGAGACATAAATGGGAGAGCGGAGCAGCAATGGGCTGGGGCGCTGCGACAACATACATTTGGCTTAAAGCTATAGAGCTGTTGAAATGCTGTTGCAGCCCATATGTAATTTCATATAGTATGTACCAAAAGTTAGCATACAAAAGTAATTTCTGTGTTAGCTGCAGCGTTGAAAGTTTTAGTGCAAAAGTCTGCCCAAAGCAATTGCTAAGCAGCTTAAAGTTGCGTTGCTATTTTTAGGCTACATTAAAGTCTGTCTAATTATTATTATATGTCTATTAATGCTAGCTACTGTAGATTTAAATATATAAAATATTCAACAGTTCTAAGGGCAAATCAATCACTTGCAATTGATAAATGCAACTGAATCCTTTGCTGCTTAGTCAAAGAGACTTATCGTTATTTCTTAGTACATTTATTAAGCCTGTGGTTAGACCTGCTGCATTGCTTAAGTCATAAAGCAGCGACTACACATGACTAGCATCATTGCATGTGTAAGCTTCGTCCTTAGGTAGGCGACGTAGCTTAATGTGGGTGAGTTGAGTTGCCAAATAAGAGCTGAAGCTGTGGGACATATCACGTGTTCAATTGCCTACCTTTTTTTCTTAGTTTGCTGCTTTGGACACATAAATAGAAGTTTAAAGAATTGTTTAGCTCATATATTTATTATATGATTTATGCTTAATGTAGCGTATACTTACTATGAAGCATTTAATTTTTAATTACTTTTATTATTTAATCATTTTAGCATAAATTGTTATGCTTAAATGATTTACAATACATATTTACAATAATTGTAACAAATTCTTAGCATTCAAATAACAAAAGTAATAAAAAATAAAATGTTTCATAGTAAATATACGCTCTATTAAGTACACGTCATATATACTTCTCTGTCTTGGCTTAGGATTTCCTATGATATACTAGATTTTCAGCCATAGAGCTATACTAATTGCCAGCCTCACTATTTACTCAATAAGTTGCATAAGCTCAATTAATACTGCATTATTTTTCAACTATTTGTAATCGTTTTAATTAGTAGCTGCATACATTTCAGTTTGACATTATACTTCATTATTATTTAGTAATGCAGCAATTGAAATAAACGCATTGAACTAGCTGCTATTTTACTAACTTTGTCTATAACAAATCCCAACTAAGCTTAAGCTCCACAGCATTTCTACGAAATAAACTTCTTGCAGTTCGTTGACACTTTCTGCGTTGCTACACTGCTAATAAAATTTATCTAACGCTATAAAAATCAAACTAAAACTCGAAGCACAAGTGTTGTCTAAGCTTGTCTACTAAATTAATTCTAAAGTGCAAATGCCGTACATCAATCTGCATATTAAGCAATACAGTGACAAGAACCGCACACACACATAGAGACGGATAGAGTAGGAAATGATGTGCATGAAGTGCTCTTTGCTGCATTTCAATTAGCTGGGCTAAAACGCTTCTTAACCGCAACGCTTCGTCCTGCTGCTACACACACACATAGAGACACACACACACACACACTTAAACACTTTGGCTGAAGTGGCTGCTTCCGCTTGCATTTTACAGTTGCTGCGCATCCAAACGAACAAGTTTGTCAACATTAATAGCTGCTCCTGCTGGCGTCCCCTGTTTATGTGCATGTGTGTGTGTGTGTGTGTGTGTGTGTATTATGCATATGTATTTGTTGTGTATGTTTTTGCACACACTGGCCTCGTATATATTTTTGCATTATGTATGTGCGTCACCGGGTCAACCGCAAATCCTTTGCCTCTCTTTCTCTCTCGCTCTCTCTATCTGCACCACCTGCTGCCCTATGCTGCGCTCTCCCTCTCTCTTTTTCCTGACCATACCCCAGCACGCATTGCGGCTTGTTTGCTCTGGCACGTTGATGGCGATAAATACAGTTACACATGTTTGTATTTGCAAACTGTACTGGGAATTAAAAAAAAAATTAAATTAAATGCAAGCAGCCGCCTAACTCAATCTCGTTAAAATTCTCATTTCCGTTTTGGGGGCTCAATGTTGTTTATTTATGTTGTGTTTATTTATTTTTTCGTGCTGTTGCTCTCTGTTTAATTTGACAGACTGCATTTTATTTGGAATTTTAATTAAGCCCAGCTGCGTTGCGCTGCACAAAGTGTTGCCTACTTTATAGCGCCAAGTGCCAGCTGATGTCAACCAGCTACAGTGAACATTAGCTAAATTGAACGTGCAGTTTAGCTTGAAGTGCGACATTTTTGTTTGTCAATTAACAATTTTGTTTTGACTGAGAGCTTTTTTATACTTTTTACTTACTTATTCTAGCGTGCTAAATAAAGTAGACAACAAATGCTCTCTGATAAGTGTACAAGTAAAATTATTTTCCTTAGAATTTTTATAACGTGTCTCAGCTTATTTAAGCATAAATCTAAAATCACAGTTTGCATTTCGATCCGAAGGTAATCCCTATGAAAGGTAATTAGTTATTCTACTACACAAGGCTGTAAAATATATTGGCTATATATATATTCCCTTTGCTGGCGACACATTCAAAGTTTATAAAATTAAATTTTCTGTGCAAATTGTTCTATTTGTTATATTAAATACTTTCAGAAATATAAATAAAATAATATAACATATTGAGCAATGAGTTTGGACTTTAACAAGAAATTTAAGCTATTGTTTATAAAAATCTGTCAACAAATGCCAAAGTTATGCATATACTTCTTTTATCATATTATGGCTCACAAAAAACTCAATTAATTGGAGCACAAATCAAAAGCAAAAGTAAAGCTGCTCAGTCTCTAACTGCAGTTAAAACGCAACGAAACACGTGCTCAGCAACAAAGCAGCGACGCTTGCGCTCTGTCGCAGCAGCGAACAGCGAAGAGCGATCAAAAGAATACGAACGCACTCAGCAGCAAAGCAGCGACGCTTGCGCTCAGTCACAGCAGCGAACAGCGCTGAGCAAACGAGCGCAAATGAACGCAAGCAGCGCTGCTCTCGCTAGCAACGTACACAGCATGATACACTAATACAAGGTAGCGGACTGCGCTCTTCGTTTTGAGTGTTTCGGGTACTTAGCTTCAGTCGCTCGCTGGCGACCAGCACAAACTAAGAGCGCAGTCCGCTACCTTGTAGTATTGTATCATGCCTTGTATTATTCTACCATGGGCTCGCTCACGCGCTCTGAGATGCTTGTGCTCTCACCTTAGCTTATTGCACTGCGAGCGATCGAATGCAGACGAACGAAAGCAGCGCTGCTCTCGCTAGTAAGCACAGAGGTTGCGGCCATGATACAATAATACAAGGTAGCGGACTGCGCTCTTAGGTTACTTAGTTTCTTCTTCCTTTTTGCTTCTTTCTCGCTCTTGCTCTTTTCGTTTTGTATACGGTGTGAGCGAGAGCGAATGAAGCTAAGTACCCAAACACTCAAAAAGAAGAGCGCAGTCCGCTACCTTGTATTATTCTACCATGGGCTGCGGCCTTCGTTTACGCTCTCTGAGTGGCTTGCGCTCTCAGCTTTTCTTATTGCGCTGTGATCAATATAAGTGAAGCTGGCAGCGAGTGAGGTAGGTCAGTTGAGTGTGGACTGTTGCCGACTAAACAAGTGGGAAGTGAGCTGCGCGCATATTAATTATAAAATTTGCTAGTTTGTTTGTTTACTACATTACTGTTCATCTCATTTCATTACTTTAATTTCCAACTACAAATTGTCAACTATCGAGTGTTTACTGTACACTATTGTTATTTATTGAGTTTATAACTAATGCTGCTTGTGTCTGTTTTTATTGCAGTGACCCCAACTATTGCTAACAACAACTGCTGAGCGCTGACTGCATTATAAACAGTTATAAAAAATGGCGTCGCTACACGCGCAACAACAACAACAGCCATGCATAGCAGCAGCAACAACAACAATAACAACAACAGGAGCAGCAGCAACAGCAAATACAACAACAATAGCCACAATAGCAAAGCAGCTGCTTGAAGCGCTGCAAAAATGAAACAAAAATCATATTGGAGCGTAGTAAAGAAAAGTTTTGAGTATAATGTTGTTAATATGAAACCGTCTTAAGCATAAGCAGTGCGTAAAATAGACCAAGTGACGGTCGCAGTGACACACACACTCACACACACACACACACACAACACATACACGCACATACACACATACATAACACACACAAATACACACACACATGCAGTTACAAAAGTGTCGAATGTTTCAACGAATTTCCAAAAGTCTAAGAAAGTCGCAAAACATATAAAAAACAAACAAACAACAGCTGAAAAGATAAACTAAACAACATTTAACATTTAGAAATTTGCTCTGTGATTTTCTATCAGAATGGTTTAAAAAAATAATCCAAAATAATAAGAAAACCAAAAAATATTTATAAATTCAAATGTTATATTTATAAATTATTGCGTATAAGCGTTAAATATAAACAAAACAAGAAGCTTTAAAAATCCTCAAAACAAATTTAATAAATTAAATAATTCAAACGCGTCATAAATTTAATAATTAGTGCATAAAATTAGTTTTTTTAAAACAAGTTAAAAAAAATTAAAAGTACTACTGATTGAGAGTCGCTCGAGAGTTGGAAGCCATGGATGAGATGCCAGATTTGTCGCATTTGACGCCGCACGAGCGCATGCAGATTGAGAATGTGCTGATGCGGCAGAAACAGGAGGAGGAGAAACAGAATGAGATAATGCGGTAAGTCGGTCAGCAAAGCCTTAAAGATCAGTTTGACATTCCACGCTTGTTCCACAGTCGCAAACAGGACGAGGTTGTGTCGCTGGAAATGCAAATCAGGCAACGCTCGGAGCAGCAGAAGAAGGCCGGCGTCGAACTGGATGCCACTTGTCACATTTGCCTTAAGACCAAATTTGCGGATGGTGTTGGCCACATTTGCCATTATTGCAACATACGCTGCTGCGCTCGCTGCGGTGGCAAGGTGACGTTGCGCAGCAACAAGGTAAGTGCCACACACACACACACACACACAGGCAACTGACTTGACAACGTGACAAGCTGCCAGCCATACTTTCGGTTTCGGCTTTCGGGGCAGCCAGGCACATGCCATTAGACGTCTTTGTCTCTCAGCAACGCGTGCGAGCGTAAAACCAGCCGTAAACACACACACACAAATGCACTCAATGACAAATTGAGCGACATGCTGACTTCGGTCATTGAAGCGCGCGCGCTCGCTCCATTGCTCATACGCGCCGTTGCACAGCATTTATTGCCAATTGCCAATTGGGGCTCTCTCGTCTCCAGCAGCAGCTGCATAAATAATTGTCACTTTGTTGCCTCGCTGGCCTCATTTAATTGTGGCATTGTTTATGATGCAATCATTTTGTATTTCGTATGCGCAAATTTGCAATTCTGGCAGCTTTTGCATTTTGGCAACTATGTGTGGTAGCTTCAAGTTATTGCTATGCCAAAAGACAAAGCATTTAAATGAATTATAGCTAATTTGCTTATCAGCAGCAACAATAAAACTTAAATCTGAACTAGAAAATACACTTTGAGCAATCAAACTATTAAAAAGGCATGACTAGCTCATTAGTACTCGCTTCACATTGCTACGCATATGCGACCACTTTCTTTATAAAGCTAGAACGTCTTTTTTTTTATTTTAACTGACTTTGCAATACACTTTGTTTATAAAAAAGATTTAAATTGCATGCTAGAGCAAATCTTTATCTTTATCTGCACCCAAAACTCAACATTGTAAACAAATTGCAGCTAAAAACGTATGCAACTGACTATAAAATACACTTTGTTTACAAATTGAAGCTCAAAATTCAAAGCAAGTCGTAATTTTTACATAAAATTAAAGCTCTTGGAATTGAAATCCCATTTGCTAAATAAATCTAAGCTAAGAGCGTATACTATCTGACTTTAAAATACACTTTGTTTGCAAGTAAATGCTAAAATTGAAACACCAAGAGCAAAAATTAAAATAAAATCAAAGAAATGGAACTAGAAACTTAATTCTGTAAATCCAAGCTGACTTTAAAATAAACTTTCATATCAAATGAATGCTTAAAATGAAAGCCAAGTCCAAACATTAATACAAAATCAAAGCTATTACACTAGAAATATAATTCTGTAAACAAATTTAAGCTAAAATCAATGCAGCCAACTTTCAAATACACTTTACTACAATGCACTAAATTTAAATGAACGTTTGCTTCAATTTCTTCAAGCCTTTTAACAATTTCTGTATCAAAAATCTATTAAAAAAGGTCAAAGCACATATATAGGAAATTTTTAGGCAACCCTGCAGCATTTTGCTTGCAACAAAGTGTATTACACACATTCTGTTAAAGAAAAATAAACCACAAGCAATTCAACATTTTATTTATTGTGCTGCAAATGGTTTGCAGAAATTCCAGTTACTTGAGTTGGCTATTTTTAAATGTTAATTTGAGCAATTATATATTTTATGCTTTTATTCAATGCAAAAATGTCTGCAATTTATTTGCTCTGGAATTCACTTAAACTGAAATTTGTTTGGTGACGCTTTTGGCAGAAAGCTAAGACCATTTCCACATTGCATTGCATTTCAATTACAAAACCATATTTTTTACTCTCTTTTTGCTTACCATTCATTCAATTTTTATTTTACTCAGTGAGCCGTAAGAGCTTGACTCTTGGCTGGGCTTATCATTTGTTGGCCACGTTGCCAAAACGGTTTTTGTTGAAGCATTGCCAAAATGTCAGAAAATACACAAACATTGAACAGAACAGAACAGAACAGAGAAAAAACGCGATGTGACTTTAACAATTTTCCTTCTTCGCTGCTGCTGCTGCTGCTGCTTGCGAGCGCTAGAAATGGAATTTCAATTTGGCATTTATTGTAATCATCAACTGTCACAAAAGCTGCTGGCACGAAATATGAACGAAATGTGCAGCCAATAGTAGATTTCATTGCCGGACGACGACTCCAGGTACTGCGACTCCGTTTGCTGCGATTGCCAGTACCAGCTCCAGTTCGGGGCAAATCCATGCATGCTGCAAAATCCAGCAAAATATTCAGACGGACTGCGTTCAATGTATGTGGTTAGATTGAGATCAAAGTAGCCGCAAATGTCCCAGAATTTGTTAAAGAAATAGAGCAGTCTGCTGTCGACAGCCTCTGCACTCAGCTCTGCGTGTTGTTGTGACATAACTAAAACTAAATTTTATACAAAATACAAAAGGCTTGACACACGTTACTCATGCTACTAACAATTTGTTTTACAGGTGATATGGGTGTGTATACTATGCAGAAAGAAGCAGGAGCTGCTATCCAAGACAGGACAGTGGATCAACAAGTCGAGTCAGCAGGATGGCTTCATCCGACGCATTGAGCCAGATGGCAGCAGCGTAAGTTTGAAACCATTTAAAGCAAAGTCAGCGCTTTAATTTTGTTTTCTTTTACAGGATATTTCTCAGCAAGCCATTGTGGACACTGGCGATAAGCGGCCCAAGCTTGAGCGCACACGCAGCGCTGCTGAGAAGGAAAATCTGCCCATGCAGCATTCGGGCAGCATGTTGCGTCGCCAATACTCGCAACAGGAGCAGCCAACAAATAGACGCTTGTCTGCCTCAGATAGCGGCATGGATGCCATGAGTCCTGGACAGCAGCAGCCGCAACGTTCACGCATGCAGCCAATGAATCCACAGCAGGCGCAGCAATATCAGCAGCAGCAGCAACAACAGCAGCAGCAGCAGCAACAGCGCTCGGGCAACTATCCTGAGGATGATCCGCGCTATTATCAGGTAACAACTTTGATTGTGATACACTTTGCTAATGGCAAAGCGTATTCTAAAGTTATACTAATGCATGTAAAAGGCGTGGCAGCGCCTATAACTTGATAAGCAAGTCAAACTAAGTCCATACAGCGTTGTTAGTCTGTCTGACGTCTGTATGAGCAACAAGATCTCAGCTACTATAATAGCTAGAGCTTCCAAACTTGTCATGTAGCTGCTCCTATAACCGTTTCAAATTGCTTTTAATTTATTTCTTTTAATTTCCTTCCCCCTCCCCCGCAAATCGCAAGATAAGATTTACGTCTACTACAAAAAGCTAAAAAATCTGAAATAAATTACACATAAGTCACATTTGTCATATTTTCGACCCCGAACTAAGTCAATATAGCGTTGCTGTCTGTCTGTGCGTCTGTATGAGCAACAAGAACTCATAGACTATAAGAGCTACAGCTAGCAAATTTGACATATAGCTGCTGCTATAGCCGGATCAAATTGCTTTTAGTTTATTTATTTTAATTTCCTTCCCCCGCCCCCGAAAATCGCAAGAAACAGCCCACAATATTAAATGTTAAAATTTAAAATAAATAAATCACAACAAACAGTTTGTTATGCTCTTGAGCGCTGCCGACAATAATTGTTAAGAATAACTTTGGAATTATTCATATTTTCTATATATATTAACTCATTATGCTTTCGTTTTACAGGGCGAACTGGACGGTCTAATGCGTCAACATCCACATTTAGCGCATCCCAGTCAAGTGCAGCATCCACATCAGCAACAGCAGCAGCAGTCACAGCAGCAGCAACATCAATACGCGCAGCAGCAGCAGCAGCAACGACAACAGCCGCCGCCAACACAGCAGCAGCAACAATACGCTGCACGCCAGCAACAGCAGCAGCGCCTGCAGCAACAACAACAACGATTGCCACAGCAGCCTTATGCCAATACACAAGCAACACATGCGCAAGTGCATCAGCAGCCACAGGAGCAGCTGCAGTCGCCGCAACAACAACAGCAACATCAGTCTGCCTATCAAAAGCCGCCGCCGCTGACGCGTAATCTGACGATCAGCGGTGGTCATGCCATGGATGCAACTTCCTACAATCAGCAGCAGCAGCAGCAACAACAGCGACGCGCTTTGGCTGGCGCGCAGTACGCGTCGCAGCAGCAGCGCAGCTTTAGCAGCTCCGAGGAGGAATTTCAGCAGCAGCTGCTGGCAGCGCAAATGAATGCAGGCGGACCCTCCACTTTAAGCGCTGGTGCGGATTACGACGGTAAGTTCTGGCGTTTTCTCCAATTTAAGCACTTTAAGCTAATACAAAAAAATTTCTTTAACGCTTTGGCGTTTGCTTGAGCTCGCTCTAACTCAACTCTCTAAGTGTCCCTAGGTATCCTTTTTCTGTTGTTTACATCACGCTGTCTCTCTCTATCTCTCTCTCTCTGTCTCCTGCTATCTCTCAAATTCTGTCTATCTTTTTTGACTCGCTCGCTCCAAAAATATAAAAAATTCAATATAACACATATAAAAAAATTTCGAATATGTTTCTCAAATTTTTCTACACTGCTGTCTCTCATTGGTGCGTTGTCTTTTGTTTCATTTTGAGCTCCTTTTTGGCTTCTCTCAAACTCACATCAACTTTATAAATGTTTTTTACCCAAACATCTTTATGTTGTTCATGCTAACGTAATAATCGTACTACGTATGTTTAAAGTTTAAGCTTAAATTTAAGTCTAAGTTAACGTTAAGTCAAACAACAGTAAAATTCTTTGCCTTGCAAAGAAAAGTTTGCTGCCAAATAGTTTAGAGCGCCCGCAAAAAGTAAAATGCAAGTTGCATGCAACGCATTGCAAAAATAGCAGCAGCTAACGTCATAGACCACACACACACACATATAATATATGCAAGTAGCTTAGCTGTAAGCGAAACATTTTGTTGCGCTTATCTTTGGGGGCTGCTTGAGCAACAGCAGCAGCTGCAACATAAACGTAACGAAATAAAATAAAAATAAATTGTTGTAGGCCAACGCGACAAGTGCCGCACAAACTTTTAGCCAAGCTCTAATGGCAAATGCTTTAAGCAAAGGCAACTCAGGTAGCATAAGCTTACATATTTATATATATATATAGCATATATATCTGCTGCTGTTGGCCGTTAAATGCAATCAGCATAAATTATTTGCAGGCACTGGCTGCAATCGCTGCTGACTGACCCGAAAACACAAAAAGGTTTTTGCTTTCGCTTTTCTTTGCTACAAGATAGCAGCAAGTGTTGTCAAGCAGCTGCGTGGGGGTGGCTGTTGGGTGGTTGCATGTTTTTTGGTTTGCCGGCGACGCGACTGTCAAGTGCGTTGCTGCTGAAATTTATTATCCTAATTAGAAAGTTTCTTGTTGGCACTTGCAGCAGCAGCAGCAAGCCTCAATAAGCAGCAAGCAAGGCCTGACTGTGCGACAAGGCGCATGCAACATGGCGCCTGATGATTTAAATTTTCTTTTTATTGTTGCACATTAGCGTGTAAAAGTTTCTGGCAAGCATGTTGCACATACACCACCCAAAAAATATAAAAATAAAATAATAGTAAAGAAATGCGCTCAACTGCAAACTAGCATATAATTATTATCGATTTCAACTTTGGCCCCCAACCCACCAGCAACAGCAAAGAACTGTGTGCAAGAAATTGTGGCATAAAATTGGCGTAAACTTTTCTCTCTCTCTTACGCTGTTTTTCTTTTTTTTTTTTTTGTTTGTTGGCCAACAACTGCCTGCATATCTGTAAGCCTTGCCAGTTCACAAGCTGATAAGGCAGCGCAGCCAACGTGTGCTAGCAACCAGCTGCTTGCCTGGACAGCAACAAAAACAACAACAATTCGCCTTTAAGTTTCAGTGCAGCTGCACTGGTCGGTGCTGCCTTAAGCGTAAATTCAACACACACACATGCAAACACACCACGCGCTTGCTTAAATTCACCACTAGAACTCGTGACTGCACACACTTGGCACGAACATGTGCACACACAGACGTCATGCGTTGGAATTTTTGGAATATGGAACGTTTCCCCCACGCAAATGCAAAAGCAAAAACGCATGCGCTGCGCTGCTTGCCGCGCTGCCCCCCACACCCAACACGCTGCGCCGTCTTGTCTTAAGTCTCTGAAATATTCCACAGCCAGCTAAAAGGCAAAAGCACAGCTGATAATGTTGCGGAACGCGTGTCATGTCAACTTTATTTGATTTAAGCCACACTAAATGTGCAGCTTTTGACTTGTGGGCAAGCAACTAAAATAAATTGCAGCTTAGTATAACAAAAGTGATCTCAAGTAAATTTACAGTGCAGTGTAAAACGTAATTTAACTGTTAAATTCTTTATTTGCCTGCCTACGCTGCTTCGATCTCGCTCTTCGCTGCTTTAGCGCTGCCCACACGCAGCTTTGAAGCTTACGCGCAGCAGCGACGTCATTCACGTTCATTCAATTGCATTGCATTTCATGCAGCGTCATTCGCTTTACTACGAACAACAACACAAATAATATAAAAAAGTATTTGCAGCAGCTTAGCGGGGTGCGAAGAGTGTCAATAGTCAATGCATGACACGCGCGCGCCTACGCTCTTGCTCTTGAGCGTGGGTGAGAGGGGGAGGCGGGCAAAAGAGTAGCACCAACTGAGCGGGAGAAGTTCACACTTTAGTTTGTCCAGCACTGTGTGTGTGTGTGTGTGTGCCGCGCTGGAAAGCAAAGACAAACACGTTGATTTTGCCAAAACAAAAACACACACACACACTCACACTCTCACTCTCTTTCGCTTGCGCTCTCGCTCCAACTAAAGCGCTGACCCCAACATAACAGTAGTAGCAGCAGCTGTCAATGTTATCGCAGTTAGCGTCGCTGTCGCTGTAAGCAGCGCAGTCAACATGGCCATGCTTAACTTTATTTTTAGTTGAGCATTGGAAGCGACATGGGAAAGTGCTTTTCACACAGCCAGCAGCTTGTAACATTGTTATTGGAAATGTTGTAGGCTTACAGTAGCAGCAGCAGCAGCAGCAGCTAAAATAACAACAACTAAATGCAGTGACAACAACAGCAACAAACTGTGTGTTGGTGTGTGTGTAAAGGAAAAGGAAAGCGAAAACGTAAAGCAAAATTCCATTGAGATTTTTTTATGAAATCGAAACGAAATTAGTTTTCGATGTACTTTAAAGGCGAGTAAACACACACGGCTGCGGCTACGACGAACAATTTTCGCACGTGTCGCAAATATCAAAAAAAAAATAAATAATATAAAATCACTAAAATATATAGCAAACAAAGCAATAAAACTAAAAGTGTATACAAAGCGCATATCAAAAACAATGCAAAATTTATGATGGAACGAAGCTCAGTGAGCAGCGCAGTGTGAGAACATTGAGTGAAAGTGAAACTTGACAAGTCTGTGCGTGTCAGTGTGTGTGTGTGTTAAAAATTTAAGGCTAAGGTTAAGCCAAGAACAACAACCTTGAGCGCATAAACAGCAAGCAGCAAAAATCAAGCAAAATAACAACAAATTGTATTCATGATTAAATCAAAAACAAGCTAAGCATTCAATTTTTAAATGTGTGAGTGCATAACAAATCAAATTGCTGTGAAATTTTCGAAACATCAAATAGTTGCCAACTTCTAAATCGAATCTCAAGGCGTAAATCAAGTGCTGGCGCCCCTTAGACGCGAACACACACCAATACATAAGTAAGCCACGTTTTTGGGCCTATTTTCTTTTTGCGTGGGCAACTGTAGCAGAGAAAAAAAGTGAGAAAACGTTTGAAGAAAATCATGTGCGCTATTGAAAAATAAAACAATAAAGCAGCTAATAACTAAAGCGTGATATTAATATATTAATCAAATTGAATATGTGAGTGCTGTGCTAAAAACATATCTAAGCAATAAAATTATCAACATAACTAAAAAGGTGCTGCAAAATAATTTAATATAAAACTAAATATTCAATAAACAAAAACCTTGAGCAACACTAAGGTGAGTGACAAGTCTGACGCTTTTGTTTCAACAACAACAATTACAACAACAACAGTCACTAACAAAATCACCAATAAATCCACCAATGCTTAGTACAGCGCAAATTACAGTTACCCCCAAAACAAAAGCCCCCAAGCTAACAAAATCCAAAAACAATGCTTCCGAAATATGCAAAAGTACAAATAGATTATAGCGCACAATACAAAACTGAACAATCAATCGATGTTATAGTAAATACAAAACAGCAGCTAGAAGAATAAAACTAAACTAATCGCTTAGACATACACAGTAAATAATAGTAGAGTATATAGTAGAGGCAAATGCTAAAAGCTGCGCTAAATTCTTTGCTTAAGGTTAAACATTTTCATATAAAATTATTTGCTATAAAGTTTAAGTATTATATGAAATTAGCTATATATAGTAAAGTATTTTAAATCACGGCTAAGCACTAATAATAAATTAAAGTTGCTATTATTATTAGTAAAATGCTATAAAAAATATATAGCATATATAGCATATTCTTTACTTTGGCTAAACATTTAAATATATCAAAGCTTAGAAATTTCTAACTTAAGCAGCCGAATACTCTGTTTAGAAAATATGCAACATATTTAAAATAATATAATGCTAATGCTACATGCTTGTTGTATGCGCTTGTGTGTGTGTAAATGTGTGTTATATTTGTTTATATTAAATGTGTGCGTATTTAAAAATTGTTAACAATTCAATTAACGCGCGAAAGCAAGTTAACAAAATCAATAGCCTAGGACTACACACTAAATCTAAATTAGTATGTATATAAATATAAGCTAAGCTCACACACATACACACACACTAATACGTTAGGAAAAAACCGCAAGTGTATGCAGCTATTTTAAAATGTGCGTTAGCTCGCCCATGACAACGAGACGAATTTAATTAAAGTGTTGACCTACGAAATTTTGTTATGTGTTGGTGTGTGTGTGTGCATGTGCAACTGTGCGTATGAGTGACATTAATGCTTACACTCTGCGCCGTGGTGTAGGCCAAGAGGCAACAACAACAACAAATAACGCATAATGTGCGTGCCTAAGCTTGTTGTTATTGTAGTTTCGTTTTTTGTTTGTTGTATTTTATGTCATTTATGCGCCTGCGTTATGTATGTGTGTGTGGGTGTTGCTGTTGTTGGTGTGTGTGAGTGCGTTTGCTTGTATGTGTGTCCTGAGTTTAAAAATAGAACAAGCTGTTCCCGCCTGCTTTTGGTTGTGCTTTTAGCCAGCCGCAATGCCAACACCTCTGCTTAACTTGCCACAGCTGCTGCTGCTGCTGCCACACAGAGAAGCAAAGCAGAGCGCGCTTGGCATTTTGTAAAAAGCAAACTGGCTAGAATTTATGTACAAAAATATAAAACAGGAAGCAGCAACAACAACAACAATAACAGTAGCAACATAATGGAAAAAAAACACGTAGGCAAACAAACACAAACTAAGGCGAACTTTGTTTGATTTGCGCATTTGTTGTTGTTGCCATGATTGTGCATTGCTAGGCACACACACACATAGACACACATACATATACAACAATGGGTAACCCGAAACGAGCGAGCGTCGTCGTGTGTCCGTGTGTATTTTGTATACATTATTGATTTTTGCTTTCTTTTTGCGCCTACGTTTCGCCTCCACACGTTGCCGTCTTGGCCGTCTCGTCTCGTCTGCCGTCTTTCTCTTGGACCTTCTCTTAACCTTGCAGCCAAGCATTGCGTACGCAACATTTACACTTGCCACACCAATGCAGCAGCAGCAAAGCAACGAAGTTGCAATACACTTACAACAACACCAACAAAAACACCAACAACTGAAGCAAGAAATTGAAAAAAGAAATAATTAACTTAAATATATTTTGCAGTAGCTGTGACAAACGAAGTTACAATATAATTACACCAACAAAAATTCAACAATGCAACAACTGAAGCAAGAAATTTAGAAAACAAATTGAAATCTTGAATATATGCAACTATAAAAATATATTTAAATTTTTCAATCAGCAAGCAACAAAGTTCCAAAACACTTACACCAACACAAATTCAACAATTCAACAACTAAAGCAAGGAATTGAAATAAGCAAATTGTTAGCTAGAATATATTTTGTAGTAGCTGTAGCAAGCGCGATTGCAATATACTTACACCAACAATAATACAACAATTCAACAACTCAGGCAAAACCAATTGTTAACTTGCATATATTTTAAAGTTACTGTAGTTTAGTCTACGCTCTTTCATTATTATAACTTAGCAGAGGGTTTTGTTATGTCGGTGTGTATTGCTTTTGGTTTATTTTGTTGTCGTTACGGGCACAATAAACGTTTTATATCGTGACCAAAGTCAAATGAAAGTATGCCAGGGGTATGGCCCACAATGAGAGGACAATGTATATGGCATATGCATGTGTATGTGTGTGTATGTATGTGTGTGTGTGTGCTTTGTGTTTGTGAAACGCAAGCACTTTTATGCAAACAAACTATATGCGTACTATAGATTTTTGTTTTAATACAATTTACTGCAAAAATATGAACTAAGTTAATTTGTTAAGCCAAGTCTTTATAGTATTAAGCACCTTACATATATATTTTTGCTTTGATTTATTAAATATTACCCTGTGTTTTATACATGTATAAATATTTTCTCCACCATTTCTCTTTCTATTTGTGCGTTCCAACCAAAAAAAAAATATATAAACTCCCCTTATATATGAAAAACAAAAAACCCACCAAAACTGCCCGCCACAAAAACTATTATGCAAAAATCCATTTAACACTAATTTGTCAAAAAAAAAAAAAAAAAAATCAACTACAAAAATGCAACAACAAATGAACAGCAGGTAATTTTGGCGGCGTACCAAGTGTCCAAACAAATCTCTCGCCCGGCGATCTACAGATTCATGCAAATGTAAGCAAAAACCATAAAACAAATGAAAACAACTTGAACAACAAATTAAGAACAAACAGTTTTGTTACAAGCATTTTTCTATTCATATATTTTTACTATGTGTGTATTTGTTTGTTTCTTACTTTGATTTAAACGTAAAAACTGAAAGCCACCAAAATGGGCATGTGCAAAAAAAATGAAAAACTAAATTACAATTTGTTGTCGTCTATGTACTTTTTCCCAACTTTCTTACGTTTGTGCACTCTTTTGGCCGTAATTACACACACACACACACACACAAAGTTCTGACAAGCATTTTGTTTCATTCGATGTTTATGTGTGTGCAGCGCCATCTATCGATCATTATGTGTGTTACTTCTGTTGCTTTAACACTACAACACAACACAGATCTTTACACTTGTCTACACTATTAATTTATTTTAAGTATTTCATTTTATTATTTATGACTTTGAATACTTGTAAATGAAAAAAAAAACGAAAACAAACTGTGTAAAGAATTTGCATGGATATCGTAACGCTGTTTCCTTTTTCCTCCTTACTTCAAATCAATAAAAAAAAACATTGCAATTGCATACACTACAGTCTTCCCCCCACACACACAGACACGCAGACCTTAAGACTTTGCTCCCTATATATAATATATATGCAATATTTTGATACAAAACAAAATTTAGCTAACAGATAAGTATTTTCTTCAACTGCAAAGTCGTCCTAGGCACAGTACCCAAAAGTGAATTGTTGCCTGGCATGTTTAAATGTCCCCCCAGCACCAATTTTCACCAGGTCTTTAGCCAAGTAGTTGAACTTTGCTAACGCTATATTCGATCAGCTCTGATCCAAAATGTCTTTTGTATGCTTCTAACTCTTAAACCTTGGCACTGTCTCTGCAGCTAACACAGTCATATATGTAGAATATTGTAGGTCTTTTAACTATCTAATACACACATACTATATCTATAATTAATTAGCTAACTCATTTACAGTGAATGCTGGCAAGTTAGAAAGATCGGGTAGTTAGAAATGCGACTATCTCAGCTCAATATAAAATTCGAACTCGAATTCGAGTTGCCTTTAGTATTGCAAGCTTGGAAATTAAATTTGGTAGTTTTCGAATAAATATGGAATAAAGAAAATACTACAAATTATTAAAATAAATTTTATTTAATGATTATTATCAAATATTAATCGGATTATTTATCGAGTTGCCTTTGTTTTTAAGTACAGATTGAAAAAAAAAATACTACAAAAAATTAAAATACATTTTTAAAGATTTTTTTTTAAGGACTTACAGTCTTCTATGTAACATAATATTCTAGGAGCTTAACCAGAAGACCCAAAAGGCTCTTTTAATGCAGCTCTAACATAGTAGGAATTTTTCAAAATTATGGGACAAACTTAAAGAGTTTGACCCACTGTAAATCGATTAATTTACATTGAAGTTAAGGGCTGCATTTCTATTTATTCCTTGCCAATTATAATTTGCCAGCATCCACTGTCTTTACATTGTGTCTGAGCTCAGAGTTGATGCCACTCTACTATCATATAAAACATAAGTCTCTTGCTCTCTCTCTTAACCATACGTATGCATAAACACATATTTGATTTGAGTAAAAGTTTATAATTTGTCTAAAAATGAAAATACATAATGCACTTGTTAAACATTCTGCGACGAGGGACAACAAACTAATGTGAGGCAAGCAGCGCAGCAGCCGCAGCAACAGCAGCAACAACAACAGCAGCAACAGCAGCGAATGCGTCAAGAAAGAAAAGTTTCCCTTTAAAAAGCATTTGAGAGTCCATTTGTAACCTTTTAACTGACCCCCCTTAAAATCAATCCAAGTCTTCCCACACTTAAAGTCAAGTCAAGTGATTATTAGAACACATACCATCTATACATACAATCTACAGGCGGGCGTCTACAGGTGCGCACGGATCCTTGGCGCCAGCAGCGCAGTCTGAACGAACGCGATCTGTTGAGCGTGGGCGGCTCATACGGCGGCGGCAGCAGCAGTGAGTATCGCCTGCTGGGCAATCAGCGGCTGTACGCATCGGCGGATCAGCGAGATCGCTACGAGCTGCAGCATCGCGAGCGCCTGGAGCAGTATCCATTGACCAGAACCGCGCGCCTGGACGTGCAGCAGCGCAACTCGTTGAATCGCAGCAATCACGAGCGACAATTTGCAAGTGGCGCCGGAGTGGCTGCCTCAAGTGTGGGCGTGGGCGTGGGTGTTGCTGGTGGCGCCTACCGTCGTGCGCCGCCTTTGGCCGCGGCCGGCGGCTGCGGTGGCAGCAGCAGCAGCAGCACCACCAGCAGCAGCTACTATCCACAAAGCCAAAGCAAGCCGCAGATTGTAATTGGCGCCAGTCCAAGTGCAGCGACTGCCTATGAGCGTGGCGCCATGTCCGCTGAAGCTGCCAGAAGCGCGCTGAGTCGTGAGCGTGGTTTGCTCGGAGCGCACAGTGCTCACAGTGGCGGTGGCGGCAGCAGCTCGCTCAGCTCCACAGAGGCTGCCTACTGGGATGAGCCCACGGCGGGCAGCACTTCCAGCTCATCGGCGGCGCAGGACTCGCGTCGCTTTACCGAGCGCAGAATAAAGAAAACCGTACGCTTCGATGCGCACGATGATGAGACGACGCTGCTGACGCCACTGCCACCAGTTACGACCATATTGCCATCCACAGCGGTGGATGTGGGCACAGCCACATTGCTGACCAGCGCCAAGTTGGCGCAGCCGCAGGATGGCGACTGGCAGCGTTGGGAGGCGGAGCGTCAGGGCAGTCAGGACTCGGTGACCAAGGATTCGGGCATTGATACGAGCAGCACGTTTACCAGCAGCGAGGACTCGAATCGCGGCGATGGGCCAAAGGTACAACCAACAAAACAAGCGCAGAGCGTCCAAACCAGGCGAACCGCAAGAACTGTTACCCGAATAAAATCTATTTGCATATTGTGTACAGTCTGAGTGTTAAACCCCCCGCCCCCGCGCCCCTTGTCTGTCTGTAAAGCAATCCAGCAAGCAAACCTAACTACTAACTCTTTTCTAACTAAATCAAAACTATCAACTACTACTTGCTCTCTCTCTCTCTGTCTCATGCTCTCTAACTCTCTCTCTAACTCTAACTCTTACTCTACGTTTGTTGTACTTTGTCTCATGTCTACAAACCAGCAACAATCTTTCATATATCGTCTTATGCCATAGTTTATGTTAATACATAGGTCACCAGCTAGTTGAAAAACCGAAGGCTTACAGCTCTCATACTAAACTGCATGCTCTCTCTCTCTCTCAAGTAAATGTAACATAACCTCAACTAACACTTCAAAGCACGTAAGCTACAATCCAAACCCAAAACTTCCTCAATTTGCACTTTTGCATGCCGCCTCTAAATGTTGTTAACACTTTACGTAGCATTTGTCGTATGTACATTTCGATTTCTTCAATTGATACTATTTTATAAAAAAAAAAAAAAGCAATGTGTGTGTTCTCAAAGTAGGTCTCTATCTATCTATATAAATGCTTTAACTAAAGCAATATGTGTATGCTACTAACTATAACTATAAAAAAGAAGAAACTGTTTTTAGTTGTTAAGCAAACCGAATGTAAAACGAATCTAATTGTACAAAAGTGTGTCTCTTTTTTGGAAATGATTGTCTTTTGGTTTCTTATTATTATAAATAACTCTAGGTGCTCTCTCTCTCTCACTCTGGTAGTCTTAAGTCTTAACTTTAAGTGCGTTCAAGTACAGAACTAAAACTATAAATTGTTCTACTTTCTGCGACACGAAACTGAAAAATCTCACACACCAAATTTCTCCAACAACCCAAAACCAACTCCCAATACCAACTGTGTGTACATATAGAATCCGGTGAATTGGCAAACAACCGCGGATAATACGCGCATGATTGGTCACATGATTTTACGTAAATACTATGATGGTGAAGATATATTAGGCTTAAAGGTTAATGGTGGACAGCCCGTTGGATTGGGCCATGCGGCACCATGTGGTGCCATTGTGGAGAAGGTGAAACGCGGTTCGGTGGCGGATCTGGAGGGCTGCATACGACCAGGTAAACATTCATCTCTCACACTCACGCTCACAAATCATAACGCTCTTTCTCTCTCTCTTTCTATTTCTTACGCTGTCTTTCTCTCTCAATTCGACACACACACTTCATTACATTACAAAAACATCGCTACAGGCGACGAAATCATCGAATGGAACGGACGCAGTTTGCATAACAAAAACGCCGATGAAGTTTACGATATTATCGATGAAAGTCGTTTGGATGCTCAGGTGGAACTTTTGGTCTGTCGTTCACTTCTATTGCCTGCTCATGCGCCTAGTGATAGCGGCGGCAGCAGCAGCAATGTTAGTCCCAGCAGCAATTGCTCCGGTTCTGTAAGCAGCAGCACCACACGTCGCAGCTCCGCCAACTTTCCACATAGCGGTTTGGCAAGCAGCATGGCCAGCAGCGCAGTCGTGAGCAGCGGTGGGCGCTATACGCAGCGCAAAGGTGTGTTTTGGTATTTTAATTAATTTATGTAGACTCCAAAACAGTGTTGGTTAATACAAGTGTGCAAAATGTTTGAAAGAAAAGTATTAAAGTCGCTCTCTTGATACTGAACACTGAGTGTTGATCGCTCTTTAGTAGCTATGGCTAAAACGAAACATGCGCTGTCACTCTCGATCTTCTTCTTGAATTATCGTTATATCTTATCGGTTATTAAATCAGATTAATCAAGCTAAACAACTTTAGTAAGCAGCGCGCGCTAGTTTGCTTAACAAACAAGCTGTGTATGTCTAGCATTGGGCCAGGGGCAACTCATCTAACATATAAAAGCCACACACACCAAACACAGCTCTAAACACTAAATAATGTTTTAATATTATAATTTCTATTTCGCGCAGCTAATCACGCTGAGGAGCAGCAGCGCGAAAAGCCAAGCGTCTTAATTACCTCACCCGGCTCGCCGGAGCTACAAATTGGCGGCTCGGCTGCACTGCGTCATCGTGGCAGTCCACAGTCTCAGTCGCAGCAGCGCTTGGCAGCAAATCATAGCAGTCATAGTCATAGCAGTGGCAGCGGCAGCGGCAGCGCCAGCGGCAGCAGCAGCAATAGCAGCACCACACTACAAGCGGCAACTAACTCAAGTGCGAACGCCACTGGCGGCGCGCACGGCACAACGACGGCGGGTCCTTATCATCACTGCCAGACGGCAGCGACAGCGCATTCGCACGGACACCATCAGCATCAGCATCAGCATGGGCATGGGCATGTGCCGCATCATGACATGGGCGTAACCACACAGCCCATACCCATTGAGGGTAGACTGCAACTGAAGCTGGGCTATGATCAGCATACGCTGCAGCTTATAGTGACGCTAGTGTGCGCCACTGGACTGTCGCTGCGTCAAACTGGCGCTGGACGCAATCCATATGCCAAGGTAGTAACTAGAACTAAGCAGCGTCTTTAGCTATACTCACATCATTTATATCCATAGGTATTTCTATTGCCGGATCGCAGCCACAAGTCCAAGCGACGCACAAAGACTGTGGGCACCACCTGCGAGCCACGTTGGGCGCAAACTTTTGTCTATTCCGGACTACGACGCTGTGATTTCAATGGACGACTGCTGGAGGTAAGCCACAACTCAATTGTACTTGACTTATTCTGATATTACTCATACGCCAGGTAACGCTGTGGGACTATGTGCGCTATGGCGCCAACGATTTCATAGGCGAAGTCGTCATCGACTTGGCGCATCATGTGCTCGACGATGAAGCCGAATGGTATCAACTGCAGCCGCATCAGGATACTTCACATCTCGTATGTTCCCTACAGGCAGCTTCAACTTTTCAACTCTCTCTCTCTATATATGCTATGTATACTTTTCTTTTGAGTTCTTCATTTTGTGTCGTTTAATTTGTCGAATTAACTGTGCTGTGTGCTGTTTCTTTTTGGATAAAAAGAAATTTAAGGTTTTACTATGCAAAGTTTGTTGAGCGGAAAACTTAACACTCATGTGTGGGAGAGATGGGCAATTTGAAATTGTTGTTTATGTTCTTAGCTGTAAAATGTTCTTTCCCTTCCTCAGCTAAAAAAAGAAAAATTATTTAAGCAGCATTTGTCATTACTATATATATATAATTTTTTGTTTACCTTTATTTTTTTTGTCGTGCACACAAAATTACAACAACAAACACAAATCACCAACAATTACAACAACAACATCATCAATAACAACTACACAAATAACAACAACAACAACATGTGCTCGCTTGCCCTACGCCTCGCATCGTTTCTCCTCGCCTCGCATCCATAACTCCAAACCAACAACTCAACAACAACAACAACGTTTCGTACGAAATTTATGACAACAACAACAACAAAATACAGTTACGTGACGAGGGCAGCGATGTGGACGGCCTGATACTGACACCGACAGATCATTTATCACCGCCCAGCACAATGTCGCGTCTCAGCGACTCGGATACAACATCCGAGTGTGACATCGATGGAATGACGCCCGGTGCTAGCATCTCATCCATGGGCAGCTCAGCCAGTCCACCGCCGCTGCTTGAGGTAACAAAACAACAAACAAACAACAACAACTACCAAAACTACTACAATTACTACCTAACAAACCAACAACTACTTCTAATTCAAGCACTCAAGCGAGTGTAACAAGCAAAGCAACAATTTACACATACTAACAAAAGTGAATTCTATATTCTTATTGTTTAACTCCTACATGTGTATGTGTTAAATTTTCTTATGTGTTTCTCTCTTGTGTACATAACTGTAAATAACAAACAAAACTTCATTTGATGAACTGACAGCAACAATTGTGTTGAGATAAACAAATGCGCGACCCAACTCATGCGTAGAAAATTCGCACTTTGCACCTGCAGCCGCCATTGCTCATAGCTCATAACATTACGTATACGCCACATTGCTGTTCCTGTCAGTTGTCTAGCATGCCAGCCCACAAACGCGCTCACAACTCATTCATATGCTATATGTGTTGTTATTGTAGCCATTAATTATTATTTTGTATTAATTTTTAGCATAAACTAATTGGAATTTGTTTGGTTTGCGTTCTATGTGTGTTAAATTTTTCTCTCTCTAAGCTCAAAGAACTCTCTCTCAGCTCTACTTTCTGCGCTCTCTCTCTCTCTACTAAACAACAGCAGCCTTAAGCGTTTAAAGGCTCGCTCAGCGTCTTACTTGATAACTAAGCTAAGCATTTACAGTTTAAGTTTAAGTCTAACAATAATTGCTCTAGGTTAAGTTAACTTTTACTTGAGAACACATACAAAGTAACGAAGAAATGAAACTGTGAAATGCTGTCAAAACTAAACTTAAGCCTTTAAACGCAATTGTTGCAAACTATAAACTGCACCTCAAACTCAAATATGCTAAAGCTTTTGCATGCCTATTGCCTATGCTGCCTCTATAAACTATATATAAACTATAATCTATGTGTGTAGCTAGTGCATGTATTAACCACAATTTAGCACCACCCACTAGGGCACCCAACATAGACATCTGATATATATATAAACTGCAGTACACCTTATACTCTTTGTAAGCCGTCAACTCTTTTTACACTTAGCTACATGTTTTGCTCATTTTAAACATATCTACATCTACTTTTTTGTCTATTCCTCTTTTATATGCTCTTTATCTTCCAACTTTGATTTGGCTACCTCAATGCTTCACCCTTCCTTCAAAAAATATATAAAAACCTACCATGATCCTATGCAAATATCACATATAAATCAAAATAAACATTCAGCTCGATCTTAACGAGCGTCGCTCCAGACGAGACATGTCACCACAGGGTCGCAAACGTGTGGCCGGCATGGTAGCCCGTGATTATCGCACTGTATCTGGCATTGGACAAAGTTATCACAATCAGGTTTGCACTCCTAGACTAAATTAAACAATCAACCAAACGAAACAACAAGTCAACAATGAGAGCAAATTATTGAACATTAAAAACTCATAACTATCAAACTATTTATAGGACGACCACCCCATTATACTTAGCTTAGGTGCCGCCCACTGTCAATAAATCTATTTACTGCACTTTCAATTTAACAAGTTTTGCTAAATATTTTTATCTAATCTAAAATTACTAATTGTTAAAAGCAAAGCTTGCAAAAGCTTTCCAACTGCTATAAATATAAACTTATTATGTTCTTTTTGTTAAACAGTAACTCTCTTTAAAAAACAAAAACAAGTTATATGTATTAATTGTAGAAATTGCAGTAATAGTGCTAACAACAAATACTCCACACACTTTTCTACAACACACATTGTTGAATATTAACATTGTATGAGCCAAGACACAAACCTTTAACTACAATTAGTGCATAAGCTCTCTTCTCTCTCTCTCTCTCTCCATAGCTCACAGCAAAGTGTGCGGTTTGCCACTTTCATTTGAGACATTTAACTAAGTCTAACTTTATTTCATTTTTATTGCAACCTTGACAGGCTTCGGCCACAGGCTATTATAGACGCACTGGTGGCGGCGGCGGTACTAATGGTGTCGGCGCCATTGGACCGGGTGGCATGAGCTTGAGTCAGCGCAGTCATTCGGCAGCTCCCAGTGATAGTTACGGCGGCAGCGCTGCTCCGGCGGGCAGCGGCGTACACAGCTCTCTAGGTTACGGCTATCGAAGCAGCAGTCCAAGACGTGGCTCTCTATCGCCACCGGACGATCGTTATATAGACTATCCAGTGCTTCCATTTCACGGCTCTAGCAACGCCGCAGCATATCCAGGTGTCGCATCCTCAGCAGCAGCCGCAGCTGCAGCAGCGACGCAACAGCATCGTTTTCAGTCGCGCTCAGCGACGGCGACGCCAACGGGTTCACCCAAAAAGCGACAACTGCCACAGGTAAAAAAAACTAACAAATGTATAACAAATTTATAAATATTTCTTTGCTTGTTTGCAGGTGCCACAAACCTCACGTAGCGCCATGTTGCGCGATCGTTTGGGTCAGGACTTTGATGAGCGTTTAGCCTCGGGTGGACGCTTTGGTCGGCATCGCACAAGACAGCCGCATCATCAGGCCACATATCGCAGCACGGGCATGGGCGGCTGGGAGCGTCACTATACAGGACTCTCGGACAGCGATCTGCAGACTATGGACACGCGCATGCGTCCGCGTCATTCGCTTTCACCCGATAAGGATTTCATGGGCGAGTTTGGTGACTCGGATATGGAGTCAGTGGTTAGCGTCACTTCAAGCGCCTTTAGCACGCAATCCGAACGACCACGCACCTCACGCGGACTCAGGTGAGTAGATTTGTTTATTAGCCAGGGGTTGGTTAGTTAGGGCTTACTGTAAGCCTAGTGCTGCACACGCGTACGCTTCGTTATAGCCGCCAAGCCATGCCTCAAAAAAATGAAAAAAAAAGCTGCCAAAATTATGTTGAACTCTAAAATTTGAAACTCTCTGGGCCACACGAATTGGACAAACACATGTTGCCATTGTAAGCTACAAAATCCAAAATTATAACAACAACAATCTCTCAACAATTAGTATAAAGAAATTAGCAAACTCTAACTCTCTTACGCTCTCTCGAGTCACAATCACACACACACATGCAAAACACACACACCAACGCACACGAATTGCAATGCAATGCGACAAACAACAAACAACAAACATAAAGTTTCTTTTCTGCATTTACTTTTTGCGTTTACGATCAAAATAAATACGATAACACTCGAATATAACGTATACGATAATTGCAAATTGCAAAAAACAACGCGCGCTTCTCTTTCGCTCGCTCTCATTTTTGTGTTCACTGCTTCTCTTGCGTGCTCTGTCTTCACTACAACAATAACAACAACAACTACAACAACGTTAAAAACGATCAACAACAATCACTTTGCCAAATTGACCACAACACATGCCAAACTCCATACTCACCACAAAATCTACACTCGCTGACCTCGGACGCCAACCATTGCGCTTGTCACCCTTGCACCCAACCCAACTAAATCGTTACCCAACACACCACCACCACAACATAACTCAACAATTCAACAACAACCAACTGTTGTCCCCATTGCCAAACCGTCAGCTTTCCACGCAACTGGCGCAATTTATTTGGCGTACAAAACAGTTTGCTGGGCGGCGCCAGCATGTCCGTTGCTGGTGGTGGTGGTGGCCCCATAACCGGTCTGAAGCTCTATGAACACCAACGCCAGCCACCACATCGTGCCAATACCATTGAGGTGGATGATTGCGATTATCTGTCTGCTGCTGGCGGCACCCAGCAACTGTTGCTGCTGGAGCAGCTTGAGCAGTTGCAGCAGCTGGCGGCATTGGCAGCCGCCGACTCGCCGCCGCCGCCACCAATCCAACAACCCAATCTGCTGTTGGTGCCACCGCAGCGTGTGCTGGTCACAGACACCAACAGCGGCGAACTGGTGGAGCAATTTTATGTGGAGCCAGCCCTAATGGCGGAGGAGACAGTTGATCATGCTCATTACTATACAACGACTCATTTGCCTAATGCCACTGCCAATACAAACTACATACAGCCAACGCCGCTTGACATTTACCAACAACAACAACGACAACGTCACAACGGACGCGAACTCTCCCCCGCCCTCGCCACCACCACCAACACCAATCATCATACGCTGTCGCCTACGCTGTCCAGCTTTGAGCAATTCAAGCGTATTACCACGCCGGTCATGAATCTCTTTCGCAGCTCCTCCACCAACAACAACAACAATCCCCATGAGCTAGCGCATGCCCATGCCCACGCCCACACGGTCAGCTCCTCGCCCAGCTCCTACGTCGGCTATGTGCGTGATCATCTGGACAAGAGCTGCAGCCACTGCCAGAACGGCAGCCAGCCTGTTGTGCTCTCCACCAACACCGCCCTGGCCACACCCGGCCTGGCCATTGGCGCCTGTGCCGATCCCTGCTGCCTGGCCGATGCCCATCCGCATCCACAGCACCAGCCCATGACCTTTCCCTACAGCGCCGAGCAGCTGCTGCGTCGCCCCTCGCTGTCCATGTACCAGCCCAGCTCGGAGCCCTCACTGCCCACCATGGACACTGCCATGTGCGGCGAGTGCGTTGATCAGCACTTTCTGGGCGCGCACACGGGTCCACAGATGAATCTGGGCATAGTGCCCACCTATCATGTGCATACGCCCACGCCCACAGCTCACAGACGCAATCGCGGGCAACTAGCGCCGCCTCCAGCGCTGCCCACGCAATCGGTGCTGCGTCTATCGCGTCAGCTGAGCGAGGATGCGCTCGTCTCCGCTGTACCCATAGCTGAGGCCACTGCCAAGGCGCAGCCTACATCGATACTGAAGAAGCCCAAGCTGGAGCGGCGACGTCTGTTCCATGAGGGTCAGTCACGCTCGCTGGACTACGATGATTTGCATACCAAGAGCTGGGGACGCCGACGCATACGCTATGAGGATGAAGTGGCGCCCGCTCCATACTATGAGCAGTCGCAGAGCTACAACAATGCGGAGCAGCTGGAGCGTCGCTACGGTTCGGAGACAAACATTAGACAGTCGTATATGGGCGCCAATGTGGATGCAGCCAATCCGTTGAGTCACTCGCATTTTCTGGTTACGGACGACAAGATCGTAACCATAACCTATGACTCGGATGTGGGCTGGACGCGTCGCGGCGTGGCGCCCTCGCTGTTTCGTGGCGCTCATCGACGTGGATTGGATGCACGCAATCATATGTCGCTGGATCTGCAGCGCACCAGTCAGCAGAAGATGTACGGACCGGCGGCGCCGTATTTGAAGCGCAGGCGCAACTTGCCGCATCCGCCAAGTGCACAAAATGCGCACAACTTTTCGCCCATGGAGTTGGCTGCTGCTGCTGGTGTTGGTGATGGCGTTGGCGTCGGTCTGGGGGTTGGGGGCGTTCCACTAACGAACGGTTTACACCAACAACAACAACAAGTTCACCAACAACAACAACAGAACACCCACAATTCCCAACACAACAGCCAAGCAGCGAGTAGTGTTAGTATTAGTCATAGTCACAACAACAACTACAACAACAACAACAACCAACAACAACTACAACAACAACAATCAGCTAGGCAAAAAGGGAAAGAAGGCATCAACGCCGTCAACGGTTTGATGGCAACGGCATCGGCATTGGAACATGTGACGAAATCTAGTAGTGGGAGCGGCGGTGCATTCACATCTGCTGCCGCTGCTGGTAATATCGTCGTCGATGGTAATAATGCTAATAATGCTTCTTCTTCCTCTTTTGCAAATCCCCCACAACAACATCACCATGGTGTCGCTAATCAACCAATAACAACAACAAATGCATCACCCAATAAACGTGCCCCATCATCAATACACAACAATGACGTCAACAACACCACCAACTTGACCCATGACGCAACAACAACTAAACACTCGACACCACAACAACAACAAACACCAAGCACAAATTTCATTGAAAATACAACAACAATAACTACAACAACAACAACAAACACATCAACGAATGCGGCTGCAACAATAATAACGACTGCAACAACAACAACGACAACGGCAACGACTGCTACAACAACTGCCACAAAACCAACAACAAACAATGAACCAAACGCAACAACAACAAATGCTGATGCGGATGCCGATGCGGACGCACCACTTGATGTTATCGATTGGGATGCTATCGATGCTATGTTGGATGATGATTTCAGCGAGTATGATAAGGAGAAGAACGGTGCTAACGAAGCGGGAGATGCCAAAGCAGGCGAAGCTGGCGCTGGAACTGAGGATAAAGTCGGTAAGCAAAACACACAGAATTTTAATAAAAAGAATAAATTTATTAATGGCATTATAAACTCAGATTTAAATACTCTTACTTAAAAATGTACATTTGAATAAATACGCTTATTAAATTACCAAACCAATTAGCTCATAACTAAACCTATATTTTCACCACTTGGTAGATGGCAGCTTATCCGATACCACAACCGATCGCAAAAAAGGCGGCACTGTGGAAACGGAACGCTCACCAAAGAGCGGCAGCGGCATGGGCAAGAAATCCAACTCCACCTCACAGCTCTCAGCAACTGGTATGTTCAATCTTTTTCCATTCTATTGTATGCCGTTCGTTCAACAGTTTCTCGTTCAATCAATCGTTGCCTTGTTCAATCAAAAAAAAAAAAAACAGAGTTATTGACGCCTCATCTGATTTAGAGACTAAACTCGAGCTATTTTAATTTTCTAAACGCATTTAAAAAACATTTTGCAATGCTTATACTTTTTGCCATATAGTTCATAAGTATATTATTAATTTGGTATTTGCAACAAACAAACAAAAAACTAACCGAAAGTAGTGAAAACAACAACAAAAAAGCAACTAAAACAATTAACAATTAAAACTATAATAAATGCCATACTCAAAAGGTCGTAAAAGACGTATGGGCTTTGGAAAGAAGGGTAAGAACTCGTTTACGGTGCATCGCAGCGAAGAGGTGCTGCCTGGTGATATCACGCGCGATTTGCGCTCTGGCGGAAGCGCTGGCGCTGGTGGTGCCGGGGGCGGTGGCGTGCTGTCGCGTGGCTCGTCCTCGGAGGCAGACCCAATTGAACAGTTTTTCGGCGATGGCGCTGGTGGGGAAAGGTGCGCACATGACCAAACTTATTCTCTCTCTGTCTCTATCTCTGTCTATCTCTAACTTTCACTACTATCAATACACTCTATAGCAGTTTCTATCTTACGCTATGCTATAAGTTCAGTTTTATTTAAACATTTAATTTGTGTTTTATAATTTAAGTTGCATTTATTTGCAAGCAAAAAAATCAAAAGCTAAGCATATACGAAAGTCAATAATGATGATAAACATTAGTTTAGCTAAGCTCAACAAAATCAACAAAAAAATAATACACAAGTCCCTGAATTTGTTGCTAGTCTTAAGAGCTTTTCAGCAAACACATCTCTTGCTCTCTCACACACCGCTATCTATCTATCTAACTGTCTCTCTTTCTCTCTCGCTGTCTAATGCACTTTGTGAACTTCGTTTGCGCTTAATGCAGCCAAAATAAAATAAATTGCGCGTACTTTCGTCGCTCTTGATTTAGTTTAATTTCGTTTTTCAGTTTAACCTATAAACCAATTGAAACAAAAACTCAACCCAACCAAAACCAGAACCAGAACCAAACCAAAACCAACAAACAATCCAAAGTCTATACGTATTTTTAGGCTTCAAACCAAGGATAAAATATCCCAAAGGCAACTAACACACACTAAAAGCTTTGCTCAGTTGCGTACAGTTATAAGTTGCATAAATGTGCCGTTAGCAGCGAAGCTTTTGGCTGTGTGGCCTTGGCTGGTCGCACGTACTAAAAAGCAAAAAAAAAAAAAATACAAGCTCCTAACTAAAACCGTTTATACATTTGTTTGATTTTTTCTATACTTAGTAGCAAGTCTTGTTTATAATCGAAAGTTTAACATACTAACCAATCCAAACTGCCAATAATTGCTTTCAGTTTTCTTTTTATCGTTAATAATACACTACAAATATATACAACAATTAAATTTTGTTCGATTTGCATGCATTAAGTTAAAACTATACTCGTAATAAATAATATACTTTTAGCTTAGTTAACAAACAATAACATTCAGCTATAAACTTTATAAAATTTTTGAACAACTTATAATACGTTGAAGTTAAGCGGTAAGACTTCATTTAACAAGTATACGACTCTTTGTACAAACAATATATAGCTCACTAATTTATAGGCTGTTATCGATAAGCTTATGCCCCCTCATGTGCCAACAAAAGTGAAAAGAGAACTAATGTTTATCATCTGTATTTTTTTATTAAACAAAAGTTTTTGATTTGTTTTTAGTTTTGCAACATTAGTTTAAGTATTTATTGTATGTATATACAGGGAGCTCTGTCAAAAGAAAGCCAAAAGCGAAATCAATAACAGACACTAAACAAAATAATCGATAACACATCATACTACAAAACACAGCCAAAGATCTCTCACAACAAAACTCTCATCTCTAATGAATTGGCAAACAGAACTGCGAGCGTATCAAAAACAGTTACAGTTACAGTTACAGCATATTTATTATTTAAAAAATATATGTACATAACACATATATGAAGTAAATGGCAAAACAACAATTAAGTGGAACGTAAGCTGCTGCAGTTAAAAAAACATTAAATGTATTTTAATTTTTGAAATAAGCATAAGTCTGTGCGTATAAATATGCGTATCTTAATTTTAGTTTAGTTTACTTACTCTTCAGTTGTTGCCTTGCGTTCTCTCTACTCTCTCTCTCTCTCTCTGACTCTCTTACATTTAATTTATGTACAGTACTTTCTGCCTATCGAGTTTTTCTACTTGGCTGTTGTATGTTGCGGCGGCTGCCAGCCCCAACCCCCTGCAGAGTTTGCTCCAGCGATCCACAGCGTCTGATTAATCGAAACTGTTGCATTGTTAAATGTTTTTATAATTTATATATATATATATATATAGTATATGCTTTATATATATTTGTATGTATGTATATCATATATTTATCGACAGACCAATATCAGGCAATTTATTCAGGCAACGCGAGCGCCACGTCGGCTAGCTCCTCCTCCACTAGTCACCATCTAATCACACTACCACCACCACATCCATATTATCAGCGGCAGTCGCGTGGCTCGGCTGGCAGCATACAGAGATCAGTTGAGGTGCCGCCGGTGCCAGCGGTAACTCGCTACAGTGCGGGCAGCATACATTCAATCTCTAGCTCCGAGGGTTCATCGTAAGTTTCTCTCTCTGGCAACTAAAAAAACAAAATTAAAATACCTAACATAGATATACAAAGTATGACAAACGAAGTGCTATTGCTATTTTAAAAACTATCACTCGCTCCTTAACTCTCTCTCTCTCTCTCTCTACATTTCCTGCTCTGTCTCTACAACTGTCTGTCGCTCTCTCTCTCTTTCTCTGTGTCTGTGTCTGTCATACGCGCGTATCTCTCTGCTAGTTGCGTTTACATTTATAAACTTTGCCTTTGTATATGGCTGTACTTATCACGACTTGAACTCCTCCTCAACATCACTTTATATATATATTCTCTACTCTACATAATTGTGTGCAAAAATTCTGCTGCCATTTTGTTCTCTCTCTCTCTCTCTTTAACTTTTATTGATGTATATGTATGTGTATGCCTCGATCCTTCGCGCTTACTACTTATATTTTCTTACTTGTGCTTTGCGTTTCATTCATTTTCAATATTGTTACATAGTTTTGTATACTTTACTTTATCTATATTTGTATATAAACTATTTGTTGTGCTGTACTGATCTAAAATAAGCAGTCAAGTTCCAAACAACAACAACAAGTGCTACAGACTAAGCACCCACACACTTCAATGTCTACAGCACCACCAAATCTCTAATCTCCAATATTTATAACACCCTGGGCAACTGGGAAACTCTGCTGTACATAACAGAAAAACTGAAATTCAAATTGCATGCACATTTCTCTTTGCACTACGCTAATCAAATCCATTACACTAACTCCATACTCCACTCCACACCACTCAACAACAATATACAACAATAACTACAACTACAACTACAAAATTTAACTGTCTTTCTACAACTCCCTGTGTATACTGGCCTAGTCTGGTTCCAACTCAGCCCAAAACTTAATCAAAACTGAATGCAATGCAGTATTTTATGTGTGTGTGGAACCAGTCTATTAGATTTATAACTTTCTCAACTATATATTTTTTTAATATAATATACATATTCCAAACAATTTCTATATGTGTGTGTGTGTAACTGTAACGACAATCCAAAAACTTTACTAACTTTGACATATTTCTATGCGCAAAACAAACAAAACAAATACCCAAACAAATTTAGGTTTTCACCCTCGCTGCGTAACGATGGTGCATTGAATGAGTTTGTAGATGGACTGGGCCCGGGACAGCTAGTGGGACGTCAAGTGTTGGGTGCTCCTTCCTTGGGTGATATTCAGTTGTCGTTGTGTCATCAAAAGGGATTTC
The DNA here is from genome assembly GCF_011750605.1 of Drosophila busckii. NCBI lineage: Eukaryota > Metazoa > Arthropoda > Insecta > Diptera > Drosophilidae > Drosophila > Drosophila busckii. The sequence continues at coordinate 20,407,149 of NC_046607.1, forward strand.
TGGAGGTGGAAGTTATACGCGCACGTGGCTTGCAGGTAAGTCTGAATAGAATAGTTTGAAGAGTTGTAAAAGATTCGAAACATTTTTGTAAGATAATATTGAATGCATTCAGTTCTTTCCAATCCGAATTTGTATAACGCGCAGATTTATACTTAAAGAATTAATTTGCTATTGATTATTCCTTTGCTGCAATATGATGAGCATTTCTTCTTCTTATAGCAAAAGCCTTCGTCGAAAATGTTACCTGCGCCATATGTCAAAGTGTATTTGGTGTCGGGCAAGCGTTGCATTGATAAAATGAAAACCTCAACAGCGCGTCGTACGCTGGATCCTTTATATCAACAGCAATTGGTATTTAAGCAGCCTTATAGCGGTTGCGTACTGCAGGTAAAGTTATCGATACTATCGATAGACGCAACTTTTATTTACTTTATCTTTGTACACAGGTCACCGTTTGGGGCGACTATGGGCGCATTGAAAAGAAAGTGTTTATGGGCGTGGCGCAAATAATGCTCGACGATTTGAATCTATCGAATATCGTTATCGGCTGGTACAAGCTCTTTGGCACCACCTCACTGGTCAGTTGTCCCACTAATATAGGCTTAGGCTCTAGGCGCTCATCAATAGCCTCACTCGACTCACTCAAACTCTAAACTAAACTTCAAAACTACTACTACAAACTTTCAAACTCAAACTTAAATTTAACAACTCAGCTTTATGCATAGGACTTGCAAATCAAACACACACACTAATACACACACACACACAGACACACACACTGTAGTGTACACTTGTGTATATACATTTTGTTTAAAAGTTTATTCAGTAATAACTTGTATAACGTACTAAACAAAAAAAAACAACTGTAGTTACTTTCATTGAGTTACAAAGTTAAAAGAGCACAACTGTAAATGGAAACGCTTGTTAATTCACACGCATACACACACACATACATATAAACAAACGATCGATCAGCAAACAAACTAAAACTTGAAATCAACAAACACCAAACAAATTATAAAAAATTATAAAAATCAAAAAAAAAAATCACCGTTAATCGTTACGTTATGTACAACAACTTCAACGTAGTTTTTACTAGAACTCGTACAAAATACTCATATAGGTATGTTTCTCTATACCCCTAAAAAAACAAAAACATTCCCAACACAATTTAATTTTTAGCTTTGCATGTTGCAACACCAACAACAACAATTAGCATTTATTTATAACAATTAATCACACACACATGCACACATCATAAAAAATGGCAAATTGCTAGCTAGTTAGCTAGTTTATCATATCTACCAGCAAATTGTAGGCTAGCTAAAGTTTAAAAGCAATTATATATATTATATAAATGTTCGTACCCATATCAGGGTCGTCCGATTGTTTGGGCCGGTGAATCAATAATGGAGGAGCAGGGTGAATAAGCAAACAGCAAACCAAAAACACCCACCCACAACACTTGTAAGCACCCAAAAAGCACAAAACAGTTAATGAAATGAAATGAATACTTTGCCCCACACACACACAAACTCAAGCCAAAACTGAACTGAAAACTGAAATTGTAAGTGCACACGTTAACGTTAACCAACACTGTTTTAAGCAATTCAATTATTCAAATCCTTTCTCTACTGCTTTATGTACAGCACGCTAACCAAAAAGCCATTTTGCCATTTTCAACAACCAAAAAACAAATTTAACAAACTAACGTCTAATTTTTCTAACTACATCACGCAAATATTATAAACAATTTAAGCTAATTTTTGCTTGCATTTTACAGTAACCCTTACCCAGAGCTGCCAGCCAGGCGGCTAAATAGCAAAGGACCATGGTCAGCACGCAGGATACGCTGATTGGAGCTGGCGCTTAAGTTGAGGCAGCTGCGCTCGCTGTCGTTTGTCATTTTGGATTGCGCTGCTGACCTAATCTATGTCCAATACATATATATACATAATATATTTATTTATTTACATATGTATATTTTTTTTTTTTGTGACTATGAGCGGAAAATTTCCATAAAAAATAAGTATCTAGTTATATTTGATAAGTCATGAAAACAAATGCATTTAAAATCAAGAGTCAGTTGCAATAATAATGCAAATACAACTTTATAACAAGCTTCAAGTTTCATCACACACACACACACACACACACAATCGATCGTTCACAAATTGTAAATTTGATTAACAAATTTTGATGACACACTATTATTTTCGTAATACGATTATTATATATTAACTGAACATTTATTAAGTAATTAACTTAACTATTGAGATAAATTGATAGATAAAAAATGAAAATGAAGCTGCGGATTAATGTGCTAGCGAACATTACAAACATACATACAATATTATATGCATTAAAAACTAAATGAATTAAGTTAGACAGTTTGATAAGCATGATAAGAATGAAAACTTTGTTAAATAGCTAAATTATATATATATATATATATATGAAACAACCAAAGAAGGAGGAACAAATTAACAATGCAAAAGGCGAAATGTTTATGATTATATATATTATATATAATATACGTATGTATATTTATGTTTAAGCAAGCAAAGACCACTTACACTTAATGAAAGCCTAAACTATAATTAAATGAAAAAAACAAAAACGCAAACTTTAACTTAAAGATACATATAATATATGAGCATATAGTATATATACTAAATACACAAAGTTTTGAGGCAAACTTAATTAAGTTTCAAACAGATTTATAAATACACAAATTTGCTCTTAAGCTGTATATAGCACTTACACAGTTACCAAAACCAAAAACCTTTTGTTAAACTTGATAACAAGTTCATGTTATGTATGCATATATATATTTATATTTATTTACGCACGCTGCGCAGCGCAACAAAAACATTTGCAGTCACCCCAAAATGCAAATGTTTTTGTTTTGTTTAGCGCCCAAGCATTTTATAGAGAGTTGGCATTGCATTGTCTCGCTACTGAATACAAAAAAAAAACACAAAAAAATACATACATACATATATTTATACGCATATTTTTGCCTACATCAGCTAAAGAATAATCACAAAAAGCATCAAAGTACCTACAAGTTAATAGTGAGCTGTAAGAATTGTTACCTGCTTGCAACAAAACAAAACAAAACACAAAACATAAGAAACAAACACCTGCTGCATTAGTAAAGCTTACTGAAAGTATTATTTGCCATATATATATATCTATATATTGTAATTTGTTAGCTGCTTTAGTGTGCAACATTTTGTAATGCATTTGGGCCACATTGAGCGCTGCTTCACTCTCTAATTAAGAAAACATATCACAAAACCTTTGCAACTGCGCACTGCGTTTTATAAACAATTCATAGCTGCTGCTTTACAGTTACTTCTCATAGCTACATAACTTAACTTGAATTTCTTCAGCAGTTGACTAACTTTATTTGAACCTTTCCGTCCATTGAATTAGCTTTGCATTATAACTCATGCATATTCAACAACAACAACAAATACGTAAATAATAGTTGCCAAGCAAACAGGGAAAAATGCATTCAAAATGTTGCTACAAAACAAAACAAAGAGTGGAGTGGAGCGATCGAGCGAGAGCAACAAATATTAAAATTTAAAAATAGTTACAAATTATATACTATCAGCGAGGTTTCCAGCATTTTACGCATGATTATACAAACCACACTCCAACCATATGCTATATACTAACTGTCTAGACAGTCTTGCCATCACTTTTCTCTAATACAAGCTCTATTTTTCACATTTCCAAAAGCTTTAACTTATCAGCCAATAACACAGTCATTATCAAAAATCACAAACTCAGCAGCAGCAACAACAACAACAAATTTAATGTCGGCATGCGTCGACTTTCAAATGCTCTAACCAAATATCACTGTGATAGGCCAGCAAATAAAACTAATAACTAGCTAATACAAACAATTTATTAAAAATTTAATGCACTGGTCCGTTTAACAAACATTCACTTTTGGCTTTAACATTTCGAATATTTGCAATGCAGGCGTATACTTACTATAAATTGTGGTAGGAGCATTTGTTTCACATAGCAAAATTTTCAATTTAGATTTTTCTTATTATAGTTACCGTATGAATTACATTAGTAGTTGTAAGTTACACACAAAATGGTGAATTCACATATAAGATTGCTAAAAGAAAACAAAAGAACAAAACTAAAACTCAACATATATTATGACAAGTTATTTGACGATGAAACAGCAAACCAAACAAATAATAATGCTTAACACTAAGTTCAAACTGATATGATACAAATTGAATTACATACACAACACAGACGCAGCAGCAGCAGCAGCAACAGCAGCAAGACAAGCATGTATTTATAATTATTATTTAATTGCAATATGTTAAATGCAAGAAAAACTAAAACACGTAAACAAATGATAAAAGCCAAAAAGGCTGCGTGAAATACGCTTCGAATAAATTGTATCTTAATATCTCGACTCCAATCGAAAGTCGAGAAACGACAATAAACTGTGAAAATAAAGTATGTAAAAAAAAAACTAAATGAGAAAAATCCCAAAAAACACGCAAAATGTAATTATATTTAAAAAAAAAAACAAAGTTTGCAGAGAAAATGGCAGAAATATATGATGTATGAGGAAAACAGACCTTAAACAAATTATGTAAACTACAAATTTAGTGAAAAACAAAAAACATTTAAATAACAAACAACTGAAAAACCAAAGAAAAATTCATTAAAATTGTTTTCTAACAAAAAAAATGTGCAAATGAATTTTATTGCCCATAAATGTAGGCAACAGTTTTTTATTCAGCATCGTTAAGCTAGCATTTGTTTTTGGCCCCAGCGTCTAAATTATCATTCGGAGGACTAACGGACATTCATTTTCGAGCTCCTGGACATCAAAACTATCGATTTGCATTCAAGGATTTTCAAAATCGCACAAAAAGTATAGACCAAAAAATTTGAAGGTCGCAAATTTTGGCCCAAAAACAAAATGTCCATTTTCTCCGCAACCACAAGGACTACAAGGATATCCTTTGGCACACAAGTAGTGCTCCTTGAGACCTTTCAGAATATACCACTCAAAGGACGAAAGTCCTTACAGGAGCGGAGAAAAACAGCATTTTCTGTATACAGAAAATAGGCTGTAACTTCCGTATCCTTTGCAGGATCAGGACGAAATTAGTGTCAAACGATGCTGCTTTGAAAGCACTATCAGCTGACCAAAGGACATTCGCATCGTCCTTGTAGTTTGGGAGAAAACAGCCTTTTTGTGTATTTGGGCAACTTTTCGCGAGCCTGAGGCTGAAAAATTCCAAGTCGATGGTTCCTAGATGACCCCATAATCCTTGAATGCAGTTCTATAGAGTATCATCTCCTGAATCCTGCAAGCCAAAAATTTTGCAAATGCGCAAGGATACGACGGAGATATGGCTATTTTTCTTTGCAGGACACTGAGTTTTACTTGTCCATATCTTGGATATTTGCAGCAGGATCTCAATCATTTTTGGCAACTGGATTATATTCATCAAGGAGTTTCAGAATTTTTAATTCAAAGGACGAAAGTCTTTACAGGATACGAGAAAAGCAGCTTCTTTCGTACATACAAAATAGGCCATAGCTGCTGAATCCTGTGCACGATCAGGACAAGAATAGTGCAAAAGGATGCTGCTGAAAAAGTATTATCAGCTAAAATAAATTGATTTCAATCTGTATAAATAAAGACACCTTTTTTCGGGGTTTCACATAAAGCGGTGGTATTTCTTTATTTACCATTGATAAACCTTTAATCAAATATGTTCTGTATAAATAATTTAAACATTTATGTATTTCATTTGTTAATTTACGTGCGTATCCATTTTTATATATGCGTCGTTTATCATCATGTGGTTGCTCTTGGGGTATTCTTCGCTATCATTTACAATTTACTCGCTTGGTTAATACGACCGATAATTCATATAAGGGGATATATACTTAGTATGCTTGTTTAGTGTGTAATTTTGTTACTGACCTCTTAAACTAAATAGAAATTATGTTACAAAAGTCTGACTTAAATCTTGTTGTTTAGCTTTAGTGCGCTTCTTAAAGGAACCAATGTTTAAGATATACATATAAGATATATGGCCTAGATATTCATCACTCGAATCTAATATAGTATAATGCAGAAATAGAAATATAAAACGCGACAAACTTGGGCAGTGCAAATGTTTGAGAGGGGGCGGCGGCGGTGTAAAATGATATTTGAGTTATTATAATACTAATCAGTCTTGATAACAAAAATAAATACGGTCACAAATTGTTGAATGTTTTCAGGATAAGGATTACACATCAATATAATATAATATGTATACATATATATCTTTTACATTTACGTTGAATTGCGTGCGTTTTAAAAGCCAAGTAGAGAGCGTTTAGCGTTTGAAAGTCTTGAAGTTTGAAAAGGTTTTTAGTTTTCGTGGGATATGTATGGGATGCTGGTGCTTGTAAGAAGTCCGTGAGTTATGTTATGTGAGTGGTGCTAGAATATCCAATGTTACAGTTATAGCTGCAACTGCATTATTAACATTAGATATTGGTTCATATTGTCGCTTTGTTACAATTACAATTTTACAATTAGCTTAAGTACATATATGTAAGAGACCATTTTATATAAACTGCTGAAGCTTAGGATAATAATGCTATGGCGACTAGCTGAAGCGTTTCTAATGCATTTTGGGCTAGATAGAGTTAGAAAACCATATAATTACAGCTTAAATTCGTAGGCATTGTTAAGATTTTGAAGAAAGGAAGAAATACAATAATTGTGTGTGTGTTTTGCTTAAAGTTAATACAGTTGATTTATATATATATATATATAGTATATTTGCCATAGGTGATATGATAAAATTGTGTTTATACACACACAGACGATGACGATTTAGTTAATCGCTTTATTATCTTACACATTGTATACAAGCATAGTGTGTATAAATATATTCATATATGTAATCATATATGTATTTGTTTAGATTTGTATAAATAGTTTATATATATGCATTATAGCGAACGCTGACTGACGTTCTGGGGACTTGACATAGAGCTCTATTTGCTTTTGTAAAGCAACATAATGTTCAAAGCATTAACTTGAGACTAATACAGTGTGATAATGATAATGATAATTAGCTTAGTGCTGCTTAGTGCAGCTGCGCAGTTACGTAGAGTCCGCAGTCCTGATCCGAGGCCATGGAGTAGTTGGCCGAATCGCGATCCTCGGGTATGGTGGGATGCGTCTCATGTGGCAGCTTGCTGAATGCATGATGAGCTGCCCCATAGCCCAGATGTCCGTAGGGCGACTCGGCGGCTTTGCTCACATGCGGCAGTCGGCGCAGGAAATGCGGATTGGAGTAGCGCACTCCATTGGGCAGCGTTGTGTGTGGCTGAGCGCCCAAAGCGACCGCCGAGTTGGCATAATGCATGCTGGGAGTCTTGAAGCTGCTGACCTGCGACGGCGGCGGCGGTGGACCCATCGAGCTGCTCATGGCTGAGGTGGAAGCGTAGCCGCCGTTGTTGTTGCCGTTGACAAGCTGCTGGCTGTGGCAGCCCGCCGGCAAGGGCATGGTGGAGCAGTGAGCGGTGTAGTCGAACTTCTGCTCGGGCACGGAGCGTTGGAGTGGCAGCGTGGCGCTGTTGATGGCATTGGCGGGATCGGCATTGAAGCTGGACATGCGCATGTTGGTGCAGCGGCCGTAGGGCTCCTCCTGTATGGGTGGCTGGGGTGGACGCGGTGGCGCCTTGGAGTTGGCGCGCGGTCGTATGACCACATCCAGTTCGCGCTCTTCGCCGGAGTGCACGCCGCTGGAGGATTCGGAGGGAGCACGCTCGGGTGGCGAGGTGGTGTGGCTGCTTTCGGTGATCGAGTTGGTGTCGCTGCGCGGCGTTAGCGCCTCGTTGGGCACGCCAGAGTCGGCGCGACGCAGGCAGCGGGGTGTGGAGCTGGAGGCAATCTGAGGAGGCAAGAGGATAACAGAGAAGCGCATAAGAGCCAGACAGAAAGTGATTGAGAGTGTGAGTGTGGGGAATGAGAAAAGGATTTTTTCAAGAGAGAGAATCAGAGAGTGGAGAGGAGGAAACATGGCCATGTGGGCTGCTTCAGTTGGACGCCTGCAAGTGAGAATCAAATCAAATCATATCAGACAAGTGTCCGTTATCCTGTCGTCTGCCAGACAAGCTGACTATCCATCACTCGTATGTGACTGTCTGCATGCATCAGCATGTGTGTGTGTGTGTTGGTGTGTGTGTGTGTCACTCTAGCTAGCTCTGATTTATGTCGTCTCATAACTGCAAAGCATAAATTCAATGCTTGACTGCACACAACTTGCCCCCCCCGCGGCTGTCGGACGTGACGCTGTAACAAGCTCAGATAGACAAGCACACACACACATGCACACAAAGACACAGCTCAAAGCTCTATTTATGACTTTCTTGAGCTGATGATTAAATATGTACAAGCTAAGCTTAAAGCCAAAGATTATAAACACCTTAAACAAGCTCAAAATCAAAAAGACAAAGTGAATTAAATAAATTGGAGCTTAAGTGCAATAGGAAATAAAAGTTCAATTAAATGTTGTTAACAATCTTAAAGTTGCGACTTAATCAATCTTCATATTCTAATCAATCTTTTATTCATCAAGCTGACAATTTGCAGTCCACAGACTATAAACAAATCAAAAAGAAACAAACAACAGAAAAGTCAATTAAATAAATTTAAAAGCAATAGCAATCAAATTTGTATTGATTAATTTTTACTGACTAGCTTAAAGCCAAAGATTATAAACACCTTAAACAGCAATAGATAAGCTCAAAATCAAAAAGACAAAGTGAATTAAATAAATTTGAAGTCAAATAGGAAATAGAAGTTAAATGCTGCTGACTAGCTTAAAGCTGAGACTTAATCAATCTTCATATTCTAAGCAAAAATATGCCATGTTCATCAAGCAATCTTAAGCTGACAATTAAATATGTACTAATAATTTGAAGTCCATAAACTATAAACTCAATTAAATAAATTTAAAAGCAACAGCAATCAAATTTGAACTGTTTCATTTTCGCTAACTGAAATTTTCAGCTTTAAATATTTAAATTTATATAAGCGTTGTACTCAAATCTCTTTCATGTTAATCAGCCATGTCTAGACCGTAAATTACAATCAATGCTCATCCCCTTTGTTTACTTACATGCGCCTCGTTGGTGTGAACTGCGACTGTAACGGGAGCAAGTGGACTGACTAGATGTTGATAATGCGGCTGCAGCGGATGTGCAAGCGGTTGCTGCTGCTGCTGATGAACTGACGGCTGTTGTGGCGGCGGCTTGTGATGCTCTGGCGACAGTTGCATGATCTCGGGCATAGCTTGGGGAGCGCGTGCGAATGGCGCATGTGGATGTTGCACGGCTGGCGGCGGCGGCAGTGCAGCACCTTTGACGGGCAGTGGTGGTGGGGGCGGTGGCGCTGGCTGTGGTGGCTCTAAATCACGTGTGGACGCATAGGTGATGCTGTCGTCACGCACACAGGCCAGCAGCTTGCCCTCCTCGGAGATGTTGTCGTCGCTAATGCCGCCCATGCCGCTTAGATTTGCATAGTCGTGGGCGTGTGCGTGTGCGTGCGCGTGGCCTTGCTTGTTGTGATGTTGTTGGTGGTTGGCCGGCGGCGGTGGCAGCATTTCATCGTACTCGCTTAGATGTAATAGACCGCCGGAGACGCCGACGCCGACAGTGACGCCAACGGATATGTTGTTGCTCTTCATGCTGCCCATCGTGATGCCCACAACGGCGCCAGCGGTTGCCGCTCTTAATGTCGCGTACTCGCCGTCGTCAATTTCCCCCGCAGCACCGGCAAAACATAGCGCGGCTCCACGGCCCGTATGGCTAACAAAGTGAGAGCGAGAGAGAGAGAGAGCTTAATTATTAGTTGTTGTCTTGTGCAGCGAGCAGCCCTTGTGTGGTGGTAAGTTCGTTTAAACAGTTAGTTTAGTAAGTTAGTAGTACCAATAACAACAACAGCAGCAATAACACAACTTTGGTGCAATTAGTTAGTTAGCATTTTAGTAAAACATTCGTTAGTTGTAGTGTCTAGTTAGTCCACATATAAATCAAGTTAATAACAAACATAAAAAAACTTTGCGACAAGCGGAACAAAATAGTTTCCTTACTTCAAATGCCTTTTGTTTCAAAGGCTTTCAAATTTGTATTTAATTCGTTAAACTAAAACACACACAACACCAACTGAATATATAAATATAACAATGTTTTATGTATGTGTATGTGTGTATGATTTAATTAAAAGTGCGCAACCAATTGTTGTAAACAAAAACAAACGTGCATATGTAAAATAATAAATTGCTAAATGCTTTGGGTTTGGTTTGGGTCTGTGGGGCAAATGCATAACCGTTTGGGGTTGTGTGTCTGTGCTAATGAAATGGTTGGTGAACTAAATAAATGAAACTAAACTAAACTAAGTTTAGATTGAAGAAGTTGAACGGACAACAAAATGGCGGCCAATATGCCACGCAATCTTTAGGTGTTTCTATTTCATTTGTTTTTTGGTTTTTTTGTAGCTAAAAAACGATTTTTTACCGCTTGCCATCAGTTTGTTCTTGGTCACCAATTAGTAGGACATCATCAGACGTACTCGTTACTTCGTTAAAGGTGACCTTCAACTTGGGCGAACTGGGCGTCAGCTTGGGCCAATAGATATCCTCCTGTGCAGCCAAACTCATGCCCGCCAGCTCCGTGCTAGTGGCTGTGCTCATCATATCCGGCTTGCCCCCATCCATGCCATTGACTGTGGTGCTGGTCGAGTTGCCGCCGCTGCTCGAATTGCTGCCCGTGCGCTGGCCACTGGACATTAAAAGCGGCTGAGCACTCGCCTTGTTCAGCAGACCGCCATAGGTGTGGTCCAGCGGTGGCAGCTTAAACTGCCAGCGTCGCTTGATGGTCAAGCACAGCCAGACGACAATCCAGAGCAGCAAATGTGTCACCCCCACAAGTGCTAAAGAGAAGAGAACATAAGTCTAAATAATTGAGTCTAAGCCCAACAAGCAAAAGCCGTTAATTGGCTTAGACAACTTACCTGCCAGAAAGGTGGGACAGTGCAGATTATTCTTGTACGTGGCGCTTAGATCGTTCAGCAGCGGAGCCTTCACCACGGCCAAGGCCAGCACAAAGCAAAGCGAAGCGCAGTGAGCAAAGTAAATCCAAGTTTCATTGGCTTTGAGCGTTATAACTGAACGATCTCGCATGCGTGTGGCCAAGCGTCCATGGCCATAAAGATAGAGCACCATAGAGGAAGCCAGCACCAAAGCGGTGGACAACAAATAGAGCGCCAAAGTGACTGTAGCATTTAGCACAAGACCTGGTTGATGCACTGGCATAGCCTCGGCATAGACCTGCAGCTTGTAGAGATTGGAAACGCCCACGTAGCCCAGCACAGTATCCAGCGCGGCAACAATCATTTGCAGACTGAAAACGCATGCAAAGGACTTGGAAGTGTTCCAAAACACAGCAGGATAACGCACAGTCCACACGAGCAGCGCGCAGAGCAGATTAACAAACTCAGCGCTGGGCGGTTGAGCAAAAATGGCCACATCGATGGGTTTGTCTATGCCAAAGAACAACTGCAGCATGCCTGCAAAGCCATCCAGACGCACATAGTCATTGGAGTTGGGTGTGGCGCTGGGTGTAGTCAATGGCGTCAAAGCTGGCAGCGATTGGAAGTCAGCATCGTCCTGTTCGCTGCTTTCTTCCAGCTGCTCGGAGCTGCTGCGCGCAACAAACTCACTGGAGCTTATTGCTGCATCGCCCAGCATATACTCGGGTTCGATTTCTACGCTGGATTTGAGATCTGTGCTGCGCTTGTAGATGCGTCGCTTTTGCGTCTTGGGTTTGATGGCAATAATCTTGGAGTTGCTGGAGACTGGCGTCGAGGGTATGATGAGCTCCGGCAGCATTTCAGTGCGCACTCGATGTATATTGCTGTCCCGCGTGGTTGTCTCTTGCTGCTGATTGTATTGCTCAAGCAGCGCCTGTTCATGCGAGGCAACATGATGGCGTCGCTGTTGTTGTTGCTGCTGCTGTTGTTGTCGTTGCTTGTGATGCTGCTTGTGATGCTTTTTGTGCGACTTGTGGTGATGATGTTGCTGCTGCTTGACGATAGGAGCTGCGGTTGTGCTGCTGGCAGCTGCTTCCGTAGTCGTTGTCGTTGTTGTAGTTGTAGTTGTTGTTGCTCTAGTTGTTGTGGTGCTGCTGCTGCTGGTTGCTGCTGCTGTTGTTGTGGTGCTTGTTGTATCCTTGCTGCTTGCTTTGTCCAATGTGCCCAGCTGTTGCCAGTTATCGCGACTCTTTGTTGTTGTTGCATACACAAACTCATTGCTAACATCAAAGTCGGGCAAAATAATAGCACCCTCCTCCCCAACACTCTCACGCTCAAGCAGCTCCTCACCCTTTTGCTCAACTGCGTCCTCGCGATTAATTAAATCGGGCACTTGAAAATAACTTGGCTGGCTCGTTGTTGTTGCTGTTGTCTTGGCCGCTTTACGGCCATTGCTGCCTTGCTTATCACGCATCAGCTCAAACAAATTATTATTGATGGCCCCCATACCAGCAGCAGCGCCAGCGCCTCGCATGGGTGTAAACATCGTATCGTTGTAGTAGTCCTCGCCCTCATCCTCACGCTCCAAACTGTTTGTGGTCATGTTAAGCAAACGCTGCTCGTCTTGCTGCTTGCGTTGTGTTGCTGACGGCGGCATTGAATCGACCACCGACAACGCCATCAAATTGCGTCTATTGATGACAACAAAATCCAATTCGGTGGCCCACACTTGCTCTACAATAGACAAAGCGTAAGTAGTAAGGTTAGCTTGCAATTAGATAGTGAAGCCAATATACGCCCGATTTGGTTCAAAGGCTTAATTGCTTTGAAGTGCTACAGAGCGTGGGGATTAGATATTCAATACACACACACACACACACAATCAGTTGAGTGCTTACAGTTTGTGAATATATTTGAATAGATTGCTAATTATTGTTATTCGGCTTACGGCTCTAATGGCGAGTTTATGCGGCTCAGACCAGGGCTAATTAAGCAGACACACAACATGTGCTGCTATTCGAGCTTAGGCTTTTGTTTATGACGGCTTAGGCAAGTGAAAATTTGTAGCTTAGACCTACAAATGAATATTAATGGCGGTTCAAGTTGTGGGGCGTTGCTTACAGCCGACTAAGCACTAAATGGCTTATCGATGCTTAAGCTTTATTCTAGTTTAAGCTAAAACACGCATAATAATTAGTTTGCCACATGCATATAAAATACGCAAATAAAAAGTCAAGACAATGGCGCAACTTGAGAGCGCAAAGCTTATAACAATGACTGCCATCATAATATGTTGTCGTTGTCCTCAATGTCCTTGTACGCTCGTAAAAACCGACAATGCCCAAAAATCTGCAGATTAACCCAGCGGCAAAGTCTGAGCAGCAGCTCGGCGTTTATGGCAATGACAATAACAGCAGCAGCAGCGCCGCCCAAGCAAACTAACGCGCTGCACGTCTCAAGGCGAAGCATAATGAAAATGCGCGAGCGAGACAAACGCCCCACTGTCCATTCAGAGCGACTCCCCATCGTGTTGTAGTTGTGCGCTGGCCGATAAGCCTTGTCGGTTGGTTGGTTGGTTGGTTGGGCCGCCCCCAGTCCGGACGCTTATGCTGCTCGTTAAGTCTTTAGCGTGAATAATGATAAGTTTCATGTCTTGGGCAGGCCACGTTCTGGCCACAGCGCATCTTGTTGCCACTTCCGCATCCCCCCCTCGCCACGAGGCTGCCCGTCCGTATTGTAATTTGAGTGCGCCAGTTTAGCAGCCTTTTACGCGCTCAATATGGCGCAAAAGCAAAAGCGCCGCTTGGGCCGCCTGCACATTAATTATTTATGAGCGCAACACGGCGTATAAGTGATTTTAGCCGTTGGTCGCTGATTTTCTTATATTTTTGCGCTTATCTTTTAATTAAATGCATTAATGAATTTTTGCTTTAGCGTAAATAAAGCAATAATATCTTTCAAGCAAAAGTTTGTTCGAAGTAATCAAGCAACTTTCTTGTAGTTTTCAGTTACGTATACGTAATTTCAATTGCCCATTAAAATGTCGTAATATTTTAATTAAATCAAAAAAATGCTTTTGCTTGGGCGTCTTGACGCTTTTTATGCGACTTGTGGCAAGTTTTTAAAAGCAATTTTTTTACTGCTGCTTCATCTCTAATTGGCTCTTATGCTTTTGCCCAAGAATTTTCATGTTAATGCAAAAGTTGCAAACATAATTTTTTATGATAAATGCACCTACAGCCAAAGTCAATCAAAAAAGTAAAGTTTTTATTTAATTGCTCAGCGGAAATTATAAAGCTCACAGTCGCAGCAGCAGCTTAATGTGCAACTGACGTGAGCTCGACGACGTCAACGCAGCCGCCTGAGCAGCTTATGGTCTTAAAGCTTGTCCACTTGGCTGACAGAACGGGACAAGGCAATGCACTGCAGCAGCTCGCTTTCAACTTTGTGGTTGTGTTATAAACAAAAAGAAATAAAGCAAAATCGAAATTAATTGAAAAATGACACGACTTCATGCCGTGCATGATTTTTTATAAAGCCAATGCCGCTCGGATAGTCACTCAGCCATATTTTTAATTTACTCCACACACACAAAGACACACACACAGAGACAGAGCAAGCTGTGTGGCTTTTGTTCAGTGGCTGCTGCCATTTTTTTCTTGCTTTCTTTTAGTTTGCACTGTTGCCTGGTTCAATAAACCCGCCATACGGTCGCTCGGTCTCTCGCTTGGTCGCTCGGTCAGTCAGTCAGCCACAGACGTGGTTTGTGTACAAGACTGTGGGACTCTGTGCTCTGATTCTCATTCTGATTCTGATTGGCACTGGGACACACTGAAGCTCGCTTTAAATGTGGTTAATTTTGATGCGCCTGTCAAATGCAATTAGCCATGTCTAATCGAAAACAAAATACCAAGAAAAACAACAAGCTGCTAACGTTTTTTTTTTCTTTTTTTACTAAGCTAAATTATGTATGTAAGCTGGTGGCTTAAACAAACGCATATGTTGATTAAAAGCGCAAGCTTTGTGCAGATTTCGGAGCTTCGAGTCCTTTTTTGTGTATTAAGCTTGCTGCTGGTTTTCACTTATTTACTGCTGAATTAGTTTACTGTGCTAAGAGTGGCATTAGCGCCGACTCACAGGCACACAACACTGAGAGAAAATATGTAAGCTATTTCATATCAATATAAGTTATGCAGCTAAATTGTCAACAAATAATTTGCAATATTTTCAAAGCTTTAGTAGCTTTAAATATAAAATTGCATTTTTTTGGCAATTATTATAAATTCTAAAAATAAAATCAAAGCTTGCTTAAATTACTAACAAAATAAACTTATAGCTACTTTCTTTTCCCTCTTTCTTTCTTTATTATTTACTGATTTTAGCTGCATAGTAATTCCTTTATTCCTTAACTAGCCTAAAGACGATTCTGTTTAATTACTTATAAATTCTGTATAAATAATTTTAACTATTTACTGAGTTTTTCCCAACTCATTTTATTACTTAATTATTTTAAGATTTTATTTCAATATGAATTTGTTGCTAATTTAACATTTTACCTATTTACTGAGTTTTTTCAACTCATTTTAGATTTACTAAATTATAAAGATTTTATTTGAATATCAATTCGTTGCTATATAGAGCTCCAAAGCGCACTTGTTGCTAGCTTTCTAACTTAACTTTTCTCTCAGTGTTTATATGTGAACAGCGACTTGCAACTGTCCTGGCCGTTTTGTTCAACATTTGCAGAGTTTTGGCTTGCGCGCTCCTCGCCCCGCGTGCTCTTTGTTAATAACATGGCCTATTGCTGCCCATAATGGCTAAGCCCGATCTTATGTGTGTGTGTGTGTGTCCCGTGTTTACTGCTGTGACTGTTGTGAGCCACATGCAGTTTGTTTGGCTGTTGTTTTTGTTTGCTGCTCGGTAACGAAGACACACACACACACACATATGTGTATGCGTTTGTATTTATAGTTTGTTTGCAGATTTCCCAAGCGATTGACAGTCATTGCGCATTCTCTCTGTCTCTCTGGCAATTCCCTTTGGCTCACTTTGTTAAGCCAGCTGTTAATAGTGTTTATCTGCTGCTTATTTAAAGATGCCACAACATGCACACATTGTGATATATTATAAAATTATATACGCGCTCGTATTGTTATAAATTAATTAAAATGCAACACAATGGCAGACCATTGTTGCACTGATTGCCTGCACCTTCCAATTGACTTCAGAGCAAGTGACAATGATGCTGCCAACAAAAGTCGGTGGCAACAAAGTGCCGAGCGGGCCCAGGAAGTGCCAAATTGAAATGCAATTGAGCAATAAAAGCGCCAAGCAGAAAATGTCGAGCGTCATAAAAATAAATAAAAGCGCTGGTTGGCTGCCTTTTGCTTTGTTGTTGTTCTTGTTGTTGCGGCAGCGGCAACTTCCTGTCACTGCATATTTATCGTAGCATACTTTTGTGCGCAACGCGCAAACCGCGTTGACAGTCGAAATTGCAACATTGTCAGCGCATGCAACAAAAACTTCACCCTCAACCCAACACCCACCGCTTTTAACCGCCTGTCAGCTTCTCTTAATTGCACTCACCTTTCGGCAGCAGTCCGTTCTCAATGATGCGCGCCTCCAGCAACAGTCGCGGCAACAGCAAACACAGAGCTATGAGTATGTGCACAAATGCCGCCGTCGGTCCGCCATGTGTCCATAGAGCACGCAATGTGCCACCACGTGACTCCTCCTCCAAGCCATCCTGTGGTGCCAGCGTGCAGCGACGCTCTCTGGCTCCAGTGGCCAGCTTGATGCCATCGTTAGCCAAATTGCCAACCTGCGAAAAATGAAAGTGCAAATTGTAATTACTACTCGGTAAAGAAAACTTCAGTGAGCAAACTAAAATATAATTTTAAAAGCTTCAAATTATTTATAAATTATTGTTACTGTTGCAAAAATTGTAACAATTGTTTAGTTATTATTGTCAAGGCTTTAGCATATTCATTTATTTTTTACAGCTTTAGTTTCTTTATATTGTGTGACATGCAATTTGCAGCATTTGGTATTTTTAAAATATTTATAAATTATTTTCAAACATACAAAAGAAGTTAACAATTGTTTAGTTATTAGCGCTGGACTTTAGCTTATTGTTTTATTTTTTAATAGATTAATTAACAGGTTTTTGTGTTGTGTGACATACTAAAAAGATATTTGAAGCATTTGTGCAGCATTTGGAATTTTTAAAATATTTATAAACATACAAAAAAGTAAACAATTGTTTACTGCAAATGCTTTAAATGCATATTAAATTATTGTTTAATAGATTTAAAGCTTTGTTTTAATGCTTGCTTTAAATTATGCTACTTAATAATTAATTTGCCAAGCCTTTAACCTTTTAAATCAATTAAATTGCATAAATATAGCAACGCACAACCAAAAACATTAAGCAAAGTTCAATTTAAAACCGCAGCTGACTGACCAAACCAAAAAATGCAAGCCCAGACTACCGCAATTAATAAAATCAAATGCAATGGGTAAGGTAAATGAAATGTTTTTTTTTTTAGTCAAAAAGTTGTGTATGGCGCAAAGCTTTAGATGTTTTTGCATTTTTTATGCGCTACGTGGAAAGTGTGCGACGCGTATACGACGCGTTGGCGCATAAAAAATTCACGTGACAAATGATAAATGAAATATTTATATTAACAGCGTGTAGTTGAAGCTGAGCACACACACACACATACACAGAGAGCGACTAAAATAAGTGAATGGTGCATCACGTGCGCTATATAAATAAATCCGCAGTGTTGAGCTTTTAAATTAAAAACAAGCAGAGAGCGAGACACACACATGCGGAATTGTGGCTGCAACTCTTTCTGTTGTGTTTTGTGCCTCGTTTCCATTTCGTTTCGTTTCGTTTAGCAGCAACGCATTTGAAGCGCAAATGCACACACAAACACACACATAGAGTGGTGCGTATGTGTGAGCCACTGCTGCACGGAAAGATAATACATTTAAACGTGCCGACATTTCGCGGTTGCCTCCACCCTTTTTTGGCTGCTTGCAAAATGAACTGAAAGTGCAGCCAGCGCCATTTGCCATTTGCCTTGGGGGCGTCAGACGAGCAGCCCAAATCAGCGCACCCACTTGCTTGTGGCTTTCCGCTCCCATGGCTTTGGAGCTGCTGCTGCTCTTAGTGGTCGCGCCTCAAGCATAAAAGCGTTGTCATTCTAACGATTTTAAATGCGCGCATGCAAAACTTTTAGCTTCTGTCACATATCGAATGACAGCCCAAAACAAAAATGTCACACACATATCTACAAATTATTTCTAGTAAATTAAACTTCAATGTTAGGCGGCGCGTCGACTTGGCAACTGCTAACTGCTGTGCACTTATTTCTAACAGCTGTTGCCAGCGCTCAAAGTTAGTATGGCGCACATAAGTTAAAGTAACTCACTCTAACTATTTTCTGCAGATTCAACGCCCAGCACGCATGCAAAGGTTGTGGGCGGCTATGACATTGAGATCGAGCAGGCGCCATATCAACTCTCAGTGCGTTTGCGTTTGGCTGATGAGAATAATGTTATCCTAGCGAGTGGACATTTGTGTGGAGGAACGTTGATATCGCAGCGTTTGGCTGTCTCAGCAGCCCATTGCTTTGCTGTGTGAGTATGAAAGGCGGTCTCAAGCCATTAGCAGAGACTCTGTTCTGCATTAAGTCGACTATAGTGCAGAATTCTAAACTCTAGCTTACATTTTATCACAGTTTAATGCACTATGTATGAAAGTCAGTCGCAACCGACTCTGGTTTATTTTGGAGTTCCAAGCTGACTTTATATCCTTAGTCGGTCTGAAGCGACTGCAGCAGACTCGGCTCTCTAGCTGACCTTCCACCTTTAGTTTTGAGCTTACCGCACTATGTTTGCTTGAAAGTTGGTCTCAATCGACTGTAGTTGTACTCTGAACTTCATTAATTCGCTTATAATGCGGAATTCTAAGCTCTAACTCAATTTCTATCTTTAGCTCTCACTATTTGTGTATGAAAGTCAGTCTCAACCGACTGTACGTGTACTCTATACAGCAATAACTCTGGTTTATTCTGGAGTTCTAAGTTCTAAGCTGAATTTATAGGCTTAGCTCATGTATTAAAGTCGGTCTGAAGCGACTACAGTAGACTCTGTGCATTTATGACTCGCTTAGAGTTCGGAATTTGGCGCTCTAGCTGACTTTTTATCTTTAGTTCTCCATTTACTGCACTATGCATGTATGAAAGTCGGTCTCAACCGACTGTAACTATACTCTGTATTTCAACAATTCGCTTTTAGTGCGGAATTCTAAACTCTAACTGGCTTTCTGTCTTTAGCTCAGAGCTTACTGCACTATTAGTGCATGAAAGTCAGTCTCAACCGACTGTAGCTGTACTCTGTACTTCATTAATTCGCGAAATTCTAAGCTCTAACTGACTGTCTACCTTTAGCTCACAGTTTACTGCACTATTTGTGTATGAAAGTGAGTCTCAACCGACTGTAGCTGTACCCTATACAGCAATAACTCAGCTATAGCTTGGAATTCTGAGCTCTGTCTATCTTTAGCTCTTAGTTTACTGCACTTTTAACTCTCTTAACTCAATTTTCTTGCTCTATCTCTTCCACAGCAACGACACCTCCGCTCCCTTAACCTACAAAGAAGGTAAACGATTCGTAGTCGTCGCTGGCATAACCTCGCTCTTCAGCGATGAAGAGTCCGCTGCAGTTTATCGCGTGGAGCGCATTATAGGCCACGAGGACTACAGTCTCAAGACCTTTGAAAACGACATCGCACTCATTTATCTCAACCAGTATGTACCCTGGGGTCTGGCCAAAGTGCGCGCTGTGCCAATTGCTGCGCATCCCTATCGACCCGGCACATTGTGCTTGATCAGCGGCTGGGGCAGACGCAGAGAACGCTTGCAACAGGCCAAGGTGCCGCTGGTGCCGCAACGACTATGCAATTATATATATTTCAAAATGCCGCCATCGCAAATATGCGCGGGTTTTTTGGCTGGCGGTGTGGATGCGTGCCAAGGTGACTCGGGTGGACCGCTGATATGCAATGGCGAACTGGCTGGCGTCATCTCGTGGGGCATTGACTGTGCCCAACGCATGTTGCCTGGTGTGTATGCAAATGTTTCACATTTTTACGATTGGATTCGAGAAATGAATGGCACGCTCAACTATGCGGAGTTCAGGGATGTGGCGCTCGAAAAGAAAAGCGCAAGTGTTAGCGCTGCAAATGTTAGTCAGTTGCTTGTATTAATTGGCTGCTTGCTGTGCAAAATAATAAATTGAATATCGGAAACAATACTAACTAGCTAAGCAGCTAGCTTGCCACTCTATATACTCTACGATTTATAGTTGGAGCTAACCCCTTAAGCTCTTAACGTTTACCACAAACGCGTGTCATTGCTGCTCTAACTTCTATTCTTTTATTTATAGTTGCAGCCAATTTGATTTGTGCATTTAAATCAATGTGCGCTTATCATATGCGCAACAGTCGTCACTGTTTTAATTGCAAGCGCAGTCCGCATTGAATTGCAAACAAAAAACCTTCGATTGACACTACAGTGAGTTCGGTTCGTAGTTCTGCTGCTGCATCCGGCTACGTTTTTGATAGCGCTGCCCCCCAACTCATCACAACTGCAGTGTGACTGACTGATATGCAGCTTTTGCCTTGTGGTTCAGCATTTTGCTCAATTGTTCATTTTTGTTTGTCTGCCGCCCCGAGACAGTTAAATGTTAAATAGCATGTCCCCAGTACAGCGTCCAGCTCAATAATTGCTTTACTGACTGTCTGTTTTTCAAGGGTAAAAACAAGTCAATTATTTGCTTGCAAACTGTGCAGACACTGACCAGTTAAACGAAAACTAAACAAGAGTAAGAGCGATGCTTTCAATTCTCTAGCTGCTATGATTGGGTGGACTACACAAATGGGAATTGCCAGCCTCACTGGGCTGAGCATTGACAAGTTTGCAGCTTGCAAAATTTAATGTTGACTAACATAACAGCGCACAGTTATCAACTAAGTATTTAATACCAACTCAAGCTCACATAATATATCAATAAATGTTTGTCCATAGCTGTGCATAGCTGCTGCCGCTCACTGTAGCTTAGACAGGGTATTAAAACCGTTTGCAAGTTATTGTATTTTTCTAACAACGTATTTTTCTTTTATATTCTTTGCCAACATCAACAGCCATGCACTTCAAATACATATAAACTACATATAGTATAGTTGGCCTGGGGAAGAGCTGCGAAAAAAGGGGGAGGATATGAAAAAGCCATAATTGCATTTATTATGCTGATAAAAGCAGAGACACGAACGACAACGAGCAACATAAACACGTACACAGAGGATGTTGCATTTGTAGCTGTGTGTAAGGATAACCAATGCAATTGTCTAGCTGTGTGTGTGTTGTCAGCCATTTTGTGGAGCCACAGCAGCTGCGGCAGCTAACGGAGGCGCCACTGACCATGCAACAACGTATGCTCTGTTTGCTTGCAAATGAATTTAATAACGAAAATAATGCCACTAAAAATAGTTGATAAACAAACAATGCAAAAAACACGCAGCGCAGACACAACAAAAAGGCAAAAAACAAAGAGAAAAAAATTTAATTATCAACTGCAGCAGACAGAACCGCACACAGCGCTGCCGCATACGCTTAATTTAATGTAGTGCCAAATTGGTTTAGGCACTCGTCCTTACCTTAAACACCGCCGAGGTAAAGAACACAGGTAGCAAAATGAAAACCACACCGGATAGCACAATTTGTAGATTTAGTTCGGCAACGGGCTCAATTTTCCATGGAATGAGTGAACAGCCTGCGTACAAAAAGATACAAAAATAATTATAATTGTGATTGGGTTTAGAGATTATTGAATGGAGAAGAGCAAACTAATTTTAAAGATAAAATCAGTTACTAACATGAAATATGCATTATTTTTGCTTAAAGTGGTATTAAAATTAAGAAATTTAATATGTGATACATCAGCAAAAAGATTCAACAAGTTTAGAGATTGATTGAATTACAACTATGGGCAAGAGAAAACTAAATTTAAAGATACTAAAGTTACTAATTTTGCTTAGAGTGGAATTAAAATTAAGAAATTTAATATTAATATGCAATAGATCAGAAAAAAGATTCAGTTCAACATTTAAAATATCAATATCAGTCTTAGATATATGTTGGTTTATTATTTTAAAACATTTGCCTTTGAAGTTTCTCTACATTTATTGATTGCTTAGAGTCCACTTAGAGTGGAATTGAAATTAAGAAATTTAATATGTGATAGATCAATAAATATCAATAAATTAAAATATCAATATCAATATAAATATATCCTTGGCTTAGGCATTAGATTAAAATATTTTAAATTGTTTGCCTTTGAAGTTTCTCTACATTTATTGATTGTTTAAGGCCCACGGAAAATATATTCAACCTATGTCGTATTCATATTCAGTTTAAGAATATAACATATTTATAATTTCCCAGATTCTCAGCATTTACTTATTATGTATTTGTTTTCATTAGTCTTTGAATCAAGTTATAAGATTATAAATTACAAACCAAAATTCGCAGAATTCTTTTAAAGATAAAAATCAGTTGAATTTAAGATATTTGATATGTGATAGATCAGCAAAAAGATTCAACAAGATTCAGTTCAACATTTAAAATATCAATATCAATATAAATATAAACTTGGCTTAGGCATTAGATTAAAATATTTTAAATCGTTTGCCTTTGAAGTTTCTCTACATTTAGATCCAATGGAAAATATATTAAACATATTTCGTATATGCAGTTCAAGAATATAACATGTTTTATATAAGTTCTCAGCATTTATACTAATTATGTATATGTATTCATTAGTCTTTGAATCAAATTATAAGATTATAAATTCCCAAGAATCTATTCTGTATTCATTAGTCTTCAATTTAACTTTTAAGCTTATGCAATATAAACAATAATAAAAATTCATATATTATAAATTATTAATTTTCTTTATATAACTTACCCAAGAACCTGTAGGCGCCATGCATAGCCAAATATCCTTGAAAGAGTGTCAAGAGTACGCCATACCAAATGGACCAGAGTGAATTCAAATGGAGATAGCTGCTGGAATCGTGGCCCGAGTGTTGCAAGTTGCTATAGCGACTTTGATGACGTTTCGATTTAATATACTTGGCTTGCAATTGCTGCTGCTGTTGGCTCAAACTATTGTTGGCCGTGGCTGCTGTTGTTGTAGTTGCCACCGAGTTGCAGATACTGGAATTGAGGCTGCCAGCAGCGCTGGCGCCCACACTCTTGCCACCCATTTGAAATGCTGTGGGTGTGACTGTCTATGTGTGTGTGTGTGTCGATTGTTTGTTTGTCTCGAACGCCTTTATTTGTCGCTTCTCGCGCTTTTGTTTATACAAAATGTTGACAGTAAATTTTCGCCACAGCAGCTATTTGTATTGATTTGCTCGTTCGCTTGATTTTCTATTTGTTTAGGTGTTGCTCATTGTTTTTGTTATTATTATTATCAATGCTATTGATTTTGCTGCAGCTGATATTGTTTGTTGACTGATATGCATCATTATAGCGCCGAACAATGTTTGTCTGCCAAATCATTGTTGCCAACACTAGAGCAATGGCAATTTATATGGCGTCGTCTGTAAAGAGTTGAGAAAATTTATTTGTTTAGTAGGCTTTGTTTCAATTATATTTAAAAGCTAGCAAAAGCAACAAACCCAAGTCGTCAGTTTGAATACACAACACAAGCAGTAAACAGTAAACAACAAAGTAAGTTTAATATTTTATATATATATTTTCTAATAGAAACTTTTGTTTAGCATCTACTCTAAAACTCACATGGCAATTTTTAGCTATTTATTGTTTTATTGCCTTATTTGTCCCTCAGTCCTTAAGCAGCAACATTACAACTTCATGCAGTAAGTTTATTATTTAAATATTATATTTTTAATGTTTAAATCCTATTTTCTTCTAGCTCTGTTAACAGTGTGTGGGGGCCTAATTTTATAGTTTAGCTATAAGCACAAAGTTTTTATTGTTCAACTAGCTTTAAGCGTAAAGTGTTAAATTAAAGTTTAAACAACAAATCCCCAGCCTAATTTAATACGCGTGCTGTGGCAGTTGCCTGACGCATAATTAAGGCGCAAACCCCCTTTTTGGGCAGACAGCCAACAAACTCGCACAGTTTGCAGTCTCGCGGGATCAACTGCAGTTGTCCAGGCGTCGTCGTCGTCGTCCTGTTACCCATGACTGGGCTGAGCTGGGCGTAACCAGTTGCAGTCTTTGTCTGGCGCTTGTTTTATGTGTCGCGCCGCTTTGAGCCGCAACAGGCAACATGCAAACATGCATAATTACAAGTCAACGTAGCCAACGTACATACGTTAATGGCAGCAAGCCAAAGGTAGCTGCGTGCGTTGGCCACGATTTACGGCCTATGAGCCAACATCAGCAGCGAAAAAAGTGAAGCTACGTTTAACGTTTGACTGACACGACTACGATTTAATACTCTTTCAAGCTTCGCAGCATAAACTAAAGCAGCCTGAGCAGCCGCTTGAATACAAATAAAATTTTAGTGCAGTGCTGTCTGTTTTTTATGAGCTTGCAAAAAATATATTATAATGCCATTTGGTTATAACGCAAAGCAGAATATTATAAAAAAAAAATAAAATAGCTGCCAAGTTGGTGTATTCAACAACGCTGGGATTTATAGACTTATAGCAAAGCGATTTCGCTTAAATTATACTTAAATTAGTAAAAAAAAAATTCACAATTCTTGAATTTATTGGTGTATTCAACAACGCTGGGATTTATAGACTTATAGCAAAGCGATTTTGTTTAAATTATACTTGACTTAAAATTAGTAAAAAAAAAAAAATATTAACAGTACTGTATTCACCAACGCTAGGAATTGTAAACTTATAGCTAGCAATTGTTGAATTCGTTGGTGTATTCAACAACGCTAGGAACCTAAACTTATAGCGTAGCCATTTCGCTTAAGATATACTCAACTTAAAATTAATAAAAAATATTAAAAAATAGCTAACGTGCCGAATTGTTGATTTTTTTGTTGTATACACCAACGCTAGAAATTGTAGAACTTGTAACTCAAGTAATATTGTGAATTTCATTTAAATTCCAGTTTATTGTTTTAGCATAAAAAGCAAAGCGGATCCAAGTGTTAGTGAATTTATGTAGCATGAACAATTATTCAACAACAATACACCAACGCTTGGTATTACAGCTTAAGCTTAAGTAATGTTACTATGTTTTGTTCAAGTTAGTTAGCAACAAAGCAGTCATAATGTTGTTGATTACACCAATTCTAATTTCAACAATGTTTTTGTTTACTAACCAAGTTACTATTACTGGCGCCGTACTGCACGGCAACTCGTTTTCCCTTATTGCATGTCAAACAAATATGTTGCAAATTGTTATAACACTTGTAATTAAAATGTGTGTGTGTTTTTTAACAACAACAAAAAACTCGACAATGTGTTAACTAAACGTTAGCTAGCATAATTGCTTATTTGAGCTTTGAGTGTGTGTGTGAGTGTGTGGAGCTGAGCGGGTGTGTCTGGTTTGCGGAGATTTAATAGCACACAGGGCAGGTATTAAAATTGTAACAAAGCAAATGTTTTATCAAATTGCTTGTAGCTGCTGCTGCTGTGAAAACTACAAACTATGTTGGCTTCCCAGCTATACTATATAGATGTATACAGGATTATATATATACCTGGCTGCAAAGGCAAACAGCTAAAGCTACAAGCTCAATGGAGCGCTTGAGAACATCTAAATACATATATATGCTAACTATATGTATAGCTTTGTCAACAGCAGCTGACGCTTGCCTGCTTTACATTTAGAGTCGAGTCGAGTCTCTAAGCAGCCAGCACAGCAACCTATGTTGAGCCACTTGGCTCTAACATGTTGATATTAATTTTATGTTAATTACAATCTTCTCATGTTTGTTTGTCTTCCTTAGCAGCAGCAGCAGCAGCAGCAGCTCAGCTCTGCTCTGCGCTTTGTGTGCTAACATGTCCTTTAGATGTTGGGCTAACAACCCCACTGCTGCCTAACATCAGATTAGCCTGCCCGCAAAAGTCATAAATGCAGCTGCTTACATTTTTAGTCCTGTGGGGCATTTGCTTTGTTTCCAAGAAAAAATACTCGACGTATAAAGATACAGCCCTGTGGCAATTTGTCGCGAGACTTTTACGCAAATGAAACAGAGTCTTCTATATTTTTGGCTTACGCTGCGGCATTAAATTCCAAAGTGTTTTTACCCATGCCGCTAATCAAGTATACGACGCAAACACTCACAGGTGCAAATGGCAAATTTTAAATTTTAAAGCTTTAAAGTTCAGACAAGCCCAAATAGCAAAACCACAATTTTCATGCCACATGTGACACTTCATTGTATTTTATCTTTGTCTGTGTGTGTGTGTGTGTGTGCAATATGCTAAATGGCACTTGGCTCTGCTTAAGCCACACCCACAGCCACACGCTCGCTCATGCCTTTGGCAGTCTACTTCAAGTGGTTCAAGTCCACTCATGCTAATTTATATATGGCCAGGCCAGACCAGGCGGCTTTTATGCTTCATTTTGTTCAGCCACACACACGTTGCTTGTTGGGGTTAAATGAAGCAGGCAAAGAACAAAGCGTGGCAAAGACAACAAGCTGTGCATTCAGTGCTTGCCACACAACAAAGGCAAAAGCCTTTTTAGTCGTTGGTGCGTTGTCGATTTTCATATCTGCGCAGTTAATATTTATATTTATTTTTGCTTGGCAGCATTTGCATAACTTGCCCCCAACGACTGCATTGTGTTGCAGCTGCAGCTTCTCAACGAAATCAAATACAAAACAAACTCAACGCTACGATGCGAGTTGCAACAAAGTTTGTGTTTTCGCTTTTTTGTATTTTGGGGCGCGTGACAAACGCATTGCATGCACACGACTGCTTGCAACAACTTCATGCAACAACAACAACAACAACGACGCTCTTAGTCGTGACTCAGTTGTTTAATGTTTTTGCAACGAAACAATTTTTTGTTGTTGCTTCTTTTGTTATTGTGCACTGCAGCAGCAAAAGTTTTGTAGGTGGGGCATGTTGCAGTGGCACGTGGCATGTTTTGTATTGGATTTACACATGTGCCAGACTAATACGTGTCTTTCGTACAACGTTGACGTTTTTTCAATTTTACAAGATGCTGCGTCTAAAAATATGTTGCCTACATTTTGGCGCGCGCATAGCATAAAAAATTGAATTTAATTGCATTAGCAACTGCAACTAGGTCAGCGAGCATGGCTTAGGCCATAACGCTGATTTATACTAGCAACTAAAACAAGCAGCAATGCTTAGTCTAATTTATTAGCGCAATTAAATTGTAAACAAAGCAAAATATATTGCATAGACTACATAAATTTAGAGACCAGACCGCCTGGCGCGCTCGTTTTCTATATGCAAATCAAAACAGCTGCAAGCGTTGACCAACACTGGAACAGCAGCAGCAGCCACATGGCCGCATGCCACCACCCACAATGCCGCATGCCACCACCACCAAAAAGCAACGGCATGCGTTGGAAATTTGCGTTGCGTTTAAATTGCGCTAGACGCAAAATCCACCCCCAAACAAAATAACATTACACAACCCCCACTGAAAAAGGGGGTGCACATACTCATACACGCATACAGCTTTATTTTGTTACTATTAAGGCGCTCAAACTGCATTGAATCTCAAATTTGTTAAATTTTAAACTTATTTTATTTGAAGTGCTTATGAAAATTTTTACTGCACACTCTGCTGTTTGTTATTGTTTTCGTCCTTTTGAGGCAAAGTTCAGCACATAAAAAAGCAAACAGCAATTTATAGCTTCTGAGTAGATTTTCAGCTCAAAATGCCAGCGGGGTTGTTGTTGCTGTAGCAATTGTCGTTAGTGGTTGTTGTAGCTGTTGCATGAGTGAGTTTGGCAGGTGGTTGTCGTATATTGAAAGCCAAGCAGCGGCAACAACAAAAAGAAAAGCAAAGTTGAGCGACTCAAGAAAATCAATAGCAAGGCAAGAAAACTTGCGCTGTCTTATGGCTAGGGCACTTGCTTTATGGCACCAAGAAAATTTAGCATGCGGGCTAAGCGAAAAACGCTGCAGCAGCAGCAAAAAAAAAAATCAAATAGTATAAACTTTTTTATGATTTTATTTAAATAGCGCATGTGTTTTTATACACATGCAGGCTATTTGCTGCTATTCGCCGCAAATTGAAGCACTTGGCTGCCAATTGCTGTGCTCAAATTGCTTTTTTAATTAAACGAAGCGCGGGGTAGTTTGAACTTTTGCTAAAATTGCAAGTGGCAATGACTCGTAGCACAGTGCTAAATGCCAATGGAAACTCCATTGCTCCTTGCGCTTCATTTATATGCCAAAAGCAGCAGCAGTAGCAGCAGCAGCATTGTTACCAAGCCAAGCCAACAACATGCCAACAAAAATCAATACGTAGTGAGAAATTGCATGCGAATTGTAAATAAATGAACAGGAAATAAACGAGTGAGCGAGCGACAGAGCTAAAGGATTGTTGAATAAACTGCAATCAATAGCGCAGTGCTAAGTAAATTAACTGATAACTAAACTCAGCTCAAGCAGCTTTCACTCTAGTGTATAATATTCAATTAATTTTGTGTCTAAGCATAGCTATATATACTATATAGTTGCTTACTTTGTATGTAAGCCGCACATTGTTTGCATATCAATTGAGCAGTGGGTCAAACAAGGCGTATGCGCAATGTCTGTGTTACCTGCTTCATTAAGCCCCTAAGGACTTTAGTTTAATTGTTATGTTCAGCTTGTGGTTTGAGCGCAACTACAACTTAAATTTGACACGTTTGTGAAAAGGATAAAGAAATTTCAACAGCAATTGTAATTTATACATGAACAATGTCAATTATGCAGCATTTAGCAAAGCTAACCACAATGCAATGTACAAACAGCTAAAACCGCAAAGAACATAAAGCGTAAGCCAAGTAACTGAAGCTATTAAAAATTGCAGTCGACAGTCGTTTTCAATTTCAAGTCAAAATGAAATGTGCGCAAGCAACAAATAAATACAAGCGAAATATAAATCCAAGTTGCGTCCAGCTCTATCTCTCGCTTTCAGCTCAGTTGTGTGGCAGCTGCTGCCTGCCTGCGGAAGGAAATTAAAATTGCGAGCGCTTAGGCTTGCCACATGCCGCATGAATGCCAATACTTGTCAGAGATTATGACAGCCGCACATATTTGCATGCAACTCAATGCAGTTTGTGCAGCATTGACAGGCAACTGAGCAGCAGCCAACTGAGCAGTTCACCTACTTCCAACAGCTTGTGCTAAATCCATAAACTAACTGACTGCCTGCCGCCCACTTAAGCTGCCGACTTTGCAAGTTTATTAAATATTTAGTAAAAAGAGTGGAAAAGAAAGCAGGCCAAAGTTTTTTGATTGCGCAGCATATGAATAAAGTTCTGTGTGGCCACAAAGCGCCTCAAAGCGCAAACTATTGACAATTTGCATGCAAAACTAGCACAACTTGTAATTAAGTTTAAGTAGTCGTTGCATACACAGGTTAAGATCAAAACTTGGCTCAAATTGTGCGCACAGTCAAATGCATTATTCATTTTATAAGCTGGCGCAAACTGTTTTTTTTTGTGTTGAATAAAATGTTGACAGGCTGAGTGAACGACAAGCCAAAGTGGCGCTTGACACTCAACAACGTTCGCGTTTGCGTCTGCCCAGCAGCTTCATTAGTCCAAAGCCTCAAAAGTCAGTTAGTCAGTCAGTCAGTCCGTCAAGTTGACAGCTGGCGACGCTAAAGTTTAATTGAAATTCTAGCAAAACTGTACACAGAGTTTTTAAATTAGAAACGCAAGCAGCGCATAATTAATTATAAGTAGGCAAGAAAATATGCGTAGATGTTTTCATTTGTAAGTTTTTAATTATTTCTTTAGCTTTTAAAATTAGAAGCGCATATGGCCGCTTAAATTCTGATTAATACACTTGATGCGCACTTGAGTTTGGCGTTTGAGTTTTAGCCGCTTTGTTGGCCACTTGAGGCGACATTTGTTCAAAAATAAAACCACTTGGCCTTATGCATATTGTATGAGAGCAAAAAGCAGCTACGAGTGCATAAGCAATGAGTCAAGCGACCGACTTGTTGTTGCTGCCCCAAAAAGTTAAAGCGCACAAATTTTTAAAAGTCTCTGCGATAAGCAAATTTATAACTCGCTCTCGCCTGCAAGTTGCGCAACATAAAAGAGCTCTATATATATATAAAAGCAATTGAGGGGAGCTTGGCCAAGTCACTTTGGTAACATGAAACTTTTTTATGGAATCACAGCTGGCAGTTGAAAATAACACTTATCGCAAACGAAACGCATAGCGGCTAAAACTTGGGGCGAGTAACGACTGGCAAAAGTAGCAAGTTGCCTGTCAAGTTCTCGCTCTGTCTATCTATATAGAGAGATATGCGATCTGTGCTTTTTATTGGCACACACACACACACACAAGGCAAGCAGCAAAGCTCGTTTGTCGTTTGCAGTTTACTTTAAAACTTAATCCTTTCTTATTGAAAAGCAGCTGAAGGCATGTTTTTGCCTTTTTTGTCTGTGTGTGTGTGTGTGTGTGTGTAGCTGTGCGGCACGTGCTGTGTGCTTTGCTCTATTCAATGTTGTTATGGGCAACGGGTTGAACCGCTTGAACGCATTGAGCAATTTATGACTTGATCGTCCCACTCCACTAAACTAAACATTTGCATGGGGTTGAGCTACTGACTATTGAACAAATTGCACAGTGGGCGTCGCTTAATGCGCACAACAATTCAATTTAATGCTTCATTGCAAAAGCAGCCACAGCCGCTTGCTGCTTATCAACTTAACAGCAGCATTTTTTAAATTTGCACGCTGCGTATACTTCATATATGACAGACAATTTGATTGATACACGCTGCTTGATTGACTAACTGACCAACTGTTGGCGCAAGGAAATGAAAAATGAAACAAAAACGCGCATGTCATATGGGAAATTACAAATCAATTGCTTTCAACGAATGTTGTGAGTGTTGGAGAGAAAAAAAAAAAGCAGCCACGCCTAAGTTTTTGCTGCTGCGTGACTGCGATTCATGGCTATAAATCTAACTAAGGGCATTAACCATATGTTAGGCAATCTTATAAACGACATAGGTAGCTGCTATATATAGCTTGGCTATATGCGAACAAGCAAGAGAAAGAAAAGTGACATTTGAATTTCTGCGCATTGTATATATATTATATATATATATATATATATATGCGCGTTGTTGTTGTTGGTTAGCCGAAAATGACGTGACATGCATAAATAATTGAGTTTTGCAGCCAAAAAGGAACAAAGCAGCAGCAGAAAAAAATGTTAGCGACAAGCGGAAATGAAATATGGCGGATCTGGCAAAATGGCAGCTCGACTTGGCAGCCATATTGAGTGTAAAAAGCGCATAAAATATTTATTTAAAGCTACAAATAATCAAAGGCAGTTTGTAGCAGTGCAAAGAGTTGGCAATTAATCAAGCAAATGGCGCAGAGGCTGCTACGGTTTGCCTCAAAATGCGCAAACACAAAATTTTAGGCAAATGAAAAGCAAACAAGCAGCTTCAATCAGCTGCAAAAATGAATTGCTGACCACAATATGCTATATAAATATATATATATATGTATATAACTCTCTCTTTGGTAAATATTTGCTAACAAAACAAAAATAGCAGCTAAAGCAAATACTTTGCTCAACGTTTTCATTATGAGACTTAAAGTTAAACTAGCATTTGCTTTTAAATTGTGTTGCGTTGTGTGTGTGTGTGTGTGTGTGTGTGTGTGTGTGTGTATTATTAATGGCCTGGCTATTGTTGTATGTTTACGTTCTGCTGCTCTTGCCAGCAAATGGAAATGCATTGTGACTTGGCTGCAAGTTCAAACAGTAAATCTGCTCGGTTTGCTGCTCTGTTGACACATGCCAAAAAATATGGCAAAAACGCATATGAAAACGGAAACGAGCAGAACAGAGCAGCGCAGCGCATTGTGCCATTGCCCACAATAAGACGTCACAGCATTTTGTGTGTTTTGCAAGCTGCTGCTGCTGCTGCTTCGAAGGCTAAGGCTGCAACTGCTGCTGCTGCTTCTAACTGTTTTGTCTATGCTGCTTTTACTATTTCCCCATGCATTTTATGACTTGTTGTCAACGCCTGTTTAGAGCACAATGCTTTTAAAATTAAAAGCAAGAGCATAAAACGAATTGCAAATGCTCTAAGTTAGAGCTGAACTGCAGCCGCTTAAATCGCTCAATCATAATTTAGTTTAAACCACAATGCTTTTAAAATGCAAGCGAAATTAATGAAAGGAAGGAAATGACTGAATGGCAAATAGTTTAAGCTGCAAATTCAGGTTAAAATCGGGCTGTATAAACTTCGTTTAAAACGCTTTGGCGCGTCTGTAGTTTACTACATTTAAAATGAAAGCAAAATGAATGAAAAGACGAATTGCAAATATTCTATTTTAAGTTAGAGCTGACTTCTAGCCATTTAATATAATACATTAGTCAATCATACTTTAGTTTAGAACAGAATACATTTAAAATGAAAACTAAATTAATGAAAGGACGAATGGCAAATACTCTGAGCTACAAATTCAAGTTAAGTTAGCGCTTGAAAGATTCGCTTAGATCGCTTTGGCGCGTCTGCAGTTCACTTTAGTTCATCATACTTTAGTTTGGATCACAATGCATTTAAAATGAAAGAACGAATGGCAAATAGTCTAAGCTACAAATTCAGCTTAAGATTGGACTGAGTTTGAAATTTGTTTCAATCGCTTTGGCGCGTCTGCGGTTTAATTTAGTCAATCAAGCTTCACTCAACGTGTATTTAGGCCACAATGCTTTTAAAATTGCAACGAAAAGCATGCAACGAATTGCAAATACACTAAGCTGCACATTTAAGTTAAGTTAGAGCTGAGCTGCAGCCGTTTAAATCGTTTGTAGTCAATCATAATTGAGTTTAGATCACAATGCTTTTAAAATGAAAGCGAAATTAATGAAAGGATGAATGGTAATAACTCTAAGCTGCAAATTCAAGTTAAGATTGGTCATTTAAAATGAAATGCTGATTGAATGAGGACGAATGGCAAATACTCTAAATGCAAATGCAATTTAAAAAATTACTGAGTTTGAAATACATAGAAATCGCTTTGCGCGTTGCTCTTAAAATAAATAAACGACTTGCGCATACACTAAAATGCAAATTTAGTTAAGGGTTGCGCTTCAAACGCTTTGGCAAACCTTTGGCGGTTTACTTTAGTCAATCAATAAACTAAAGCTGCGCCGCCGCTGCAAGTGACGCTGCTTGCGACACACAAAAAGCAAACCCAATAGCACTTGAGGCAAGCAGCGCGACACAAGCAGCGCTGAGTGAAAATAAGAAAACTGCAAAGCTGTGTGAGCTGTAAGCTGAAAGAAAGCTTGAAGCTGCTAGCTGAAAGCTGAAAGCATCTTGGCACTTGATACACATTGCAATGCGTAGAGTGTGTGTGTGTGTGTGTTTGGTCGAGTGTTGTGGCGTTGTAACAAAAGATTTCTTACCTTTTTGCCTAGTTTTTGAACAAGAACAAGAAGTAGTTGTTGTTGTTGCTGCTTTTGTCGTTGTTTTTAATACAATGGAATTTTTGCAGTTGAGCGCACAGCAGGCTGCGGATTTGTATGCTGCATATTTAAGCCTTAGTTCAGTTCTCTATGCTGCTGCTGCTGCTGCTGCCTTTAAGCAATAGTAAATTATTGCTTGCCAGCTACAGCAGCAGCAGCTGCTGCATTTCAATTGGCTCCAAAACAAAACTGAAATCATTCGATTCATTGGGCTTGTTCATGCGGCCAACTGTGTATTTGCCATAAGCGTTAGTAGCACAAATTCCAACACACAAAAAGTTCAACAAACTGCCAACACACACACACACACACACACATAGCTGCAGCTGGCTGCCATTTTGTTGTCACT
Source organism: Drosophila busckii (assembly GCF_011750605.1). Classification (NCBI taxonomy): domain Eukaryota; kingdom Metazoa; phylum Arthropoda; class Insecta; order Diptera; family Drosophilidae; genus Drosophila; species Drosophila busckii. Next base: position 20,441,313 of record NC_046607.1, read on the forward strand.
TAGCGCTTGAAATTAATATTTGTTGCAAGCACTTGAGCAATAAAAACCTTTTTTCAAGCTCAATTGCATTTATATTTCATAATAATCAATAAATTGAAAGTCAATGATGCATGCAGCAGTTCAATCAATTTATGCCATGTTCATATTTAACAGCAATTAATGTATCTATTAAAATTAATTAAAGTCAAAGCTTACCTCATACATTTGCAGTCACGCGCGCTGCTGCTACAAAATGCTGCAATGAAAAAAAAAAATAGTAAAATATTAACATTTATTATTAAAGCGCACGCCCACTAATGTTTTGACAGTTGCCGCCTCACACACACACACAGACATTCGCTTTTGTCCATTTTGTTTATTGGCTTTATTGAGTGTCAAGCACTGGCATGAAAAATCAAACAATAATGGCGGCGACAACAACAACAAAATGGCGTTCACTAAGTACACACTTCCGGCCGCCATTAGTAAACGACGTTGGCACACGATTTATGATCGCGACGTTAAATCAAAAACTTTATGAATCTCACATAAACAGCAGGCGTCACCCCAAGCCCCTAGCCCCACACCCACACCCACTCCCAGCTCACTGCTCTCGCCTTTGTTCTACTCTTACGCTTGAGTTGGCTGCCGCTTGGCCACAGGCATTTATTATTATACACTCATGTGCGTATTATTGACGCAGCCAGCAAATGAAGCGCAGCACGCGCCAGCCGCAGTGGGCGGCGCTGGGCGTAACTTATTCTTTATGTTTGCCTGACAGCTGAAAAATGTTGCTCAATTTTTTGCTGCTGTTTGTTTTGCGTTTTTTTCTTTTTTGTTGATGCTATTTAAAAACGCTTTTAAATGACGGTTGACATTTGACAGCGCGCAGAGCAACGTTCGCTAATCCAAGTGTTAAGTAAGCAACTGAACTACGTTATACACTTTGGTAAACTTATTTATGGCACATTTTGCAAGCTCACTTTAGCTTAGGCCAAGCTATGAATCAAAAGACTAAACACGCAACACAAAATTTTAGGTGAAATATTAGCCTTTGATGAGCTCTAGCTCAGCCAAATGAGCTGCAATTGCAAAGTTTTAAGCCTTATTAGACTCGTCGGTTAAATTTAAACACAATTGCATTAAAATTTGAAAAAGTTAGAATTGATATTTTATCCAACAATGTGATGGCAAAAATGTCAAAAATTGTCTAAAATTTAAAAATTGTAAAATATAATGATGCAACTTTGTTTTTAGCATTACTAAGAGCATAAAGCGGAAAATCGGTTAATTTTTAAGCAGCATATCGCATGCTGCAGACTTAATTTCAAATCATGCGCAGCTATAAATCAGCAAAATTTGATTAAACTTCTTTTAAAGAAACTGTTAGATAAAGTTTAGTTATAAGATTTGTATACTTAATGTTAGTCTCAATTTAAGAGAAGATTCAATAAAAACAGCAAAGTTAAAAAAAATCTGGGCAGTTGCATACATAATTAAAATAAGCATAAATATGCATAAAAAGCTGCTTATAAAGCAATAAGCAGTTTAAACTTTATGAGCAGTTAACTGAACTAAATAAGAAAAGAATGAAAATTCTTGTATTGGAATTTGTGAAACATAAAGTTGCTACAATAGCAATTGGCGTTTAAAGCTTCAGTCCAACTCTTGCATACCCTTTTTTATATAAAACGCAAGTGTATTAAAAGCAGCTGCATATTAGATTTGAATTGTAACAATGCTATGAATATTTTTATTGTATACACATCAGGAGTGTGAAGCGCTCACTACAGAAAATACGGCGTAGCATTGCGAGTTGGAATCACACGCGCCGAGTCCGGCACGGCCGTAAAGATTTTAGTCAAACGCTGCTGAGCGTTATTAAAACTGAGTATAGCTGCCACATTGCCGCAGCGGTAGCAATAATTGGGCGCCGACCAAACGGTCACCAGTTTGCCGGCAAACATGTACTTGATGCCCTCCTCGACCAGCTGATGGGCGCGGCAGATGAGCTGCAGGCTATTGATGCGCATAAAGTCCTCGGCGACTTTGTGACCAAACAACCAGCCAGCGCCGCGTGGACTTGAATCCCACGACTCGATGTCCTCCGGATCGGACCACACCAGATCACAAAGTGCGCCCTTGAACGGAATTTCGCCATTGCGCTCGATAGTGCGCATTTGATCGAGCGTAACGATGTCCGGACTGAGTCCGCCATGCACGCAAAGCACCTGCTCATCTATAATGGCCGCCACTGTAAGCAAATCAAAGACCTGGCAGCAATACTTCCAGCCATTGCTGTTGCCATATTTGGCAAAACACTCGTCAAAGAAGCCATAGACCTTGGTTATCTGACGCGTCTCATGATTGCCACGCAGCAGCGTCATGCGATGCGGATAACGCGCCTTTAGCGCCAGCAGACGCGTAAATGTTTCCAAGCTATAATAGCCGCGATCCACAAAGTCACCCATGAATATGTAATTCGTATGCGGCACCTCCCCGCCCGTCTTGAACAGCTCCTGCAGATCATAGTACTGCCCGTGTATGTCCCCGCAAACAGTCACGGGCGAGCTCACGGGCTGCACATTGCTCTCCTCCAGCAGCAGCTCGCATACCACACCGCATAGTTTCTTTAGCTCGTGCTCCGGCAAGTATTTGCACTCTGAGGTCTGCGCCAGCCATTTATCCACATCGCCCATGTTTTTAGTTAATTAATTACAAGCCGCACGCAAAACCAAAATATGAAGTCTCGAGCAACAATTTCTCTATTACTTTAGTTTATACTTTGACTTTGACAAAAGCCAACTAGATGGCAAAATCTTCAAACTCAAGTTGTGTCTATTAAAACTACACTGAGCGAAATAAGTCAAAGCACATTTAATAAATTTGTAGCATTTATATTATTTATAGCTTAAGCATTTCAATTTATTTTTAAACATATTGCTTGAAAATTCAAGTGCGTTTTATTTATTTTGCATCTTGTGGTTGCTCTTTTGCCTCACTGTGCCTCATTTTGCTAAGTTTTCTTTTTACGTGGCTTCTGCGTAATTTTATTAATTTGCTGCCTGGCTAAAAGTTTATCAATTTGTTGTAGTTCGCTTTAAGCATTCGAAATCTATTAGAGTCGAAAGTTTTCTGGGCGCGACGCACTCATTGATTAATTTTAAGACAATAATCATAAAAGGCCTGGCCTGCAGCTTTGGCTTTGGCTTTAGCTTTGAGGTCTATCACCTGACCACAATTTGTTTGTTATGTTGTGTGTGTGTATGTGTGTTGCTGCTGTCCTAAACACTGCTATGTGGCTGTCGTTCGTATTCAAAATGGCGCACGTGCCGGGGCTAACATTTTGTGTAGCATACTTTGCAGCGCTTCAGTCTTGCGCTTCAGTAAACCCAAGCACGTTGTTGTAAGTCCTTGTGGCCTTTTAAGGGGGCGACTCTGGCTGCTGCTGCTGCTGCTGCTGCTGACTTGTGCTAAACTTTGGGCATGGTTAATTCGCCGAGCTTTGCACGCTTATTGCAATTTTAAGCAAGCCAACGGCATAGAAACTTAATCAAAGTTATGCTAGTTGTTGCTGTTGTTGTTGTTGGCCGCTGTCTTAGCGCAAACTTTGTGCCCCATTCTTTGACCCAAAGCCTGGCACGCAAGCTAACGACGAACAGAGCGCTCGCGTTGTTAACTCGTTCAGGATGTGGCTAAAAAAGATTCCACCTGGCAAATAAACTTGCGCAAACTGTTTGCGTGTTTGCCTGTTATTTATAACCAAACGAAAAAAAAACCAAAAACACACACACAGCGCACTAAAGTCTCGCAGGAGAGCCTTCAACTTGACCATTGATGCCACTTTCAATGCTTGCGCTCGCTCGTTGGCGAAAATTTAACATTCAACTGGACTTTGTGGCTGCCCCCAGCAGCAACTTTTAATTGGATTCCAGTTGATTTTCGTTATGCTGCTGCTGCTGCTAGTGCTAAAAAATATTAGCGCATAATATTCAACAATTATTTTCCACTGACTGACCGCCATTCATTTGCATTTACAGCAACGATTTCAACACATTTTTCGTGAAGAGCGAACTCTGTGTTTTGGCATAATTATTATAACCGCATTTATCATGCACTTGAATTATGTTTTATGCTACGCTTTAATTAGCATAGCATAGCATAGAAATGTGTGTGAGTTTATTTTTGTAAGCGCCATTTGCATAACATATAAATCAGTAGTAGTGTGAGCTAAAGTATTGTAAATAAATTTAGAAAATTAATAGCTAAAAAGTGTAATAAAATTAAGTAAACAATTAGTGGTCATAGCATAGCTTAAATAAATAAAATAATAAATAAATTAGTGCGAGTTTCAGTTTGTTTACTAATTAAAACTTGCACAGCTGCATAACAATAAATAATATAAGTAATAAATGCATAATATAAATATAAGAAATTTATTTGTAATACTTAAACCATTAAATAAATTAGTATGTGGTTCAACATTTAGTAATTAAATAAATGCATAGCATATTAGAAATTTATTTGGAATACTTAGAAAATTTGAACAGTTAAAAAAGCTTAAAGCATTAAATAAATTAATAAGAATTTCAGTTGTTTAGTCATTAAACTCACAGTAATTAAATAAATGCATAACATATATGAGCAATTTATTTAGAATACTTAGACTAAAAAAGGCTTAAAGCAATAAATAAATGAATTTCAGTTGTAATTAAATAAATGCTTAACATATATATGCGAAATTTTCTTAGAATACTTATAGATAAAATAAAGGCTTAAAGCCATAAATAAATTAGTATGAGTTACAGTTGTTTACTCATTTAACTCGCAGTAATTACTTTAAATAAATTGTAAAACTTTTGGTTTGTGTGTAGCACATTAAATAAATGAAATAAAATCAAGTTTAACTGCAAATTCCAAAACAAATACCAGAGAATCTTGACTTGCTTTTATTTCCGCACGCATTCCTTTTGCTTTGCCTTAACATATTCAAAGGCTATCAACAATTTATCACGGTAAGTGAACGAAATCTCATTTGCCAAACAATAAAAGCAAAGAAAAGGCAAACGCTTGCAATGCTTGTCAAACTGTACCATGTGCCACAGGCAGCAAACAAAACAAATAGAAAAACAAGCAGCAGCAGCAGCGACAAAACCAAATTTATGTTTGCCACCAAAAAAACGAAAACAAAATGAATTGTGAAAAAAATGAGCAAAGGCAACAAAGGCTGAAAGGGTTTGGTTAGCTGTAAAAGGAAATGGAAATAAATAAGGAAATCATGTTTAACTTTTAGAACAGCAGCAGCTACACAATAAAATATAACAATTTACATTTATCATTTATACTATTTAAATGGCAATGCAAAATGTTGCGCCGCTAGCCAAAAAATAAATGCGCTGCTTTAATTTTGAAAATTTATGCAGTTTGAAATTTAAAAAGTGGCCAACAATGATAAATGCTTGGGTGCTGCTGCTTTGTTGTCTGGAGCGACAGCGACAGTTTGACTTTGCCCCAAGTGCTACTGCTAGTTGCAACGCTGTCGTATGCAAATAGCCAGACAGCAGTGCCAGACTTGAGTTGAAGTGCAAGGATTTTGTTTTCAAAGTTAACGAGCCAAAAATGTTGAAATTCTTAACTTAATTTATGGCCACTTAAACGACGGATTAGTTTGGCGACAAGCAGACAGGCAAAGCTGCAAATGTTGCCGCCAAATCTGCTACAGTCGCTCAGTCAGTCTGTGCGTCCATCACGTGCTTGCGACTCCCAGGCGCATCATTAGAGCAAAACCCTTTTTTGCGTTACCTTTTGCTATTAGTTGGCAATTTTCACGCCTCATGTGTAACACACACGCAACCTGCGCCTGACCCACACAGCAAAGCTAACAAACACCTTTGGTATGTGTGCGCGCAGCAACCCCAAACACACACATACGAAATATATCAATAAATTAAAGCTACAAATGTAATTTTGTTTAGTATACTGCACAAAATAAATACGTAACATTTTCTCGAACAACATTTAACGACTGCTAGTAAATAGATTAGGGTGTTGCCCTTAGCAACCCAACAAAAAATGAAAAAGCTAAACCAAATGGAAGGACGAACTGACCCACTCAGCCACCCCAGCACAGCGCACTCCCCACTCAAGCTGTGGGCCAAACGAGCAGCTGCCAATTTCAGTTGTTGGCCATTTTTATGACATACATATATATTTCATTTGAAACATTGCTTGGAGTGCCTTACACCTTACTTTAACACCTTATTGTCATTAACAAATGCTGTACCACTCAGCAAGTCACCCCAGCAGCTGACCAGCTGCACTTAGCCCAATCGTAATGCCAAATGTAATACAACTTTAATAACTTGCTTATAGCTGCTTTTAACTTTATGCTGCGCTCATTAATTGCGCGTAATTGTGCAACAAAAATAACCTATGCTCAGTTTAGAGCAAAATACTTTTATTTTGCTTTATCATTATTGTACTCATTGCAACAGCTTAGCCGCTTTTTTCTCAGTGCCCTTTAACCCCAAAGTGCCACTCGCTCTTCATTATGTTTGCATCATGCGCTCAGCCTTAAACGCAAGTTGCTGCTATTAAAGCTTGGGCAGTGAAAATTAATGAGTCGGAAAGTGTTGAGATTAATCATGGCCGCATATATAAAAACTGTCCCCCCCGAGTAAGCTACGCCTGCTGCGGAAGTATGTGTGTCTTCCTGTAAGCGCAGCTGCTGCTGCTGCTGCTGCTGCAGTAGCTCATTAAGATCTGGCACAGGCAGCGCTCAGATACTTTGGCCAAAAGGCAATCTGGCACACTTAATCAGCAAACGCATTGAAACGCGCGCGCTCGCTCTTAGCCTGGCTAAATGAGAGTTTAAGCTGACAGTCAAAGATAAATGCACTAAAATTTGTTTACAAATCTTACCAAACAAGCCGCTTTAACTAAAAGTTTTAATAGACTAGCTGAAGTCAACGAACGCAGACAAAGCGCAACCTGTGCATGCGGCATAGAAACATAAATTACGCTAAAATCTGAGGCAGGCAGCAACAGCAACAACAACAAACACCAGCAGTTTGTGCTACTGACTGACGGCAAACAAAAGCGACTGAAAAATGTTTTTAGGCAACTTCATGCAGCAAAAGAAAAAATATAAAACAAAACTAGGTGGTCTGGCTGTCATGATATGAAGTAGAGCTATTTAGGAAAGTGATACACATACATAAACAAACACACACATAGTGGGCACATAAATGCACAGCAAAAAATTAAGCAAATATTATATTAAAAATATAAAAATTTTAAAAGAAAAGCATTAAATTTAGAGCACATCAAATTTAAATTGTGCTACGCTTTAACTACAACTTGTTTCGCTCAGTGTACGCCACACACAACTGTCACCGAAACCCAAATGCAGAACGGTAAGGTAAATAAAACGAAAGATACCGTGTTGCAAGTGACGAATGTTGGGGGGGGGTTGGGGGCAACAACCACAATCAACTGCCTGATAAGAACACGCAGGCGACCACAATGAGGCCAATGCCTGTTAACAACTTCAGCATGTGATGTGTCTGTGTGTGTGTGTCTATAACAATTTGTAATTGAGTTAGTATCAGTTCTAGCGTCAACTTGCCTTGAATTCTCTTTGCATATTGCTGAAATTTTGTGCACTTTCTGTTCATTTTTCAATTTCAAGCTACGCTCGTTTGTCAATTTGAAGTCCAAGTGCTGAATTGATAAATTTACCAGGCATCGATAGTCGTTTCTCATTTGCACTCGAGCTTTGAACTTTGCTGGCTCAAGTGGCTTTGGTCCTTTTTCAGTTTTTTCTCTGTGTTGAGAGGGCCGTTTGTATAGCTTTGTGATAAACGCACATCAATATGAAGAGTGTCGTACCTTTGCCAGCAGCAGCAGCAGCTTCCAACTTTCATTTCCGTTTCCTTTTTTCTGTAGTTGGTCTGCTCTATCTCTATCTCACTCACGTTCCTTTCAGCGTCTGTCAAATGTTCTCGTTATAACTGCAGAGCTCAAAACTTTTGCTCGAGTTTCAGGTCCAGGCATTTCACTTGCCTGCCAGCCCAGCTTATCGATTGTCAAATGACAATTTTCAAACAGCATTCAGAACAGTTGCAGCAAATTTATATAGACAGTTATAGTCATGTATTTAAATTGTTATATAATTCAACAGTTATACTTGCCTTCAAATAATTTATTAAGACTAGCAATAAATGCCTGCATACGTTTTCTCTAACTATCGATTTTTTGGCTTTAGTTTCATTACATACACCACCACCAATACAAACCACACACACACACATATAGACTATATATAGAGTCGAAAAGTTTTTATCTAGCTTGAGCTAGAGTTGGGGGGGCTTTGCTTGCTGTCAAACAATGCGACAGCGTTGGAATAACAACGCCAAGTGCAATGCTTCAAGATGAGCAAATGGGAAGTGGAAGTAGCAACTGTAGAGAAAGAGAGAGGCAGCGAGTGAGTAAGAGCGCGCGCAGCGTTGCCAGGTTCAAGTTGAAGCATTTCGTGTGTTCGTTCGTTGTTTTTATTACTTAGAATTTCAAGTGCTAGTTGGCAAAAGTAAAGTTTCTGCGGCAGCTGATTTGTTTTAATGAAGAAAATACGCCGCGTTAGATAAATCATAATAAGCGGGCGTGTCAAGCAAAAGCTTAAAGCAGCAGTAAGGCACACAAATAGTTTACACTCATATTATACAAACAAATCATTTAATTTATTCTGCTTATAAGCACAGCTTAATTAACTAATTAATATGCAGCACATAGCTGCACGTAGCTTTGACTAAAATTGTGCTTAGTGTTAGTGATGCTTATCTAAGCCTGTAGCGCAGTTTATCTCTCACTCTCAGTTTCTATTTGTGTACAGCGCTTGCTGTCAAAGCAAAAAACACACACAAAGCGCAGAGCGAGCAGCGCTGCTTTCGTTCAGTCGTAACAGCGATCGAGAGCATACGAACGAAAGCAGCGCTGCTCTCGCTCTGCGCTTTGTATGTGTGTTGGGTGTTTGGTTTTTGCTTTGACAGCAAGCGCATTGGCTGTCGCTCACGCTCTCTTAGAGACTTGCGCTCTCAACTTTTAATATTGCACTATGATCTATGTGTGAGTGGCTGCCAGCGAGGCCTTTAGGTCAGTTGTGTCTGAGCCCTTGGCGACTAAACAACAAGCAGTGAACGCGCTGCCAGCAGCAGCATAATAATAATTCTAACTAAGCGATTCTAACTAAAACTAACTAGTCTATGTTTTCAATGCTTTGCCTAGCAACTAACAAGTCTTAAATTTATTAAAAATGCTACTTTAGTTTAGTTATAGCACTAAGCATGAAATTTTCATTCAATATATGCAATGTTGTATTACTTTTGCTTTTAATGTTTGCTAAAAATGCAGTATAATACAGAATACAGAAATTAAGTTTTAAGTATGAGCCAAACTTCAATTTTATAGAACAACAAGCAACAGAAATGCGCGATTTTAAAATCAAACTGCAACTGAACTAAGTTTACATGCAAAACGTTGGCTTGCAAGCTCTTAAAGACCCTAAGCTCTTACTATTCCTATAGTATATATATTTAATTGATATCAAAGCAAGTTTAGCCCTTTTGCCTACCTGCCATAAATACCCCTTCTAATTGACTTGTCAGCTGTGCTAATTTAAGGCGTAGCTATTAACACATGCAACAGTAGCAGCGCCTAGAAAATATACGACTATTATTTTGACATGAGCATGGACAATGTCTCTCTAGCTCAGATAAGCATTTAAGCATATCCACTTAAGAAATTAACAAAAGCGCAGACGCAGACAAGTTAAACAAAAGGCTATAATAGCGCAAAAAAGGACGACTACCTGCGCATAAGGAAACAATATAGACAAGGCAAACAGCAGGTGTGCGCACAGCAAATCAGTTAAAGACGGATCAACAAAGTATAAAACTGAAAACGAAACGCAAAGCAAACGAAACGCAAGATCAACAACGATACACAAAAATTTTGCACCTGCCGCAAAATCAAAGAGCAGCCTAAAGCGCAGAGACGAAAGCTGCGCAGGTAAGCCGAAAGTAAATGAAGGTAACACAACGACGACATCTGTTAGCCTTTTGGCAGCCTGTTTTCAGTTTTTTCGAGTTCAATGCAAGGGGCGATTGATGGACACTCGTTGTCTGTTCCGCAGTTGGAGCAGGTTTTTTGCTTTTTTTTTTGTTGTGCGTGTGGCTGTGATGAGGGTAACCCAAATTTTTCGTAGCTGCAACGAACGGTACGTTGGGCTATATAATTTGCAGCATTAGCTTTGCAGCAAAATTAATGGCAAGTTGTTTTATTGTTGTTCAAGCTGCGGGGCAGCAGCAGCAGCAGCAATTGGCAGCTGTTAGATTTGGGGGCAACCTTCAAACTGGTTCGACTGTCAACACTGCGCTACACGCAAGCAAAAAAGTTTTGGATATTTTAAAGCGCATTATCAATTAGAGTGTCATGTCTGCAAGTATTTCAAGCCAATTAATAAAATTACACTTAAATTAATTTATTAAAAGCAATTGCTGGCGTTTTTTAAAAACATTTGTCAATTAAATGTGCGCAAGCCTAAAAATTCCTTTGGGTTGGGCTTGGGGGCTGGCGAGCTTAATCGATTTTTGATATCTTATTGATGACAGGATGCACGTACAAAGCAAAAATGTAATGAAAAATGTTATTATTGACATAAATATTAAAAGCAATGCACAATTAACTGTAGGACAGGTTAAATTATTTAATCGATATGTTATATATAGCAGCAATTAATCGATTGTTTGTTAGACTTGCGTGTGTGTTTATCAAGCCTTGAACTTGCCACTTGGGGGTGAGTTTTCTTTTGCTATTGGCCTAGTTGAGCATGGGCTATTAAATTGGTAACATCGTCATTAGAGCGAAAGTTTTTTTGGGGCCACCATAGCTCAAGGGAAAATTGCCTTTCATGTTATTTATTTGTGTCGCAAGCAAACGAAAGTTACATTTGATTTGTGTGGCACAAATCCAAAGGGAATTGTCGTGAAGAGTTTAAAGTTTACAACTAATATACTAATTTATTTTATTATCAACATTGCGCTCTCTACTCTCAATGCTTATCACTGCTTTTCTCTTCAAACCAATGCAAATTCTCACCTGCGCATAAAACGAAATCCACACGCTGCTAAATTATGCGTCATTTAATAAAGCTACCAAAACGTGAAAAACTTTGCAGCCGAACCAAATTACGCTCATCAGTATAAGCAGCAATAACGTTATGTTGACATGTTGCAAGTGCCAAGTGGCAGGCAACAAAGTATGAGATATAAAAAAAAAAAAGTCACGCAACTCACATTTAAAGTACTACGCTCCATATGAAAAGGAAGCAGCCAATAAGCTGCAGCTCAACTGTCAACCAAATGTGGCAAATGTGGTGACTGTCATCGACTTGATGGCTGGGCTGGCTTGGTGTGGCATGCCCCACGCTTAAGCTGGGGCCAAATGAAATGAAATATATGTACAAGTAATTTACATTTGCATAAAATGCGCGAGAAAATGCGCGCCCCAAAGCAGCAGCTGAAGCAGCAGCAGCAAATGCTGAAAGGCTAACAAGGATTTACAAATGCTGAGCCGCGTCGAACTCTGAGCCATGTGGCAGCTGTGGCACGTCTTGACTCTTTAATAAAAATCTAGCGCTATAGTTTATACAAAATTAAAATGCGCAGCAAATTGCGCGTAGCATAAAGAGTTTTGCTCTTTTTTTAATTAGTTGAATGGCTGCATACTTTTGACAGCAACTTTATGCTTTACGACAGCAGCGAAAAATTTAATAAGTTTTAATACAAAAAAGTGGTTGCTTGTTAAAAATGTTGCTGCAGCAGTTGCACTTAGCTGCGAGTTTTGTGGCGCATATATGTGCATATATATATATGTCTGTCAGTGTTGCTAACTTTTAATAGTTAAAAAGTGGCATTAAAAAAACAAAACAAATAGCTAGCTGCTGTTTTTTAAATTTTAAATTTATTTATTAAAGAAAAAGCTTACATAAATTATTTAAAATTAAATTTAAAAATGATTTAAAATTATGTTTTTGTTTTTAGAAATGCAGCTTTACTTTTAGCATTTAAAAAATAGCTAAAAAGCAGCTATAAAAAGCTAACTTTGCAGCGCTGTTTATCTTTATCCTGTTTCCTGTTGCAAATTTAAAATACTGCGACTTTTGTTTTTACAAGTGCAGTTGGGAAAATGTTTACGCTGTTTGCTTTATACACTTGCCAGCGCTTAAGACTTACCTAGACTGCTTAATTTATATAAATAACTTAACATAGTTTATGACTAATTAGCAGCATTATAGACAAGCTTATATTGCATATATATTTTATATATTTGTGTAGCTCAGTGTCTGTGGCTAGCGTATTCAATTTTCGTTGTGCATTAAGTTTTGTTTTATAGTTTTACTTTACAGTTGTTTGCAACGCGTCGCATTTCATGCAAATGAAGTTAACTTGTTGTGCGTGTGTGTGTAGCTGTGTCTGTGTGTTTACATATACATATGCAAATGCAGCGGTTTTTGCGTGTTGAGCCATGTAAAATGTTTAAACTTTTGGCAACATCAGCTGCTGTACATAGCACACTCTATATATATTTCAATTTATATGTTGGTCGCTTTGCTGCTGTCAGCGTTAATAAATAAAAATGTTAATTTTTGCAACAATTATGCGTTAGCTTTAAAGGCACACACACATGTTAACTAAATGCGATTAGCATATGAACAATAAGCGCCCAGGCTCAGTCCACAATTGCAATAACAATTGCGAGCGAGCGAACATAAAAATTGGCTTAGAATGTTAGGCGGCAAAAATCTGCAAACAAGTGTGTGCAACAAAGCGAACAATTGTAATTTAACTGCAGTCAGAGTCTAGTTGGTAGCAACAACAATTGCAACAACAGTTAACAAGCAAAGTGCCACAACAAAATGTTGTTGCGCGCCTCAAGTGTTGTAAGCGGCTTTTGTTGGCAATTGCTGCAGTGGGGAGTGGGGGGTGAGGAGTTTTTGCAGTAAAATTGGTAGGCAAATGAAATGCGCACACAAAGCGAGTAAGAGCGAGAAGGAGAGAGTGAGTGAGTGCACATAATCCACTTTGTGCTGCCTCGCAGCGCAAGCTCTGCATTCAAATCGGAAGTTACACATACGCCCCGTTGCGCTACACACACAAAAAAAAAACATAAACAAAGCTTTTGCTACAAATTACAATTTGCGCGTTATTTATTAATTAAACTTAATTGCTTTTAATGCATTAATAATAATGCTATCAATTTAAATTTAATTGGCTTTAAGCTTGACAATTTTTATTTTACAAATTGCAGTGTATGTAGCGCTTTGCTCTTTGCCCAGACTGCAGTTTGGTTGACAAATCGCTGCGACTCCCTTGTCAGTTGGCAGCAACAAATGTAAAACAGCATAAAACACTCGTCGCTTCAGTTTTCAGCGCAATTGTAGCCCAAGCACTTCCCTAACGTTTTGTGTTCGTGAAAAACTTGACACTTAATTGTCTCTCTATGTCGTCGCAGCTTCCATACAACCCCCAACTGTGTCTGTGTGTGTGTGTGTGTGTGTGTGTGTGTCTGGCGTCTGTTTCTGTTGTCAATTGTTGCACATTTGCCTGACGCTAGAGATAGAGCGAGTTTAGTGCTCTATGCTAAAGTTAAAGACGTCACTTCAACAACAATAATGCATTATAATAATAACAATAATGCGTTCCACAACAGCAACAATGGGTAATGAGAGTAAAGCATTTCCGTTCTCGAGAGTGTGTGTGTGTGCATTAAAAAAAAGCAGCAGCTGCTGCTTCATAAAAAGAAATTGTGCCACACAACTTTAGGCACCTGTGAAAGTTTCAGCAGTTTAAACGCATAACACACATAACAATTTCATACGAAATTTAAAATTTAGGCAACAACTACTACATGTTGTAAGCCAATTATAATTTCAATCATTTATTAGCATTTTATAAAATTGCCAATTTTATTGTTATATCAATTTTCACAAATAATAAAACTTGCTCATGCTGCTGCCACGCCCTAAAATGGCTTTAAGCATCATTCAGTTTGAAACTCTGACAATATTTTGACAGCATATTTAATTGAATGAACGCAGGCGTCGGCCCAGAGCTTTTTGTTTGTTAGTGTGTGTGTGTCCGCTCATAATCACAGTTTAATAGCCTCTTAAAAGGACATGCTTGAGCATAGATCAAATGCCAGGCAGCAACTACAAAATTTCGCATTAAGCAATGAACAAAAGTTTCTGCAAATGTCGCCGCACGCCCCAAAGACATAAAACAAAACTTCGAGGCCCTGCCCAACATACAAAATAATGACAATGGCAACACAAAATTGTGCACCAATCAAGCGAAGAAGAAGCAGCAGCAGCTCAGCTGGTGCTGAAGGAGCAAAATAAAAACATAAAATAAAATGTCGAAAATTAACGACAAATTGAGCATCATTAAAAACTCAGCGCAGTACAAAAGCTAAAGCCAATAATGAAGACAACTTGAAGCAAAGCACAAATTTGTAAGCAACTGGGGAGCTGAGTATGTGTGTGTGTGTGTGTGTGTGAGTGGGAGTGGGAGTTGTAGCTGTAGGCACCTGGGTGCAGTCATTTATTTGATTACAAGCCCCAAACAAAAACATTAACAACAACAACAGTTAGTTAGGATGCTGTGTGTGTGTGTGTGGTGGAGACAGCACACAGACAACGCTTGCTGCTGCTGCTCTGATGATGATGAAAATATTTGGCAAAAAACATTTTACGAAATTTACGCGTGTTGATTTCATAATGTGCACGAAATTTCGTGCAAAGAGTAACAGCGCGTCTGAAGCCGCAAACTGGCAGCAAACGCGCATCTCTTAATTGACAGCCGAAAGGTGCTAGGATAGACACACAGACAAACACACACACACACACACGTATGCAAGCGCAGAGTTGGGCACGCTGCCAACATAATTTATACTAAAAAGAGAAGAAGAGCGGCGGCGTGAGTGTGAGAGCGTGTGAACGCGAATGAGCGTAAAGCCACAACAAAAACAACAAGCGCAATGCTTTTTTTTTCGATTTACCCCACACTCACGCTCTTTAGCTAAATGACTCACTTACTCAGCGGCAGGGGCTTGCATTTTGCTGCTGTCGTCTGTCGTTGTGGGGGGTCCGCCGCCCCCTCTTTGTCAACTTGTTAAGCCCCGCCGCTGCGCTGTGCTGCTCATTCTCACATTTTGTGACAAGCACCACGTGCCGACTTGAGCTTGCAGTTTTTGCTTCACTCTCTTTAATTTGTAGCTCGTTGTGCTCATCGACTAATGTGCAGCCTACATTAATAATTGAGATTTTAAAGCTACACACTAAAGCTTAAGCAACAACTTTTTCTTTTCTTTGCAATCATTTTGCAAAAACATTAGCTAAATGCTGCTTTTTCTTTACAGTTTCGTTTTGTTGTGGCTCAGCTTTTTATTTGTGCACAAAGTGCAAAGCATGTCAAAGTGCAAAGAGACAGAGAGAGAGAATGAAAAAACACAAACCCAAAGCACACAGTGGAACAAGAAAAACTAACACAGTGCCCACAGCCACTAACAGTAAGAGGCTGGCTAAGGGCGGCGCATACACTTATTGCTTGTTGTGCTGATAAAATGTTTACTTTGCTTTTACTTTTGTTGCTTTGTTTTTTGCGTGTCCTGTCGCTGTTGTCCATTATTTAAAACATAATGTCACAATAAACGTAAAAGGTGCAAAATATGCCCCAAAGGCGGCAGCAGCAACAATAACAACAACAACTCAACTTAATAACACTTTGCAGTTGACGCCACTCGAGGCAGTTTCTCTCACTCTGCCGCTCCCTTTCTCTCTCTCTCACTCTCTTTTTGGCATTCTGAGTGCAGTGAGTGAGGTGCCCTGCCCCATCTCAATGTCCCGTTAGTTGTCGTTGTAGCTGTCGCTGCAGTTGGCAGCAGCTTCCCTACAACCACTTTTCGTTAGTCCGAGCGCTATACACAACAACGTCAATGCCCGCAGGGCATCAACTTGGCGTAGAGTCGCCCTAAACACTGCAAAAGTGACATCCCAACTATGTGCATAGTTGTCCAAGTTTACGCCGCTGTCAGTCCGACTCTTTGTCAAACTAGCAACTAATTGTGCGACAAACTCCACAGATATATATACTGCTATATCTAAAGCCAAATTCGTTAAATTGAAATAGAGTGCAGGCAAATAAAAATGTTTACAAAACTTAATTTGATTTTAAATTGAATTTTGTAGTATTGATATCGCTTGTATTTGATTTTGATATTCGCACTCACAACTTTTTTTCTTTGTATTGGGTAAATATAATAAATAAATATTATTGCAGTAGAATTAGTAAAATAGACTGGTTCAGTTCAAATGTTTTGCTAAAAATTGTGCAGTAAAAATAAAAATATTGTGTAGCAGTGAAATTAGTAGTAGAAATAGTAGTAAGTATAGCAGCCTAATTTCAATGACGCAGCTAAATTTGAACACAGACACAGTCATTGAGATAAATCTTGCTAGATTCTAAAAAAGAAACACATGTTTGTGATTTCTTTCTTTTCGTTGAACAAATGTCAAAGGCGCAGGCACTTGGCGCCGATCAATGGCTGAGCGACACTAAAACCGACAGACAGCAAACAACAGAAATAGCCATAAGCATGTGGCATGCCACACTTGTCGCCACGAGCCCTATGCCTTGCCTTATCTCTAGCTCACTCGCCTAGCTCGCTCCCTCCTGCGCTGCCTTTGAATGCGTACATATCTTTAATTATAGCCCAAGTATGTGGCAAGACGGAAGTTTGTTCAGTGCGTTTTATTTGCCATTACACGCGCTACATTTGCAGCTGCCACAAAACTGTACTCGGCTCGACTTGTTCGACTTTCTGAATTTGCAAATAATGAGTAAATGAACTCACCTGTCGCTGTGTATTCCAATTAGTCAACGCTTTGGTGAGTTATTAACACTTTCAGCTGTTCGTTTGTTAATATTCAAGATAACAAGTTTATCTTTCGATTCATTCAAATATAATCCTTTATGATATGTGCTGCAAAGAGAAGAAATGGCAAAAGAGTTAACGATGACGAGCAAGATAACTATTCTGTCAAAAATTGAGAAATTGAGATGTAAGCGAGAAAACAACCATCAGCTGATGCTTTGTGAGCACATCCGCTATGACTTTGCAAATTTTTAACAATAACTATTTGTGATATTCAGTGATTTTTAATTTCAGCTATAAAACTTTTAGTTAAACTATAGAAACTCCAACAAAATTTGTACACAGCTATTAAAAATTTATGTTTTTTATACATGCGCCTATGTTTCCGCTTGCATTATCAAGATATTATTATATATTTATGTTATGCATATGAATGTCAAGTCCATTTTACATAGATAGTGTCAAGACGCATTTCCTGGTCATGGACCATCGTCTAGACCGGCGACGGCGACTGCAACTTTTCTATGCCAAATGTGAATAGAGAATAGCTAAATGAAACAAAACTTTGTACATATACAGGAGAGCTATAAAAAGGCCGCACAGAAATCAAAAATCAACGGGCGTAAAGTTGCAGGCCAACCCTCCACGTAGCGCACTCCCCTTCCCCCTTCCATCAGAAGCCACCTTAGTCAGTGAGTCAGTAAGAGTCTGTGCAGAGTACTATTTGGGGGTGGCTCTGGCGGCGTTGGCTTTCGACTCTCTGGGCGGCTTTTGGGCTATTTGTCTACGATGCGCCTGAGCAGGCGGTGGCGGGTACTGCAAGGGGGCGCGGCGGCAGCAGCGCTCATGTCTCGTCTGGCGACACAGACGCAAACTATAGTGTATGCCTGTGTGTGTGTGTGTTTTTAGCGTACTCACTCGTAACTTAGCGCGTAGAAAAAAGTTTATGCTGCAGATACAGACACAATGACAAACTTTTGTTTCGGGTATGCAAAAAAAAGAAATAAAAATACGATGCCGGAAAGAAAATTGATAGAAAAACAGCAACAACAACAAAGAGGCAACGTTGCATACTTTTGTGGCAACAGAAATTACGCAGTCAAAGTCAATGGCGGTGAACACCTAAATAACAGGAGGATACACACACACACACACACACACATGCGACTCATATTGGCATTTTTGCGGCCATACCGTTAGAATTTCGAGCAGACAGGCAGAACAGCGACGGCGCCAAATATGGATGCGGGGGAGTGAGGTATTCTTGCGGCGCACTTTGTTTTGCCGGCGAAAATTTACATACACCCACACACACACACACATACACCACTATGTGAAAACACATGCAAATCTTACCGGTAAAATTAATTGTAGCGAGACAATTGTTTACTCAGTCGTTTTTGTTTATACACTTAACTCACAAAACAATGCACATTTACTTAAATTCATTAAGGCATATTGCAGCCTTAAACAAATAATGAAATGCACTTATTAAGTACCGTTATAGTCGTGTACCACACTCATACACGCATGAGTTTTTACGCAGTTATTTTCATAAACCTTTTTCTGATTTTCTGCTTTTGTGCGAGCGGTAAACTCACACACCACAGCGAATTAATGTACAATTTCCACAATTTAATTCCAATCACCCGCGCACACGTTTATTCTTCTTCGCGACAAAAATTACAATAACAATACAACATGCACAAACGCGTCAGTAAATCGTTATCTGTATGACGATATTTGAGTCGAACTCGATGTTATCGCTATCGTCACCAGCATTTAAATGCTTCAAAAAGCTATCGTATGGCAACGCTCGTTTAAGTTATTCGACAACCCTGTCGCAATAGTTCTATGTCTCTGTCTCTTTCTGCAGCTACAACGCAAGCAATCGTGAATATTGATAATAAAGTTGAAATAAACAAAATCCAGGTTAAGCTGGGATTGCGTGGAGATGGTGGAGCTACAGATAAGAAAACGCAACGCTTGCGTCATAGTACTGGGCGACATTGGACGCAGTCCACGTATGCAATACCATGCCCAGAGTCTACTTGAAGACAACTACAATGTGGACATAATTGGTTACCTGGAGACGCGTCCGCTGGAGTCGCTGACGGTGGCACAGCCCAATTGCAAAATACACGAGTTGCCTGCAGTGCCGGTGACCAATCTAACGCCCAAGCTAAAACTACTCTTCAAGGCGATATGGCAAACACTGAGTCTGCTTATAGCGCTCATATCTATAAGGCGCCCCAATTTTCTGCTTGTACAAAATCCTCCCGGCATACCAACTCTAGTCGTCTGCTATCTATACTGTGCGGTCACACGCACCAAGCTGGCCATCGATTGGCATAATTATACATACTCAGTGCTGGCGCTTGGCATGCCGGGCGGCGAGAAGAGTCGTCTAAGTCGCCTGACCAAGCTTCTGGAGCGTTACTTTGGCGCCAAAGCACACACTCACTTTTGTGTCACAAGCGCCATGAAGGAGGATCTGCAACGTAATTGGAACATAGGGTAAGCAAAGGTAATAAGTAATAGTAATAGGCATTACTTTTTTCCTTCTTGCTTGCAGACCAGTTACAGTGTTGTATGATCGTGCGCCCTCACAGTTTCATCCCATAGAGCTGGCGCAGAAGCATGAGCTGTACATGAAGCTATCCAAAGATTACCCACAGTTTATGCCACAGTGCTACGCGGATCTTAAACAGTCTGGCATGCTGGAGACAACGGCGCTAACTCAAAAGCTGGCCAATGGTACGGTGCTCTACAAGCCACAGCGTCCAGCTATACTTGTCTCCAGCACTAGCTGGACGCCAGATGAAGACTTTGGCATACTTCTTCAGGCTTTGGAATCATATGAGAATGTTGCCGTTGATGAGCCACAAGTCTATCCGCCACTGTTGTGCATTATCACAGGCAAGGGACCGCAAAAGGCGCAGTATGAGGCGCAGATAGCCAAGCTGCAGTGGCAAAAGGTGTCCATAGTGACGCCTTGGCTGGAGGCCGAGGATTATCCCAGTGTGCTGGCCAGCGCGGATCTGGGAGTCTGCCTGCACTGGAGCACTAGTGGCTTGGATCTTCCCATGAAGGTGGTAGACATGTTTGGCAGTGGTCTACCCGTCTGTGCCTACAACTTTAAATGGTAATTAATAATTTAAGCATACAACTCGAACATACATATGTACATTTGAATATTTGTGTATTCACAGCCTCAAGGAGCTAGTCAAGCATGGCGAGAATGGTTTCGTGTTTAGCGATCATTTAGAGTTGGCTGAGCAGCTGCGTCTGTGGTTTGAAAATTTTCCCAATAACCCAAGCATTTTGGAGACACGAGCTCGCTTTACGCGCACTCTGCAAGAATTCCAGGAGCTGCGCTGGCGTGAAAACTGGCAGCAGCGCGCTGCTCCAGTCTTGCAGGCATTAATTTAAGCATTTGTATGAATAAAGAAAATCTAGGCAACTCCTTTATTGTTCCAAACGATGATCGTGTAACGAACGCTTTTATATGTGTATAAAATCTTGTGTTTTATTAAAAAATATATTGATATATGTTTATATTGCTTGTTGTGTGCAAATTAGAGGCAACGATTATTGTGAGCTCTTTCAGTCGTTCATAAACAATACCGATTGTCTATATCACTCAGTCCTTTAGTTCTGCAGTTTAACTAATCATTCGTTAACTACTAAAATAATGGACTTCATGGCTATCAGTACCAAATTGAACTAGATATCTGAAGATTGTTTAAGCTTAAAGGCTTTTCTTACACAAAGGGCATGCCATGTATTTCTGTCCCTTGTACGCAGCTAGGCATCCTTTGTGCAAGGCATGCTCACACTTTAAGTACTCCATATCAGACTCTGCCATGGACTCTTGGCAAATGACGCAGTTAGTTCCGGGAAGAGTTATCCGAAATACAAGACTGCCGCAAATAAGGCAGTTACGACGAAATTTACGATGATCTTCATAACAACCGTCCGAGTGTACAGCATGTCCGCAATGCATCATACGCATGTTATCTCTTGTCATTTCCTCCTGACAGATTATGCATAAGTCTCCAGGCTTACTGAAATAAAATTGCTTATAAATAGTATTACTATTACAATTTTAAATGCAAATTGATTTTACCTGGGACGATCTTGAACCAGTTGATGATTAGTATGATTGAAGTCGTGTTGGCATTGCGAACGACGCCGATCTCGACCAGAGCGCGAATGCGGCGGCTCCGGAGGAACTGTATTTGACATATAATATATAGCTAGGCCTGCAGCTGCGACAACGCAACCAAGACCTAGTAGCAATTGTAGGTAAACCATTTTTAATAGTTTGTGCGCACAATTAAACAAAATCAAGACTTATATGTCGAGGATTATATGACCAAATGCTGCATGCAACACAGCTGTTGGTTATAGTTGAATTCCCCCAAATAAAAATTGAGAAGCTTCGTCTCTTAGACATTCACAGCCAGTGCTGCCACATCATCTAAATACGTTACGTTTCACTTCCACATTTTGGTAACTCAATATAACGTAAAACTCAAAATAATTAGGTTTTGAAAAAAATTAATTGAATGACAAACACAAAGTACGTTGAATATAAATTTATTAATTGTAATAGAAATGGTTATATCTTATGTATTCTAGATTGGAAATATTTTGTCGGCTTTCGGTATTTTTTACACAAACGGTCACACCGTACGCTTGGACTTGTGTTTTTTCTTTGCTCAACAAAAAAATTCTTAAAATCTAATTGCGGCGGCGTTGCAATTGCAATTTATTATTATTGCTGTGCAAAATTAGCAAGCAACATTTGTGGAACGCATTGTATTGTATTCTAAAGCTGCGAAGCTGCTACTTCATTGTAGCCAAGGCCTCAAATCAGAAGCCGAAACGATTTTTCGAGCTGCAATTAAATTGTATTACTCACTAAGAATACGGGAAATATGGCGGAGCGCAGCATACATGAAATGCTTAAGGACACGCCGTCCATGAACGACAGCTGTAGTGCCGTGCATACAGGCACTGAGGGTGCCAGCATTGGCATGGGCATGGGACTAAGCAGCAGTGCCAGCAGCCATAGCATGGGAGGCAGCGGTACCAGCAACCCACTAGCCACCACCGTTAGCTTACCACTGCGCAATCATTCCGCACCCACCACACCAATGTCGCCGACGGGATCACAGGCAATTAACGGCATGTTGACATCACCGGAGAGTCTTATACGGACGAGTGCTTCCAAAATTGATAGCATCAAGAATTGGAGCATATCAACATACAAGTGCACGCGTCAGATAATGCTCGAAAAGCTGGGCAAATCTCAGCGCACTGTTGACTCGGATCTGGAGGCACAAATCGAACAATTACGCGATACACAGCGTAAATATTTGTCCATATTACGCCTAACTCGTGCCTTCAGCTCACATTTTCAACATGTGGTGATAACGCAGCATTCACTGGCAGATGCCTTTGCGGATTTGGCGCAAAAGAATCCCGAACTACAGAAGGAATTCATTTGCAATTCGGAAACGCAACGAAATTTAACCAAAAATGGTGAATTGCTTTTGAATGCGTTGAACTTTTTCATCTCTTCGGTGAATACATTGTGTAATAAGACCATTGATGATACTTTGCTAACAATACGACAATATGAAACAGCCAGGTGAGCAGCTAAGATATAGTATTAATGATATTTGTTATATCAAATGATTTCCTTATTGCTTTATAGAATTGAATTTGATGCCTATCGCATGGACTTGGAGAATACGAAACCCGAGCTTACACAGGCCGCCAGCAGCTTGGAGGAAACACAACGTAGTTACGCACATCACAAGGATCAGTATGAGAAACTGCGTGGTGATGTTGCCATAAAAATGCAATTTCTTGATGAAAATCGCATTAAAGTTATGCACAAGCAGCTAATATTACTCCATAATGCAATTGCAGCATATTTCTCAGGCAATGCCATGGCACTGGAAAGTACTTTAAAACAATTCAACATTAAAGTAAGTTCTTAATTTACAACCATTAAATAGCTAAAAGTAAAATTCTATTTTACTTGCAGCTTAAATCACCGAACAATTCAGTTGGCTCTTGGCTGGAACAGTAGTAGATCCTGTATACACCACACAAATTCAAGTATTATAATTCCACATGGTACACAAGAACATTTCTCATATGCCGCGGCAATAATGCGTTTATATTTATATATTACACACATAACAAAGGAACACTAGCTCTCCATGGCAACAAAGTGCAATGTGCAATGAATAACAATATCTAGTGCTTAAACCTAAGTTGTATTCTTAATTAATAAGCATAAAATGATTATGTTTTGTAGCATTGTTTTATGTATGTTCCACACGTAACACATTTACAAAAGTTCCTTGTGTTTCAAATCAAATTATTTATATATTCTTGCATGCCCCATAACCACATAACTATGTAAATTATCAAAATAGACCCAAACTAAAAATGAACTGTCTCATAAAACAGCAAATTTTACTTAGTTAATTATCAGTTACATTATATACAATCAATTGAACAAATGTATCTGTGCTTATGTATAATTAAAACTCATTGTTTACTAGTCAACGTATTATTTACGTTAAACAAAATTATAAATAATAAAAAACGAAAAGCTATTTAATTACATCAAACTAAACATATGCTGAATTTAGTTCGTCTCTAGCTTCAAGTCACTCAACTTTTCGTTTAAAGCGGCTGACTCATCCTCTTCCGCCTTAAACATGTCCTGCAATGCAAATCCTTTAATTTACTCCTTTTTATATACAAATGTTCGACTTACCGGATCATAAATAACTTTAATAATAAGCGAACAACTTGGACACTGCGCCACCTCCTCACCTTCTATAAGCTCTTCCTGCCAAGCGTACAAAATAGTTCATTAACAAATACTATTAGCTATTATCACAGCTGGCACTTACTTTGGATATTTGAAATCGATCACCGCAGGGACATGGATAGTAATACATTTCCTCTTCCTCGTCGTATTCGAAGTCTTCAATCTCAACCTCATCGTGGTAGACACTCATTATGCTCAAGTGCCTGTATAACTGCGCTGTTTTTATATAGCATTATTCATATAACAAATAATTATACGGCATGCCAATCAGACACACGTTGTTGCGGTGGGGATGCCAACCTGTTCAACAATTTACAGCTGATCCACAAACGCTGTAAACAAAAACAAACGTTTGCAATCTTTTGGCCGCACTAAACAATGTCTAGTAGAAAATACAGTGATGTTAATCTCTACGACTTACTGGGCGTGTCCATTGAAGCCGACCAGACTGAGATACGCAAGGCATACAGAAAACGCGCACTCGTTTGCCATCCAGATAAGAATCCTGACAATCCAAAGGCGGCTGAAAGATTTCATGAGCTCTCCAAGGCTTTAGAAATACTTAGTGATGCCTCAGCACGCGCAGCTTATGACAAAGTGCTTAAGGCGAAAAAAGCAGCCGAACTGCGAACCAAGCAGCTGGACAGCAAGCGCCAAAAGCTAAAGGAGGAACTAGAAGAGCGCGAACGTGCAGCGCTAAATAAGTTGCACTCGGCGCAGCCCTATAGCACTGTACGTAAAAGCGATGAGGAAGTGTTGCAGGAACAAATTGAGCGTTTGCGGCGCGAAGGATCCAAGCTGCTGGAAGAGGAGCATCAGGCCATGAGGGAGCAACTTCAGCGTAACTACAAGGAGCAGCAGCAGCAGCAACAACAGGAAAAAGATAAATTTGATTCTGCGCAGCATCGTATCAAAATTAAGTGGAAGGCGGAGAAGAACGATGAGAGTAATGGCGGCTATACTGAGGAACAGTTGATGAAGTATCTCAAGAAATATGGTGAAGTAGTGGCGCTTGTAATGAATCCCAAAATACGTGGACGTGCTATGGTTGAGCTGAAGACACGTGAAGCCTGCGATATGGTGCTGTCCTATGAACATGGTGATCCCGCAAATCCTTTGCACTTTCAATGGGTAACGCCGCCAGTGGAAAAGCAACGCACTGTGCCCACCAATAACGCAACTGCCCATGACTATGAGGACTTGGTTATGCGTAAACTGCGCCAAGCAGCGGAACGCAAGCGCCTTATAGAGCAAATGATGAAAGAGGAGGCTGATAATTAAGTAATAATAACCGCTAAGTTTTTGAAATGTACCTTATAAGAAAATAAAATAAGTTGGCAGCGCTGCCCAAGCAGCGATATATTTGTTGACCGATAGCAAACAGCTGTTTTCATTTTGTATTTGTTAATTAAATGTTTGCAAAACTATGCCACGACAAAAATATTAAATTTGAGCGCAAAAAAGAAGTTTAACCATCATGGAAAAGCGACAACGTGAGCTAGAGGCGCTGGTGACAACGCAAAAGGAGCAATTATCGCGTTACGAAAAGCGTCTAAAGGGTAATAAAATGCAATAACAATTACATATGCATAGCATTAATCATTGTGTTTGTGCACATGCAGACGTGGTCACCGCATACAAGGGATTGCTTAAAGAAAAAGAGGCGTTGGAAACAAGCTTGGCGGCGCATGCAGAAGCTACTGGTGTCAAGGATGTGGGTGACGCAAGTGTAAGCAAACAGAATGTAGATGGAGAAGGCGCTACTGCCACTGGTTCTGTAGCTGCTAACGACACTGTTAGCAGCGATGACAAGGGCCAGCTGCAGACACAAATCATAACGCTAATGAACTCATTAGCCACGCTGTCTGCGGAAAAGTCACGCATGGAGGCTTCATTCCAGGCGGACAAGAAGCAACTGCGTGCGCAAATAGCACAAAAAGAGCAGCAAATACAGGAGTCCTTAAATAAGGCTAAGGAGCAGGCTGCGCGTGCCAAAAACGATGTGGATGAAGTCAAAGCGAAGTGGATAATTGAACGGCAAGAGCGCGAGAAGGAGACTAACAATCAAATGATTATGTTGCGGGAACTTCAAAAGCTTTACGCCGACGAGCGGCATCTCAAAGAGAACATTGAAATGCAACTTAATAACTTTAAGACACAATTTGCCAGCAATGAGGCCGAGAACACGCGAATGCGTGAGCTGCAGTTGCAGCTAAAAGAGGCCACAGCGCAGCTTAAACAATGTCAAACCAAACTGGAGAGAAACAATGCTACGGATAATGCGGACAGTGGTGGTGTGCTGCAGCAGGTGCGCCAGGAGATGCAACAACTGAAGGAGCAACATGCTGTGGCCATCAAACAGGAGCAAAGACGTGTGCTGCGTGCCGAGGAGCAGAGTCGCCGCCAAGCGTCCCTACATGAGCAACGTGTGGCCAATTTGGAGGCACGCCTAGCCGAGCTAAGCAGCACTGTAGGCAACTATGATCGCTTGCGCCAGCAGGATCAGCATAGCATACATGCGCTCAAGCAGCAGCTACATGAGCTGGAGGCATGCCAAAGCAGAGCAGCGCCTGCGCCGCTTGCGCTAAGCGACAACGAGCCAGACATAAGCGCACTGGTGGACGAGTTAGTGCGTTTAAAGAAGCTGCTTATAAGCGCCAATGCACGTTCTTCCAATCCGATGGATCTGAGCCATGTGCTGGGTCATGTGGGTAGCGTGGATAGTCACGTCAAGTGCGAGCAGCAGTTGCAGAGCCTGCAAAAACTGCTGGAGGAATCAAAGCAGCAACGCATGCTGCTGGAGCAAACTATACAACGACAACAGGCGCATATACAAACGCTGCAGGACAAGGTGCAAGTGCTTAATCATAATATAGACGCTGCCGAGGAGGAGCTCAAGCAGCAAAGCGACAAGATGCGCTACGCGTTAAAGCAAGAGCGCACCAAGTGGCAGGAAGCCAAGGCTGAGCTGGAGAATGAAACACGCTGTAAACTAAACGAACTGGAGCAACTGCTGCAAAAGCAACGTCAACGTTCGCTGCAGCTGCTGGACGAAAAGGAGCAGGAGATAAAAACGCTGCAAACCTCCTTTGAGGTATTCCACAGACCCAGTGTAACGACACTAGACACCGCCGAGGCTGTAGCCTACTCCTCCGATGCAGACAGCAATGATGTGGAAGAGTCTGACCGTGAACGTGAACGCGCCAAGCTTAAGCTGAAGCCCAAGAAACTGTCGCTGGGCGAGAATTGTCACATGCTGCACTATGCCAATGAACTGGCACGCAAGGATATTGAAATTGCTGCTCTGCGTAAATCCAAATACAGTGCCGAGTGCACGCTGCGCAAGGCCATACAGGATAAGGTGACCGCACAGCAGGAGATGCATGGCAAGATTGAGTGCCTCGAAGAGCAAGTGGACAGGTGAGGTTTGCCTACATTTTGTTTATTTTTTGTCTTACTTATCATTTGTTTCCATTTGCGCAGGCTGGAACGCTGTCAGACACGTGAGGGCGCTAATCTGGAGTACCTGAAAAATGTCATTATTAGCTTCATTGTTACACGGGATGCTGAAGGCAAGCGGCATATGCTGAATGCCATTAGCGCCGTGCTGCAGTTCACCAGTGCCGAGATGCAAACCATTAATACAACATTCCAGAAAAAATAATTCAGAAGTTGTCTAACAAAAATAATTAAATATTTATATAGTAGTATTTTATTGCATTTTGGTTTAACTATAAAAACATTATATATGTATTAACTAAAATTAAGAGCAACAAAGTTTTGTATATGAAGTTCGAAGTCTCTACTCGGTAAATCCTGCCACAGGATATTTTTTTAAATGCTCCGCCAACACGCCAGGGAACATGGCTAAGAACTTGAAGCGACTGCCCATTTTATCAGCAGCTGTTAGCATCTCGTAGCCAGAGCGTATTAGCTCTTGATTCTCAGGCAACGCATTGGCCAGCAGCTGCTCCAGTCGCGCTGCACCTTGCATACGCTCTAAGAACTCACCTTGCTGCACTGGACCAAAGCATTGTATGTGTCCACTTGTCTCTGCCACATGCTTCATATGCTTGAAGTCCACATCTGCGGTTAGATCGGCTGAACCAGGCGCCAGCAGCGGCTCATGCAGCGCATGCTGCTTGAAACCACGGAAAGTATCTGTTTTGTCACCAAAATGTCCATAATCCATGATTAAAGAAATGCCGCCCTGCTGCTCCAGTCGCTTGGCCAGCAAGCCAACATGACGCTCCGTTTCCAGTGCGTATTCCAGACAACTGCGTGTTTCACCCGGCACAGGTTTAAACAGACGCGCAACAGGTGTTTGCGCTTTGGATATGACATAGCGAAAGTCTGTGGACTGTGACGCTGACTCCACATCAATAAGCACCTCCTGCCAATTGCCATCAACCAGTTGCAATTTGTGCACAGGCAGCGCATCAAAGAACTCATGCGCCAGCACCAACGAGAAACCCGGCGGCACATCCTCCAGTCGACGATGCCAATACGCATTGGTGCCTGTTGCAGTGGTGCCCTGTTGATAATACGGCAGCTGTGAGTCCTCTGGTAACGTTTCGTGTTTGTAGCAAAAACGTTGTGCTTGTGCCTTGCTCAAAAACGGACTAATCTCCACCAGATGCATGCTAAACTCGGCGCCCAGCTTAAATTTGGTCAATACTTTGAGCACATCGCGCGCAAGTGTACCACGACCCGGGCCTAGTTCCACAAACTGAAACGGCGAGGGGCTGCCCAGCTTCTGCCACTCGTTGATTAGCCATATGCCCACCAGCTAGAAGAAGAAATCTTTGACACATGCCTTACGTTAGCTGCTTCCATCACTCACTTCGCCAAATATCTGTGAAATCTCTGGTGATGTTATAAAGTCACCTTCACGTCCGAATACATCACGGTGCATATAGTAGCCGGCATTTGGATTTGTCAACACCTCCCGCATGTACTCGGCCACTGTTATGGGTCCCGTGGCCAGCATTTTGGCTCTCAGCTGTTTGGTCAAGTCACCATTGGGTTGTGCGCTGGGCATTGGCTTCTGCTCCGTATTTGCATTGCCGTTGTCCTTAACTGCAGCTAAGTTTGGACGCCGCACGGATTTATAGCTAAAGCTACGTCTGCTGCCAATTCGAAGTACTTCGCGTAACATTTCGCCTTAAATAATGAACAGTGCTGCCAACTCGTTCAAAAAATATCTAACTTTTTAAATTCAAACAATCTAAGTTTTATTTTAAATAATCGTTTAGCTATTATCAATATTATTACCATTTGCTTTGATTCACATTTCGTTGGGGTCACATCATTAGTTTACAAAATTGAACTAGCATTAAAATGAAATCTAAAACAGCTTGATATCGGCCACGATCTTCTCGTTGTCGTAGATCTCCTTGGCGTAGCACAGATTGGGGTAATCAAAGGCAGCGCCATAGCGATTCTTGCAGCCGGAGGTGGCCTTATCGCCAGGAGTGTACACGGGCTGTCCAATAATGTTGGATGTGGCGAAGTTGCAGGTCAGCACAAAGTGATTGTAGTAATCCTTGGAGAAACGCACTGCCGCACATCCAAGATGTGTGTTCTTTTCAGAGACGGCAATTGTGAACTGTGCCGCGCTCTTGTTGGGCAACTCCTGAGGGAAACTGGATAGAATCTCAGGGGATGCATTGATGCGTGCAGCAAACCATTTCTCGATTTGCTCCTTGATAATCTCTGCATCGGAATACTCCGTCTCGGCGCCACTGTAACTGAAGATGGCATTGTTCTGGCCAGCATAAGCAAACCGCTCAGTGCTGCGACACTTGTCTGGCAATGATTGGCACGTCTTCACATTGAACAGCGCCAAGTGGGTAAGCTCTTCGCACCAGGTCATCTTGGCCATGCGCACTGCCTTGGGTAAGCCCTCTATTTTTCCACCAGCCACATTGTTGCGTAGCTCATTGAACAGTGTGAGGATCAGCTTTTGATGAGGCTCTATTTTGACTTCACGCACATCCTTTGGACATTCTGCGCTGTAGTTCTAGTGGGAAAATAATAATGATTTATTTTTAGATTAAGGAGCCTAGCTGGTGCTTACTCCTTTGTTGTTGCAGGCAATGTGCTTGTCCAGACAGGTGGGCAGAGCACAATAGTCAATAGCAGCTACAAGGCTCACTAAAGCTGTGGCCAGCACAAAGAATCCTGTTACTTTACTGAACATCTTTGGATACAATGCAAGTTTGCAACTGAGGAACTACTCCACGATTTACACTATTTATAGTTGCCGCAATGGATTGGAAGCTACCCAATTGAAACAGACATGGAATCATATTTTTGATTAAGAGGTCTGCCAATGAAATCAAAACAGATTTTCTGTCGAATACAATTGTGAAAATATTTTTACAAATGGTTCTCATATACCAAGTATTTCCTTTGACTAAGTATAAATAGTCATATATAATTCCAGTCTCGACATCAGTTTCGAGTAAGCAGTGGCAACAGTTATTACATTCAGAATGAAGGTATTGCTTCTGTTAGCTGCTCTCCTGGGCGTCACTCTAGCTATTGACTACTGTGCCCTGCCCACTTGCCTGGACAAGCACATTGCCTGCAACAACAAGGGAGTAAGCACCGGCTAGGCTCCTTAATCTAAATATAATTTCTAATTATTTGCCCACTAGAACTACAGCGCAGAATGTCCCAAGGATGTGCGTGAAGTCAAAATAGACTCTCATCAAAAGCTGATCCTCAAGCTTTTCAATGAGCTACGCAACAATGTGGCTGGTGGAAAAATAGAGGGCTTACCCAAGGCAGTGCGCATGGCCAAGATGACCTGGTGCGAAGAGCTTACTCACTTGGCGCTGTTCAATGTGAAGACGTGCCAATCATTGCCAGACAAGTGTCGCAGCACTGAGCGGTTTGCTTATGCTGGCCAGAACAATGCCATCTTCAGTTACAGTGGCGCCGAGACGGAGTATTCCGATGCAGAGATTATCAAGGAGCAAATCGAGAAATGGTTTGCTGCACGCATCAATGCATCCCCTGAGATTCTATCCAGTTTCCCTCAGGAGTTGCCCAACAAGAGCGCGGCACAGTTCACAATTGCCGTCTCTGAAAAGAACACACATCTTGGATGTGCGGCAGTGCGTTTCTCCAAGGATTACTACAATCACTTTGTGCTGACCTGCAACTTCGCCACATCCAACATTATTGGACAGCCCGTGTACACTCCTGGCGATAAGGCCACCTCCGGCTGCAAGAATCGCTTTGGCGCTGCCTTTGACTACCCCAATCTGTGCTTTGCCAAGGAGATCTACGACAACGAGAAGATCGTTCCCGATATTAAACTGTACGAGTAGACTAAAGCTAGTCAAATTCTATAGTTAATTGCCATGATTTGTAAACTGAGATGTAATAGGAAAGCTTGAATTGTTAATAAAAACATTAATTTTAAACAGATGCAATAATTGAAGGTGGGTTCGATAAATTTTGAAATATTAGATGTACTATATTTAATATAATAAATAAATGGTAATAACTATTCCTATTGTACAGTCTAGTTGGAGCTTTCTAACCTATGCCTATGCTAATCAGACACACACTAATGTATTTTATTGTTTAACTACAATTAATTTGTTTTTAAAAAGCTCAACACATTTGAATTGTTTTGTTAATTTTCTTTAAGTTTATTGCGCTGTTTGTCCAGCAACAGAGTGCAAAGATTTGTATAACAAAAATTAACGCAATGTTTAGGCTGTGGTGGCAGCAGCAGCAGCGGCGCTGGTGGTGGCAGCGGCCTCCTCCTTGAGGCGATCCTTCTTGAGTGGACCCATGAAGGCCAGCTTGTCGGCTGGGGTCTGGAAGCGACCATGACCCATCTTGGATGAGGTATCGATGAACTTGAGCTTGATCTGTTCCAAAGCAGAGCGCTTGGTGTGACGCAGCAAAGACTTGCGCAGAGTGATGATGCGCTTCTTGGAGCCAATGCAGCAGCCCTTGATCATGACGAAGTCATTGTTGACCTCACCATAATGGGGGAAACCACCCATGGGGGTGATGCTCTTGTCCGTCAGATCGTACTCGGTTGAGGCGTTGTTCTTGATGACCTGGAAAAGCAATAACAATTCATTAGCTAATGTTGCTTAAAACATGTAAAGCTTGTTATTTAATTAATATCAGTCCTATCATTATAAATATCACGGTTCATCAAGCTTTTATTTTTTCGATGTCGTTATTATATAGGTTTTTATCATCATTGAAATTTTGTTTTAAATACTTCTTACTCTAGAAAGAGTGCTTACCTTGCCATCCTTGGTGTGGATGCCAGCACCGATGCGGTAGATCTTCTTGTTGATCTCGGTACGGTGATGGTAACCCTTCTGACCAGCGCGTGCCACAGTGGTGGACACACGAGATGGATGCCAGGCACCAATACAGGCAACCTTGCGCAGACCCTTGTGCGTCTTGCGGGGCAGCTTCTTGGTGTGCCAACGGGAAGTGACACCCTTGAAGCCCTTACCCTTGGTAACACCAACACAATCGATCATCTCATCCTGGCCGAAGACATTGCTAACGGGGATGGGCTTCTCCAGATGCTCACGCACCCACTTGACCTTATCGTCGATGGAACCACCGTTCAGCTGGATTTCCATGATGTGAGCCTTCTTTTGACGCTGCTTGATCAGACGAATCTGCAGAGCACAAGAAAAAGATAGAAAATGTTAGCCAAATACTTGGTATACTTTGGAATGGGGCTGTACGTGATATGGTTTAACCGAGCGATCATTGCCTAAGCGACTACGCACCGTTACTGGAATATATCAAGCATCGCCACCCGAGGGGCAATTTGCTCTACGACGTTGCATTCAAAACAGTGCATGGAAAAACACAGCGGGAATGCTTTTTAGGCCAGGCGCATTGATCAACCGAGGTCAATCAACGCAACAAGGCCAAGGACGTCGCCCGGTATGAATTATGAAATGCAATTTACCTGAGAGTGGGCAATCACACGGATCACCTTGCAGTAACGCAGCATCTTGCGGAAATCATTCTCGATGCTCTTCTTGCCCAAATCATCGGTCCACTTCTTGCTGGCCTTGGTGAAAGCCTTCTTCTTGCTCTTGTACCTGAGAGTTGCGAGTTACGCGAGACAGAAACAATTAGAAATTGAGTGTCCAACGTGTGTGCGTTGCATCCACATCAAAGTCTGTGAGGAGATACAAAAACGAAAGTGCACCTCATCGCATAAAGCGAGCGGAGATAAACAGCTTTCACGACGTGCTCACTAGGCAATTGAATTTGCGATCAAATTGCAGCTCACACGACTTGCACAGATTTTAAAAGCTCTCTCAGCGAACTGATCCAAGAACTTTATAGTTTGCATAATATTAAGTAAATGCACATAAAATTTATGTCTTGAGCTGCATTTGCATTTGTTTTTGCTGCATGTGCTGTGATCAGAAGGAAGGCAGCAGAGATGGTAGAAGGCTTTTCAACAGGGTTTTATTGCTCATTCAGATACCATCTTATCATCATTCAACAGCATGTGGCAGCAAAGCAACAACTGCAAACACGTGCTCTAGACTCGAGAAAAAAAAACAAAATGGCGTCCCGGTTTAAATACATACCAGTTCTTGTAGAAGCGACGACGGCACTCCTCGGACAAATGCTGTGCCCAGACATTGACCAGAGCACGCAGACCGAAGGGAGTCTCAATGTAGCCGACAGCGCCAACAACAATCATTGGCGGTGTCTCCAAAACGGTCACAGCCTCAACGACCTCCTTCTTGTTAATCTCTGCAAGCGAATAAAAAGAGTTTAAGGTTAGTTTTCGTTTCAAGACAATTCTAAACATAGATTTTACGAATTTTTAATCAGTCCGCCCTAGTAAATTGATAATCACGGTTAATCATATGTTTTCTAACCATAAATTTTACTGTTCCTCATCATGAAAATCACACTTTGTATAAAAAAAAAAATTAAAAATTCAACTTACTTGAACCAGGACGGTCCGCTTCGCGCACAATGTGCGTCATGCCGGCCTTGTAGCCGATGAAGCAAGTCAAATGCACTGGCTTGCTGGCATCATCCTTAGGGTAGGCCTTAACCTTACCACGATGGCGACAGGAGCGCTTCTTGGGGTAGAAGGCCATGGAGCCATGACGAGGCGCAGAAAACTTACGATGAGACTGTAATTAAGATGAATAAAAAGAGAAATTAGCATGCGGGCTAATATTTTTGAGAACTTTGTTCACTTTTAAAATTTTCTCTAAGGTTAGGTACGAACGCAAACATGTGCGCCGATTTAAACTCGATTTAAGCGCATTTAATTACATTAATCTGTGTGCTCAATGATTTTAAACATTACAACTCACATTATTTTACTTATTTAAAGAATTTAAATCACTTTTATACACTTGGATATTAGGCAAGATAATGTGGAGAAACTTACCATGACGTCTGTTCGCTTACGAAGTTGGAAACGAAAAGAACGGAAGTGACTGCGCGAAACGCAAAGTTGGCTGCAGCCATAGCCAATATAGCGAAGGGTTGCTCAGAAACAGTGGTGTTAATTTTGACTTTTAGCGGATTGTGGCCTCTATCCGTAAATCTAGTATTTTTTTAAAATTAATTTTAATATTGTTTATATTTAAAAATGTATTGTATTTATTTTTTTTAATTCAAATGATGATAATTATTGTTATATGATTATAAAAACCAATTGCATAATACTTCCAAAACAATGACCTCAAATCTACTAAATTACTAAGTGAACCGTGCTTACCCAACACTAATACAAAACCACAACAAGTTCCTTTGGCGCCGGCTCTGTATCATTTACTAAATAAAAATAACTCTGTTTGAGTAAAAATGAAAACAGTTGTAGCTCCTGATCACACCATATCGCTTAACGACACAATAAGCTGCTATGATATCTGTGGCAACGACTTTGCCTACAATTTAATATGTGTAGCGCTAAAACGAAGTGTCTCATTCATTTTAGTTTCTTTGCCGGCAAGTATTAATATTTATAAATGTATGAAACTTATTTTAAAACGCATTCACAACGACGTAGGAGGAGACTGGCGAGTTCGCGTGGAAACAGATCCAGGAGTTGACGACAGATTTTGTAGGTTGTCGAGCGTTGACCTTTTCGCCGGATACTTCTCTTAACTGCACGCCCAACAAGGTGACAGTATGTTTCGCTATGGGACAACGAGATATTAGGCTATACCACACGGACTTCAATCAGTATAGCAGTGTGAGTAACCTGGAAGGACATAAGGACTTTGTCAACGATATCGCTTGGGTTTGTGAGGGCGAGTTGCTAGCTTCTGTCAGCGATGACTTTACGTGCAGATTCTGGACCATCACAGGCAATCCAGAGAATGTGATAACGTTTTGTCTAAGCTCAGCTGGCATGGCCGTCAAAAGTCACCCAGAAGATCCAAACAAAGTATTAGTGGCTGAGAAGCGAGGTATGAATAACGATGCACTTGGAATTGTGTAAACGCTTATTAACATAATTTCCTTCAGGCATTATACATTTGTATAATGTGCGCAGCAAGCAAACAGTTGTCTCCGTGGAATCCCCAAAGTTTCCTCTCATGTCTGCGGATTGGGCGAACAGCAATCGACTGTTCATAACTGCATTGGCGGGCGGAGATATTATTACTTGGGATCTGAGCCGTCGCTTTGTACCAGTCGATGTCAAACAAGTGCATGAGGATGGAGGGCGTGCTGTGAAATTTTCGCCTAGCAATTCGGAAGTTGTAATTGCCAGCATTGGGCGTCCTGATATTACTCTCAAAATTTTTCCCGCCAAGTCAAATGTGCCCATAATGGAGGCGCCCTTGAAGTCCTACGGAGGGTTGTGCTGGCATCAACGTTTGCCATACGTAACTGCAGCATCTGATAGAAATTTGTTTTTCTGGAAAGTGCATATGAAATAATCATTGTAAATAGCAACAATAATAAAAAAATATATATAAAATAGCAGGCGCATGAAAAATTCGTCGATTATCGATAGCTGCAATCAATTAGGTATTTTCGCTATACACGTACTACGGTCACACTTCACGTTATTTTTATACAAATCGGCACAACAAAAAATTTGCAGAAACTGAAAGCCTAAGAGAACATAATGTCCAACCCAGAAACACAGGTATCCAGTTTGCCTATGCCGCCAGAGCGGTATATTAGCAACTACACGGAAGAAAACATACGCAGAAACCGGGCACCAAGGCCGCCGCCCCCACCGAGCCAACATGAAGTCTACAGTATGTTTGGCATACAGTACAACAATGATGAAATGATACGTTCATTGGAATCTCAGCAAATAAAGCGTTTATTACCCATACACTATGATCGTCGCAAAGAGCTGAAGAAGTTAAATCATTCGCTGCTAGTTAACTTCTTGGATCTCATTGACTTTTTAATCCTGAATCCTGATAGTCCCAGGCGTACAGAGAAAGTGAGTATTTACTAAAAGTATGCCACATAATTAGTTACTACTTAAAAATATTTACAGATTGACGACCTGAGTTTGCTCTTTGTTCATATGCATCACTTGCTGAATGAGTTCAGACCTCATCAGGCTCGGGAGACATTGCGCGTGATGATGGAAATGCAAAAGCGACAACGTGTGGAAACAGCCAACAGGTTTCAAAAGCATTTGGAGCGTGTGCGTGAGATAGTAAACAATGCGTTTACTGCGCTGCCCTCCCTGTATGATGATAGCGAGAATGGTGGAGCCAAAATCAAAATGGAAGTGGATCCCTTGGAGTCAAATGCTGCAGCTAAGAATGATCCTAGTTATCAGCATGATCGCATGCTGTGCAGGCTTGTCGATGGCATTGAATAAGAATTAACATATTTTGTGTAGTAATGTAAAATAAGCGTAAATTGTGTAATATATAATTAAATATAAGTTGAATTCCAATTTGATAGCAAACATATAAAAGTGGGAGTCATCAAACTTTGTTGTTAGACGTACGAGTGATGACGTCGCTAGTTGATCTTCAAGATACAAATCATGTAGGTTTTATGATAACAGTGCTTGTAATTGTCTAGTCAGCGTGTTCTGGGCGTGTTACTTGGCCAGCTACCTAATCTCTTATCACCGATAAGCTCTATGTAAGCTGTCGCTCACCGTGAGATGCACGGCACAAGTCAGCGAAGAATATCTAATTTAATCTTTACAACTACGTCGAAAGTTTGTTGACTTGGCTTATCTATGATAAGCAGATATTCAAATGAATCGTCATTTTCTCAAACTTGATAAAAGCAGTGGGTCTGAATGAAACGCATCATTTCAAAACCAACTAGCCAAGTGAACGTTACCAATTACAGACTTGCAATAACTGTGATAAATTCATATAACTAGTAAAGACTTTGTTCTAAAAGTGTATTGTGTGGTGCAATTTTTAATTATTCTTTTGTCAAACTGCGAAAATGACGCAAAATAAAATTGACAGCTTAAATCGTGATAAATTAAAAGGTAATTAAGCGCATTAAAGGACGTAAATATGTTAACTAAAGTTTGTGATAAGCTAAGACTGATTATAATAAGATAAGAGTGTGTGCAATATATATATAAATTGTATAAAACAGTGATTCAGAAACTTATAGTAACTGGCTAATAAAACAATAACGAAATTAGACAGATAATACAAAAGTTTAGTAAAGTTTTTAATGCAAACATTAAAAATTTAAGTGGAAAACATCATGTTTTGGAAACGGATAAAAATTTATATTGCAACAGCTTCAAATATTCAAATAAAAATTTAAAAAAATAATTCAATGCATTGGCAAATTAAAATTTAAATTATAAATCAACTTACAGACACAGAATACGATACAGATGGGAATTCAAATAGCACAGTCGCCGCCTCCGAAACGTCTCCAGACGATGTACCTGCTGACTTCGACAAGGCCATTGTAGCCTCTGGCTTTGGTCGCTTCAACTTGATACTGTTGCTCATGTCTGTGCCTGCAACATGCGCCAACATGTTTGAATCCACAACTATGTCCTATATACTGCCCGTCGCAGAATGTGATCTGCACTTGACGCTAACAGATAAGGGCGTCCTGAACGGCTGCGCATATGCTGGGATGATTATATCAGCTATTCCCTGGGGCTATTTGGCTGATACGAAGGGACGTCGTAAAGTGCTTGTCTGGGGTTACTTGGCTACAACGATTTGTGTGTTTGGCAGCGCACTGAGCCAGAACTTCATAATGCTGGTGACATTCAAGTTTTTTGGTGGCTTATGGTAAGTGCAAATAAGTAATTGCGTCAAAGACTTTTAAATATTGTTTATATATTATTTTTAGCGTAAATGGCCCCGCTGCAGTGCTGTTTACTTATCTAACGGAAATGCATGGCCCCAAATACAGATCACATGTGCTAATGGTAGTGGGCATGGTCACCTCGACTTCCTGTCTGCTGCTGCCTTTGCTGGCCTGGGGCATTTTGCCCAGACATTGGGACTATGTGCTCTTTGGTGGTCTTAATGGTAAGCTTTAATAACTTTTAAAGCCTTTTATAGATTGTTAATTATATTTCTGTATAGTACACAGCTGGCAATTCTTTTTGCTTGTCTGCGCTGTGCCCAGTTTGATAACCGGACTTTTGTTAGCTGTAATGCCAGAGAGTCCTAGATTTCTAATGGGTCAAGGACGCAATGAGGAGGCTTTGGAGGTGCTCAAGCGCATATATCATGTGAATACAGGCAAACCCAAGGAAAGCTATCCTGTGCGTACAAATAAACTTAAAGCCATAAGCTCCATAATAATTGCTATTGATTCACAGATCAAAGCGCTGGTGCTGGAGGTGCCCAACCGCAAATCACAGCCGAGCGAGGCTATTTATACCATAGCAGAAAAACCAACAGCCACAGCTGCTGCTGAGTCTGCTCCATGCAGCTTCCTGGACAGTCTACGCGCCGGCATGCAGCAGATGAAACCGATGTTCCATAAGCCTTTGCTACAGCTCTCGCTGCATTGCTATACAATGCAGTTTTGCATATTTCTGGGCATGAATACCATACGCTTGTGGCTGCCACAGCTGTTTGCGTCAATGGCAGAATATACAGCGGACCAGCAGGTGACCAACGATGCTGCAACAATGTGTACTATACTCGAGTATAGCGTTAATAAAACAGCAGAGACGCTCGCAAATCATGAAAGCGCTTGCGCTGAGGTGAGATAAAAATAATTGCTGCATCATGATGACGCTAATGCTAACACCTCTAATCGCTTTTGTTGACAGCCCAAGCCTTTATCTATGGATATGTATATTAACAATATTATTGTCTCTGTCTGTGGACTGCTGGGTTATTTCTTAGCAGGCGCTGTTATCAAAGTTGCGGGCGCTAAGCGTTTGCTAAGTAAGTTAATTCTAAATGTGCTTTAAATAGCTAATAACTAATCATTTATTTAGCTTATGGTTTGTTTATGTCTGGCACATTGGGTCTGGCGCTTTTCTGGTCTTCCAGCAGCATGATGACGTTGGTCATCTCATCCGCCTTTGTTACAGTTTCCGGCATTGCAGTCTCTTCGCTGCTAGGCGCTGTTGTTGCACTGTTTCCCACACAATTGCGGTAAGCTCCACCCCCTCTATATATAAAAATGTAACTTAAACGTTTTTTTTTTTTGTCTATAGTTCCCTGGTTGTAGCTATTGCCATGATGTTTGGTCGCTTGGGTGCACTTTCGGGCAATTTGCTGTTTCCAGTTTTTATACAAATTGGTTGTTTGCCGCCCTTTGTCATGGTCTCCTCTGTTATGCTGCGTAAGTTGCGCTTTTATTTAAAACATTTGTTACTCTACTAATTTCGACAATTGCAGTTTCCGCTTTGCTCTCCGTATTTGTGCCGAATCCCAAAAAAGCAGCGTTCACATGAATATAGCATTTATCTAATTTTAATTGCGTTCTTAGTTCTAACTGATAACGTCTGAAGCTAATTTGTTATAGCTTATAGTCGTAATGAAAATATACTTAGTAAATTATTTTAGCTATATGTAACAACACGCGTCTTGTTTGGATTTATAATGTTTTTACAATTTTCAGCGCCTCTTAAATTTTCTCTCTACGCACACACACTAATGAGTTTTCGCCAGCATTCATAAAAGCATAAACTTATTAATCTTATCAAATTTACTTTATTATTTAATATACTGTGAAAAGTCGACTCTATGGCGTAGTCAGCGCTTTGTTTCAAACATGTCAAACCATATTAAATGCAATTAGGGCAGCTGCTGTTTGTATTCGTTACAACTGATGAATAATTCATGAATGCATTCAAAGGTTAAAAACAACGCTATCATGATTGCATCAAAAAAGGACAAAATGCTACAATTACTGCAGTTGAGAAACAAGTTAAGCATATAATTTAATTCTTGTAAGATATAACTTAGTGTTGAATTAAAGCAGGCCTTAAATTTATTGTGTGTATATATGTAAATCCGAATGCGCAATCTCCTAGCGCGTAGGGAAGCTGCAAGGACTTCAACGTCTGAGCCAGTGCCAGAGCCTCCTCCTCCAGCATCTGCCGACTTTGAGACGGCAATAGCTGCTTGCGGCTTTGGTTGCTTTAATGTACTTATATTGTTTATTGCCTGGCCTGTGCTGCTGGCCGTCTTATTCTCTGTTATGTCCATGTCCTTTATATTGCCGATAGCAGGACGTGATCTGGATATAGTGCTGAGTATGAAAGGTGTCTTATATGCGCTGCCCTTTGCAGGTAAGCTTTATGCCAAACTCTGGATTTAGCATTTAACTATATGCACTTGTTTATAGGCATGATATTGTCGGCAGTGCCTTGGGCTTTCATATCGGATACATTGGGGCGTCGTGTTGTGCTGATCAGTGGCGGCTGGTTGTGGCTTATTTGTGTGCTGTGTCTTGCCTTAAGTCAGAATAGCACGCAGCTAATGGTGTTCAAGTTTATTGATGGACTAATGTACGTATGCGTAATATTACCAGTATGCAGCTTCAACGCAAAATCTTTTGTTATGCTTGCAGCATTTGTGGTCCACTTGCCAGCATCTATAGCTACCTATCTGAATTTCATGCCAAACAGCACAGGAGCATGGTAATACTTTATGTTAGCATTTGCGGCTCAATGGCCGCACTGATATTGCCAATTATGGCAATTTTTTTTTTGCCACTGTCAATTGATTTCCATATAGGCAGCTTAAGCTGTAAGTTAAGCTTAGCTAAGCGATGTACTATATTTTATAGAACGCTTTACAGTTAAAACCTGGAATGTGTTTTTGGCAATATCAGCAGTGCCCAGTCTTATTTACGGCTTGATGCTTATATTTCTGCCCGAAACCCCCAAGTTTCTAATGTCGCAAGGCAACTATAGCGCCGCCTTGAAGTCCTTGCAGTTTGCCTACGCGCTAAACAATCGCAAGAGTCGTAAACCATTTCCGGTAAGCAAAAGTCTATGTATTTATTATTTAGTTTTAAAAGACAGCTTTATAGATAACTAAATTAATGGATGATAGCCCGGAATCGTTTCAATTAGAGCATAGCACATTAAGGCAGCGTTTTCATTTAAATATGCTCAAGTTTGTGGAGGGCTGGCGTCAATTGAAGCCTTTGTGCAGCAGACTCTATTTGCCTACAGCTATGAAAGCGTTTCTAATAAATTTTCTAGCTAGTGTGTGGTAACCATTAACAAATATATATGTAACTTTATTGTTAACTAGTTCGAATTAGAGATGGGCAGTTCAGATTTTCAAAAATCTCTTTAATTGATTTAAAAATTATACTACAAGCTCATCTCTCGTTCAAATGCAATATTAATAATCATAACTATTTTACTAAAATTGCTTTTGTTTTTTTTTAGCATCAGTACCATGCGGGCGTATCTGCCGTCCATTTGTCACGTCATGAAAATATTAAGAAACTCAGATCAGGCAGACTGCAGCATGTGTAACGTATTTGAATACATTATCAGAATAAATGCAACTACCGAAGATGACCCAGCTGTAGGTAAACACTGCAATAGCTTTATATTTTAGAAATTTATTTATTTATTTAAATAGCAATGTCAAGGTAGTTATGAGGAATATCTTTTAGTTCCCGTTATTGGCCTAGTATGTAGTATAATTTTCTTGCCAATAATAAGAAATAACAAAATTGCAATTCATTTGCTTAGTGGGTAATTTATATTTGTCTGCACGCAAACGTTTTTAATACTTTTATTCTAGAATTTTGTCTTGGACTATGCACATTGCTGATGATAGGCTTATACTTTTCTAGTAGTCTTTGGCTTACATTATCTATAGTTTCTATATATTGTGGCATCATGACGGTTTGTAGTGCAGCCCTCATGGCCATCAGTGTAGCTGTGTTTCCCACTTTAATGCGGTAAGAAGAAATGCTTATGTATATCTTTTGTTATTTATTATATTTTTCCTCTTTGTTTTTTAGCACCATGATGCTTATGTTAATAATGACCTGCGGTCGTGCGGGATCATTTGTCGGTACTTTTGTATTTCATATATTTATGCATCTGGGCTGCTTGGCGTCTTTTCTTTGGCTAACTATTATGATGGCCAGTAAGTGTTTGTGCTTGAGTACTGCATACATTTATTTTTGTTTCTTAACGCTTATAGTTGCCTTCATCATATCCTTATTCTTAACCATCGATGTGCATCAGCCGCTGAAATAAATTATAAAATTCTAAATATTGTTATATTCGTGAATTTGTAAATTGCAATTGTAATTAAGTAAAATAACTAGGTGTGTGGAATATATTTATTATATTATAAAAAAGTTTTCTCTTTATGCCTTTGCCAGAACAGTCGCTTGGCATTTAAAATTCCAGAAATGTTTTGAATTTCAGCCTCAAAATTTGCTTTTTTGATTTTGAAAAGTGTGCGCATTGGGAAAACAAAACCAATACGACACACCTTAAAGAGATTAAAGCGCGTGTGTTGATCTATTTAGATGGCTGACTTCGAGACGGCCATCGCTGAATGCGGCTTTGGGCTATTTAATGTATTCATTATGCTCAGTGCATTGCCCTGCTTGATGGGGATGGTATTTTCGGCAGCTTCCATAAGCTTTGTTTTGCCCACAGCCGAATGCGATTTGGGGCTATCAATGCAGGAAAAGGGCATACTGTTCGCAATTACTTATGCAGGTGAGTATTGACGCACATATGGCATATGGCATAGCTGTGAGTTATGGCTATGTGGGCGCTATTGCAGGCATGATATTGTCGGCAGTGCCTTGGGGCTTCATGGCGGACACAATGGGACGTCGTGTGGTGTTGATTAGTGGCGGCTGGCTGGATAGCATTTGTGTGTTGTGCGCTGCCTCAAGTCAGAATACCACACAGCTAATGGTGTTCAAGTTCTTTGATGGACTAATGTGCGTATGCGTAATGTTCCTATTGATTGTAACTGACACACATTATTGTAACTTGCAGCGTCTGCGGTCCCTTTGCTGTTGTTGTCAGCTATTTGGCCGAGTTCCACGGCAAGAAGCATCGGCCCTATATGATGCTCTTTGTTGGGCTTTGTGTATCAGTTGGTGCATTGGTATTGCCATTGATGGCCTATCTACTGCTGCCCAAGCACCTGAAGTTCAATGTTTTACGCTTGCAGTGTAAGTTCAAGCGCATAATTGTTAAAGCTCTAACTAAACACCTTTATATACAGTTCACACCTGGCACGTGTTTCTGGCCATTACAGCTGTGCCCAGTTTGCTCAGCGGCTTTTTGCACATATTTCTGCCCGAGAGTCCCAAGTTTCTGATGTCGCAAGGCAACTACAGCAAAGCCTTAAAGTCCTTGCAGTTTGCCTACGCGCTAAACAAGCGCAAGAGTCGTAACTCTTATCCGGTTAGTTGTTGACATAGCCCTAAGCAGCTCGTTGTGCTGAACTTTTTGCTCTTTGCAGATAACAGAGCTGGTTGATGTTCGCCCAGATCGTGAGGAGGATATGCCGAAGGGCAAGCTTACGCTGAGGCAGCGTTTTCAGTTGTCCAAACAGCGGTTTGTTGAAGGCTTGCAGCAGCTGAAGCCGATGTGCGCCAGTCCCTATTTGGCCATATCCATGCGTATTTACTGCTTGCACTTTTGTCAGGTGATGTGGTAAGTTATCAATAGCAAAGTGTGAAGCTCCAAACAATAAAATCGCCCATGTTCTGCGCCTTCTACAATTCCGCTAAATCTCCAGAGATTTCTGCGGCACTCGTGCGTTCCGATTGCGATTGCTTGTCTGTCTGTTGCGCATAAATTCACATGCGACTAAATTATAAGGACCCTGTTGTATACGCTTTGGATAAAACAAATACCCAGACATGCATTTCACATGTGTCACATTCCATTTATTGATTTCTTTCTTGTGCTTTTCTTTCAGTGTCAACTCGGTGCG
Organism: Drosophila busckii; assembly: GCF_011750605.1. NCBI lineage: Eukaryota > Metazoa > Arthropoda > Insecta > Diptera > Drosophilidae > Drosophila > Drosophila busckii. Next base: position 20,485,521 of record NC_046607.1, read on the forward strand.
TCTCTGGCTGCCACAAATCTTTGCCACCATGCATACGTTGGAGGTGCGTGGCGTACACGACTCGAGCATGTGTGCAGTGCTGAAACATAATTCCGAAATGTCAAAGGCCAGTTCACGTTTATTGAAAGAGGAATGCGATCTAGTAGGTAGGAGTTTGTTTGACTACAAGTTTCAGGCGCTAAAGTAATAAATTTAACCATCTAGAGTCATGATCCGAATACATATAGGGACAATATAATTGTGGCCTGCATATGCCTATTTGGTTATTGTCTCTTCTTTCCCATATTTCGCATACAAATTGTGGTGCGGCACTTGCTAAGTAAGCAAAGCTACAATTATCAGACTATATATATTAAAATTCATATTTATAGAGGTTTGCATGTTTGTATGCACCTTTCTGGTGGGTGGACTGTACTTTTCACAGAGCGCCACTGCAACGCTTGTTATAGCCGCCATCTATTTAACCATCATGGGTGTTTCTGCCTCAACTGTCATTGGCATGTGCGTTGTTGAATTCCCCACGCTAATGCGGTAAGTTTTTGAATTAAATTTTCGCGCTTTATATGTATCTTTCTATTTAATAGCACTATGGTTATATTGCTTATAATGACTTGTGGACGTTTGGGCTCACTCGTTGGCAATATGTTGCTGCCGCTGTTTATGAAAATGAATTGCTGGGCGCCATTTGTATATCTCTCGACCTTAATGTTAAGTATGCAGTCAGCTGTATTTAATATTAACTCCATTTAATTGCTTAAGCTTTACAGTTGCATTCATTATTTCATTATTCCTGAGAATTGATATACAACAGGCCATAAATTGATACAATACAAATATTGCTTATGCCAACGTTTTCTCGAATGAATATATGTACATATATCAAATAAAAATGGCTACATTTGTTTAGTTACAATTATTAAATCACTTATAAAATAATGAATTCAATCGAATATTGTCTGACTTTGTGCATTTCGCTTTATTGTTAGCTTAACATCAAGTGTCAGACTTATGGTCGCTGCTGTAAGTAAAAAAAATACGCTCAAGTTTGAATAAAATATTAATCAAGTCAAAGCAACTGTGTGTGTGTGTGTGAGCTGTGGTTAATGCCAGCTAATTACATTTTAATCTTGCCAAAGAATATTTTCATTAATTTCAATGCGCGCTTGTGCTGCTGACAGCAACGCAACTAATCTACACCCACTTACTAACTCACACACTTGTCTGTGACTCAGCTGTGACATGCTAATTATACACACATACATACAAATGCTGTGTGTGTATGTTCTGCTGCATTTTGTTGGGTTTCAAAGTGATTTTTCACATTAAATTAAATATCAGAAATAACTTGCGTATCAATAAATCAAGTCAAGTGTTAGAGTGAAAGTTCTAACAGCCAGACAAGTCAATACTATTTTTTATGCTCGCCCCCATTTGGGGGTTGGGCTGGGGCTGGCTGGCTGAGATGTCAGGCTAACACTCGCTGCTATGTTGTTAGTGCCACAATGTTGGCCACAACCCATTACTCATGCTGTCAAAACAAAAGTCAAGCGGTAATTGACACATGTTGACTTGTGGCATGCTACCAAGTGGCAAGCAGAGTGTTTGCGTTCGTACCTTGCCAATGTACTAAACCAAAATTAATAGTAGTACTAGCTGCTGCTGCTGCTGCTAATTAATTGTGTTTATATAGCAAAAGAGAGCGACTAAGCGTGTCATAGCATGACAATGTAACTCAAAATCGACAAATCTAGCAGGGCACTTAGTTAATGCTTTGAACTATATAAATAAAGAGCAGCTGCCAGTGTATCATTAAGCGTTCCAGTAGTCCCTAGCGATAGAGCGAGAGAGCGCGCAGCATAAAAAGCAAAATACAACAAACGCGCATAAATTTAACATAATAAACATGCAGAAATCGCGTTGAATATAAACGAAAGCTGGAGACTGCTAGCTACCAAAATTTGAGTGTGTGTGCTATGGGCGGGCGCACTTAACAGTCCTGCGTGTGCGTGTGTGTGTGTGTCTATGTGTGGGTGTGGTCATGGGCTGGCCTAAGCATACTTATACACATACATATGTATGCCATAAACTAAACGCAACAACATCATAAAAAAATAGCAGCCATGTTGGCTGCATATCCGTGTATCAGATATTTAAGTCCACGCACACGTACGCGTAAGGATGCGCGTGTGTGTGTGGGTGTCTAGTTTGGTTGGGCAGTCATAATCTGGCATGTGCAAATACAAGGGGCAACTTAACATTTTCAGACATTAGCAGGCAACACAACTAGCCAAGCATTAATATAAATAAAATATACAGAAACAACAAGCAGTTGGAGTGTTGCGACTTGCCCATGTCCTCTATTACAATTTACAGGTCATTCATCAACTCAACAAGAGGCGAGAAATTTATTTGACGCCCGTCTGCCTAAACAAAAACCGCAGGCAATAAGCATAGGCTGCTGTGCTCATAATTAAGAGCAAGCGCTTAAGCGCGCTCTTAATAGCTATAGCTATAGCTATAACCGCTCTTGCAAAGCTAGCCAACATGTTGCTGCTTGTGGCCGTTAGCAACATGTTGCGGCGCTGTTCTCAACAGGTTGTGAGGCTGAGCTGCTGCTGCTAGCAAAGGTGATTGCACTGTTAAGCGGCTGCTGTGTCTGCAGACAGCTTTAGACAGTCTTTTGATTAAGCAAAGTTTTAGTAAATTAAGCAAAGTTTGCAACAAGCGCAAGTCTCGTTTATTAATACGCAGCAGTTAATAACTACGCATGCTGTTAATGCAACATTACGGCCACTGTGGGGCGCCTTCAAAATTAACACAGCAACCATTGCAGACTTTTTGTCGTAAGCGTATGTAATGCGCATAGTCGTCGGCAGAACTTCAGGCCAGCAAGTTGGCGCGTAGCGGCGGCAGGCAAAAAATATAAAAAACGCGCTTAGTGTTTAAAGTGCGTACAACAAAAGATTTAAGCAAGTAATTAAAACATAATTATGCAAGTGAAAAAAAGCTGTGAGCGTGGTGTAATTTAAATTACAAATTTACAAAAAAATATGCAAATTCTGTAAATGTGAATTGTGATACACAGAACACAGTTTTTTATTTGAAAATTACAGGCTATTGTCAGCTTACAAAATAAAGTCATAAATAAGTTACATGCAAATGCTTTTAAACAAAATGTAAAAACAAAGTGCAGCAGCGCTAAAAAGTGAAGTTGTCAACAACACGGCGCAAAACAAAAATCGTTGACAGCCAATCAATTAGTGGAATTAAATATACGCAGTGTTGTGTGTTATTGCAACTGCAGTCGACTTAGTGGCGCCGCCGCCAAACTTATGCGGCCATGCAACTTGTTGTACGCAAATTGCGGCTGATTAATTATGCATTAAATGCAGTGTGTGCGCGGCTTTTGTTGTAATCCAATGCTTACGCTCGTTGCTTACGCATAAAATGCTTATAATTAAAATCCGCAAATTATCATCTGCTCATAACTTGACTTGCGTGGCAAATGAAAAGAATTTCTATGTCATAACTGTGCATTAACACAAGCGCGCATTATACAACCGCAGGCTCCAACGTGTGTGTGTGTCAGAGTGTGAGTGTGTGTTTCTGTCAGGCTGACCGCTTATCAACACGCTATAGTTAAAAACAAAAAAAAAGAAAATGTCGGATATTGTGGATACGGAACTGCTGGTTAACTGCACAATCTTGGCCGTGCGTCGCTTCGAGTTAAATAGCATTGTGAATACAACGCTATTGAATAGCCTCAACCGCACCGAGGTTGTGAGTCTGCTCTCCAGCATCATAGAGAATCGGGATAATCTGCAGAGCATAAACGAAGCCAAGTAAGTTGAAAACTTTAATAGCTACGTTTTGTTTATTTGTCTATTAAGCTATTGTAATTATACTAATTGAAATATATATAGCTTAATTGTTGTCTTAGATTCAAGATTGCTTTTAGTTCAGCTAGCAAGTCAAGCTTATGTTACCTAATTAAAATCTAAAGGAGCTTTTAAGTTAAATTATCACTACTTTTATGATTATGCTTAAATTTTCTATGATATTTATAAGTCTATGAACTTGAGTCTTTACTGCATAAAATGTTTCGGAAATTAAACTTGCTATAAGACACATTTTCGTCAAGCTATTTTACTATCAAGTTATTCTTTAAATAAATTTAATACAAACGTGCTCGTTGGCACTCAGCTTCAATGCTTTGGCAACAAAATGCTTAAGTCAGCTGATGTTTTGATAAGCCTTAAGGCAGTCTGCCTCAGATACTATCTGCATACATTTAATGCTTACTCCAGTGAAAAGCAAAGCACCGATGGTATCGTTCAGTTCCAGTGCAGAACGATCGATAGTTGCTATATATTTAGTTTAATCAAACTTTTGAGCTAGTATAACCAACTCAGTCCATAAGTTGTATAGACTGTGGATCTTGTGCAACTTTTAGGATCAATTACATAATTATTTTCGAAAAAAGCTCAATCACGTCTGGTATTATCTTACAATTAATGTAGCAAGCGGAATGAATATATACATGCAATGCATTGGAAGTTAAGCTCGTAGCAAGCAGCAGCAGTTGCTCATATTTTTAATATAATTTTGGCAATATATAAAGCTTTAATACGCGTGCAGCGGCTGCAAATAATCGATTGCGAATATTTTGGTAGCGCTGAAATAAAAGTGTAAGGATTATAGCTAATCCAAGCGTTAAAGCCATTTAATGTAATTGATAAATTGGCTGAACTTAAGCTAAATCAATTATGCGGCGTTCAATTGAAATCAATAAATCATTTTTATTTTATAACTTGCAATAAGTCTATGAAGATTTGCCTCAATGTCTGTAACAATTTATTTATCACTTTTGTCTCTTGTTTATTTATGCTAATATGAAATCAGCATTGCCATTAAGTTATTGTGGTCATCATGCATAATAACAATGGCTTAATATTGCTGCCACAATTTGTGGCAGATTTCTATTAGCACACTAACGAGCACTTAATGCCACCAATACCAAATGCTGATTGACACTTGAAGTATTTGCCATTTTATGTAAATATATAAATCCCATGCATAATGCCAGCTTTATGTGTAATTGATGAGGCAAGCTTTAAATCTTAACGACAGCAATGTTTGCTTGTAGACAAGCAAAGCTGACGTTGCTTTATATTAATTTGATGGATTTGCATTGGCCTTAATCAAAAATAAGCAAAGCAAGGCTGCATTAAAGTCTCAAAGGAGTGCAGCCAGACAGACAGAGTACGATCGACTTAATGAACGCGAATTACCTGCTCAAAGAGCATAAAAAACGTTATTGATTTTTGATTAAAGTGTTTGATTAAACTATTGAAGCTTGCGTAACTTTTTCTATTAGGCACTGTTGGTATTTGGCAACAAAATTGTTGTTGCGTTGGGAATTGCACGCAAACTAAGTTTCGCCTAGTTAAGCCGTAGCTACAAATTGCTTTTTCTTTTGACAAAACAAAAGTGCACACACAGCAACCAAATAATTAAATTCAGAGTGCAAAATCTAGCTGACAAATCCCGCAGCAGCGACAGTAGTAGCAACAACAAATACAAATACAGCTAAGCGAAGAGGCTTTGACAAATATCCAGGACGCAGAGCGAGCAATAAATGTCAATGGCAAAGTTGCGCAACAATCAACACAATTATTTGTTGCTTGTCAGTGAAGCTTCAGGTGAATACATCACAGCAACTACACAAACTACACATAACAATATATAAATAGTTATAGTGCAGACGTGGGCGTGAGTCTGCGTGTGTCCAACTTAAGCTCATTATGGTTGGACCTTTCGGGTTTTGTGGCTTAGCAGCAATCAAGCAAAATACCTCAGCAATGTTAGCCGCTGGCATACACTGCGTATGCGTGTTCAAGTTATTGTAATTGCCCGACGACCAACATATTTCTTGTCTTTAAAGCGCTCAGCATTAGGCTTTAGCCTTTTTTTTATGTTTATGACATTTCATACGCTTATTGATTTTGATGCCAAGCTCTTGGTCCTTTTTTTTGTTGCGCGCTCTCTCTCTAAATCCAATCACAATTTATATGTGCGCATAAAAATAATTTAAAGTACTTCAAGCATGACATTGAGAAAGAGCTCAGACAAAAAAAATATTGTTTGGCTTACGCGCCAACCTTTTAAACACGGCCAACACAAAAAGCAGCAGTCAACAAAGCATAACGTTGTCTCAGCCTGCCAGTTTATAAAAAATATATATAGCCCACTCGGCTAGGGGTAACAAATTGTGGCAACTGTAGTAGTAGTGCAACTGAGCCTGAGCCTGGGCCACGCAGAAATTTGCATATGACAAGTTTTTCAATTAACTTTGTTTTTGCCATTCGTAAGCTGACCGAAAAAAAAGAACAGAAAGTGGCCATAAAACAAATTCCCCAGCTGAGTGTTGAGAGACGGCAAATTATAGCTACAAGGACAATGCGAATGACTGAAGCAGACAGCTGGGCGTGCAATTTGCAATTGGCTACAAATAGCTGCAGCGTTGCAAGGCAATAATAAACAACAAGGTGAGCTGCAAAAATAATTAGCGCGACTATTAAATGCTCTACAATCAATTCAAGTGTGTGAAACTTTCAGCGCGATGATTAGCAACAAAGCAAACACAATACGAAACGCAACGAAAACAGCAAAACAATGAGCTGTGACAATCTCGCCACATAAATCTAAATTGAAAGTGGACTCATTTGCGTCACATTGGGCGAGTACGTGCTTGAATTACGCCAGCCCGATAAGCATACAAACATACATCTGTATATACATGTTGATCATTGTTTTTGCAAGCCAATGGTGCTGAGAGCCGCTGGGCTACAATGCTTGAGTGGGCATGAATTTGATAACAGACGCGCTGACCATGCCAACATTAGTGCTGCTTGAATGAGCCTTGAAAGGATTGCGGAAGCGATAAATTAGCTAAACAACTAGTGAAGCTTAAACAGCGAATGATTGCAACTCTCTCTCTCTCTAAATTAACGTGACACATCTGCACATCTGACTTTTCTCTATTGATCTGCGCTGCTGTTTAAAATTTCATATTTAACTTTGTGTCTATCTAATGAAGCACTTATAAACGTGACCGTTAACTTTGGCATAAGTTGTGCGTGCTTTACTTTGGCAACTTTTTGTTGCTGGCATCGGCATAAAGTTACCAAACTTTATGTTAGCCACAGCCACAACTTTGCAATTTCTATTAGCTTGCACCTCAGCAGCAACCAGCTCTGGCCACAATTGAGTGCAGCATAAAGCCAAACCAACTACAAATATCTCAATGTGGCTCTGCTGGCAACGTTGTTAATATTTGACATGCATAATGTAAAGTAAGTCACGCATTGCAACTGAAAAGTTGATTTTAAATGTGCCAGCCAGCAAAATTGCAAAACTGCATATAGAGTAGTTTTCGTAGCTTACTATATATATATAGACGACTGACAGTGACAGCCCAAGGGCATTCATGAGCGACAGATAGACAGTCAGATGTTGTGTGCTGCAATTCTATATTAATCATTTATTGTAAATTTAGTTACAAATTAAGCGCAGCTCTCTAGCTGTTATTAGGCAGCAGCAAATGAGCATAAATCCAACACCTTTAGTTGTCGCTTAACTAGCGACAAGTTGCTGCACAGAAGTAGGCAACACTTATTGTGCACTGCAAAATAATCTGTTGATTGCTTCAAGTAGAATTCCAAGTATAGCATATAATGCAAATAAAGCTACTATTATTTATAAAAGTTCAATGGTATGCGTAGGTTCTTGGTAAGGCTCAGCTGCTAGGCAAATTCGCAGAATTCTGCGTAAGTCTCTTAGGCGCACATAAGTAGGCAACAGTAGTTGACGCACTGCTTTTCAGATTATAAGTTATCGTAACTAAGTTGCTAGTGTTATTTACAGTATTGTAAACATTCAATTTGGAATAACTAAAGTTACAACTTAAGTGTGTTCTACGAATTTTTATTTCGTATATTTCGCTTTGCTTGGCGCCTTGCTTATTAAATTTTATTGTGTGCCAAGTTAAAGTCAGTTGCTTGCCAAGTTCATTTTACTCTTTGCCTTTGTTGCCAACAACGCAGAAATACACAAAAAACAATAAAAATTATGCCTCTATTAGCGTAATGACGTTGCTGGTGCCAGCAGAAACAAAAAATGAAACGTGTTGCGGAAACGGAAATAATTAGTGGACATTTGCGCGCCCCAATACGGATTTCCGGCTAGCTACTTACACAAGATTATTATGATTATTATAACAGCAGCAATTTTGTTGCGCGCCCCAAATAAAAAATAACACAGATTTATAAAGTTAATTTTTCAGACACGACCAAAAGCAAAGCAAAATTTACATAATGTGCGCCATGTAAATTTGTTTAAATTAAGGCACTTATTAATTTCGAACCTTTGCTAGCGCAACCAGCTAATGGCTGCAGCTTAAGTCTATTTGCGTTGGATGGCGCACAATAGTCTTAAAAGTTGTTTGTGAGCTAATTTGGGGTTTTGCTGCAATTTCAGCAATAGCTGCCCACAGTGCTGTTAGCCCAGTGCTGCAACAACAATCGCCTGTGGCTTTGGCTTTTGTGTGTAATTTAGTTTTTAGGCAAACACATTTCAGCGCAAACAAATTGGCGGCATCGCCTGTGCAGACAATGACATATGCACTTCCGTTTCCGTGTGGTCTTTGCGCTTAAAATATATTTTTACAGCGCCGGCTGTCAGCGGCAAGCAAACATATATACATATATACAAACTGTAGCCACTTGTATGCACAACACGTAACTGTTTTTATTTTGCAACAGCAACTCAAGTGCACACAGGCATAAAATATGCATAATTAAAATCAATTAATGCGGCTGCTTACGCAATTGAATGCATGCGCTCAAAAGCGTATAAAAAACGCTTTAAATGCAGCTTGACTTTAAGCAAAGTAACAAATTAAAACATAACAATGTAAATTTTCATAACATTAAGTCATTAAACAATGTCAATTTAATTTATGCCAATAAATGTTTGCATAAATCACATTTTTTTATGTTAGCATTGCCATATTTTATTAATAGTCTGCATAATTATGCGGCTTTTCAATAAATAATATTATAAGTCGGCAAGCCAGACAAAAATTCACTAGAACTTGTCACTTACATTCGAATATTGCCTATGTCTGGCAAAATTTTTGCAAACATAAATTCTGAGAACATCAAAATATAGACAAAAGCGTAGCAAATGAGCAATTTGCATTTAACTTGTTTAGTCTAGCCACTGCTACATTCATTCATACAAATTGCAATCATACAATTTTGCAGTTATTAAATTTCTTGCTAATAATAAGCTTAATAGCAAATATAGAAGAGTTTTCTGCACAATGTTGCATAAAAGCCAAACCGAGTGGCATTTGACTAATTAATAGACTTGGCGTGGCTGCCAGCGAGCAACCACTTGGCTAATCAGTATGCCAGGCAATCAGGCAAGTGCCCTCCCAGCTAATTAACGCATGTATATGTTGCTTGGCTTTGGCTTTTTGCCCAGCCAGCCATACGCTAAACTAAAGCTCTCAAGTGTATAACATAATAAAGAGGACAAGCAAATCCGATTACTTTAAATTTATTGTTGCGCTCTTTTTATTAATATTATGATGCTATATCGAATTTCCTTGAACAATTTGCTGCGCATATTTGAAGCTACATTGATTTTCTATAGCGCCACACACACACAACAGGATATAGTTGGTTATACGAGCTGCTTGAGTGCTGTCTTAATACACTTAAGCATAGCTTAAAGTATAGTTTGCTCTTTGTCTGTGTATATATATGCTTGTATGTGTGTGTGTTGCAACGTTTTATTGAGCGCACTGAAGCGCATAAGCATTTAAGTTTTGATAAACATACAAACTGCACAAACAAGATATTTTAAGTTTACAAATTGTCTGTTACAAGTGCACTGCAAAAAATAATATACATTCAATTAAAATTCTTTTTTGTTAGCTTTACATTTATTTAAAGCGAAAGTTGCTCTCACTCTCATTCGTATATTTTTATCCTTTTTAAACGCAGAGATTTTCTAACCGAATGCCTGTTTCCATCGCCCACACGTCCATATGAGTTGCCATGGGAACAAAAAACCATTTGGGCCATTGTATTTGGTCTGATGATGTTTGTGGCCATCGCTGGCAATGGCATTGTACTATGGATTGTTACAGGTAAGCGCTTAATATACGTTGCATTCAACAGAAAAACGCGCATACGCTACGTTTGCCAGCTGGCTGAACCTCTCAAGGCCAATGACTTGGCATCTACTTCAACTGCTGTTCTTTTTTTTTGTTTTTATTCACGTGCTGTCACGTTTCAAATTCCATTTTATGTGCTTTCTGTTTTGCAGGACATCGCAGCATGCGCACAGTTACAAATTATTTTCTATTGAACCTAAGCATTGCTGACCTGCTGATGTCCTCATTGAACTGCGTTTTCAACTTTATATTCATGCTGAATTCGGATTGGCCATTTGGCTCGATTTATTGTACCATCAATAATTTTGTGGCCACGGTAACCGTCTCCACATCGGTCTTTACGCTGGTGGCCATTTCGTTTGACAGGTGAGTTAAGTGCTGCCGTTTTGGGTCCTTTCACCGTTCACCATGCGCAATCATCGTTTTTTATCTGCAGATATATTGCCATTGTACATCCTTTAAAGCGTCGCACATCGAGACGCAAAGTACGCTTCATACTGGTGCTGATCTGGGCCCTCAGCTGTGTGCTCTCAGCGCCTTGTTTACTCTACTCCAGCATCATGACGAAGCAGTAAGTGCAAGCTAAGGTTACCAACAGCCCCAGCTCTTTGTTTATTACCCAACGTTGTCTTTACCTGGCAGCGTGTAATAAACATAAACAAATTCTGCCAGTCTTAGTTCAAGCTGCACTTGATTTGCCGCCTGCGGCGTCACATGTTAAACTTTAGCACTTTGCATAGGCGTCAATCTAAATGCCACCATCTGATGAAGAATTTTCGTACACATTTAGCTGAAAGAGAAGTTGCTGCAGGCAGCACCGACTGTGTAAGACTGTGTGCCATTGAGTTGTTAAGTTGCAGACACGCTTGTAAATTTTATAAATACTATAAACTCTGCAGCAACAAAGATTGTTTGCTTTGGATTATACGCCAGTCTGTACTAAAATATATATTTTTGATTGTCTGCCTGCTGTTGCGTTTTGCTGCAGAGTCGAAAAATATTTACATTGGCGCCCAATATTAACTCGACAACAGCCAAATATGTTTTTATTTAGGCTGTCGACTTAAAACGTTGCCAGCAGCAACAGACAGCAAATTATTTATTAGCAAACTGACAAATCTAAAACGCCAAATATGAATGATACAAATCGCAAGGTGCAGCTATAAAAAGTTTAGCCCTGAGCAGCGCACAACAAATTCAAAATTCCAGCTAAAAATGGGTTCGCGTATGCGCTGCTAAGCGACTGTATATTGAATTTACTCGATAATGCTGTGAATAATAAAAATATTCGGGGCTTAGCATACCAAATACATAGGTCAGCAATTGTTTTAAGCTCTAAAGCATGCCAATCGATTATGGCTGCTGGATGCTAAAGCCAATGATTTGGGGAATTTAAACACAATGTATACAGCAATATACCGAAAAATTTCGTTTGAAAGCCACAAGCACAAAATTCATAAATATTCAACATAATCGATGGCACAAAAATTGAATTGGCCCACTTAGTAACTGCTGTCAAAATTATCGGTGCTAGGGGGGTTCATATCTCTTTTTAAGTGCGCGTCATACAAATTAGGCTTTCAATTTCGTTAAAGGGGCCAGAGCGTAAATTTTATGCTTGACAGCATCAAAACCTTTTTGCCACGCAACTTTATGTTGCTAACAAAAGGTAACTGCTGCTTATTTAATTAAGGATGAAAAGCTGTAAGCAAAGCAAAACTTTCGACTTTAAGCGTAAAGCAATTAAAGCATATTGCGTATACGACACGTAACATTTTTCTTTTGACAGCTATTACAATGGCAAATCACGCACTGTCTGCTTTATGATGTGGCCAGATGGACGCTATCCCACATCTATGACCGACTATGTGTAAGTAGCACACAAAATAATTAATATAATTACTAATGCCACACCAACTGAACTACAGCTACAATCTCACCATACTGGTGCTGACCTATGGCATACCCATGATTGTGATGCTTGTGTGCTATACGCTAATGGGCCGCGTGCTTTGGGGCAGTCGCTCCATAGGCGAGAACACAGATCGCCAAATGGAGTCAATGAAATCGAAACGCAAAGTTGTGCGCATGTTTATTGCCATTGTAAGCATCTTTGCTATATGCTGGCTGCCCTATCATCTATTCTTCATCTATGCCTATCACAACAATCAAGTGGCATCCACAAAGTATGTGCAGCATATGTACTTGGGTTTCTATTGGCTGGCCATGTCGAATGCCATGGTGAATCCCATCATATACTACTGGATGAACAAAAGGTAAATTCAATAGAATTTCCACTTACAGTTGCTCTATTGTTTTTATTTGTGCACCTAGATTTCGCATGTATTTTCAACGCATAATTTGTTGCGGTTTCTTGGGTATTAAGCGCTATCGTTACGATTCCCCCAAGAGCAGGCAGCACAACAAGCACAGCTCCAATCGACACACACGAGGTAAGTGGCGCGCTTTCATTTCTGTTCGCTTTAGTTTGCTAATTGAGCTACAAATTGCGCAGCGGAGCCGAAGAGTCAGTGGAAGCGCAGCACCATGGAAACGCAAATCCAACAGTTGCCCACAACTTCAACGCGCGAACGTCAGCCGGCGCTGCAGAGTCTGAATAACGCGGCCATAATGGAGCGGCCCGCAGATGGCAATAGCTCACCCATTTGCCTTTCCATACAGGACAGCGTGGGCAAGCGGCAGCATGTGAATATCAAATATATTTCATGTGATGAGGACAATAATCCAGTCGAGGATGAGCATGAGATCTTTACGCAGGCGATCAAGCAGCTGTGATCCTGTGTAGTAGACCCAAACACTTGAGCGGTTTCGTTAATTAAGCTGGCAAAATAATTGTAAATAGTTAAAACGCAGCGCTCTTAAGTCTTAGCTGTACATATATGTAGTTCAAATTTAAAACAATTATGCGTGTCATGTTATTTGTTTTTAACTGTAAATTTATATAAAATAAAATACGTGTAGTTTTAACTTTAAGCAAGTTGCTGCAGCCCTGCAGTGCGGCTGAAGCCCCAAACAATTGAATTGCAAAAGTTGCTGTACTGTGTAAAGTTTCTAGTTGCAAGCCGTACTGTTGGGTTATAGTAATGTATATGTTTTATTTCTGACTTAAATGCTGTGTCTGTTATTTTACATGTATGTGTATATTTTTTTGTTTCAGCAATTTGTGTAAATAAATTGTACTTGCAAAAAAAGAAGCGATTGGTATGCGTTGTGTGATTTTCAACAGCTGTTTGTATTTTTGTTTACAACTCAAGCGGGGGCTTAAAAAAATGCTGCTGTTTAAAATGCAGACTACTCTAGTAAAGTGTTTGTTACATACATTTATTTATGTGGCGAAAAGTTTGAAAACTTTTTTGCTGCCGGCCCTTTGAGCTATTTTTGCTACGCTTTTGTTAATTTGGCAGCAAGCAATTTGTTGAATTATTGAATTTTAACAGCTGGCTGAGCAGCGTTGGCTGTAAATATTTCTTAATTTGATTATGTTAAGCGCTTTAGCATATTTTATTTGACTTTGGGCTTGCTTCAATTATTCTCGGACGTATTTATAATTTATTTACATTTAGCTAAAAGCAGTTTGTATACATTTGCATGCCAAAAATAACTAGCTTTGCTTTTTGGACTACAAAGCACAAACTTTATGCGACAAGTATACGCAACGTTGCACTCTGGCCAATGATGCTAAGAGCATTGCGGGTGAATTAAATGCCATTCAGCTAGCAAATAAAAGCATTGCAAAGAGGTTAACAAAGAAAGTAAAAAAAGGTTTTTCATTTCAATCAAGCTAAAGCCAAAGCCAAAGTGCAGCACAAAATGCTACAAATTCCAGCTGTCAAATTTGATTACCGTAAATTTCAATCGTTGCGCTGGGCAAGTTGTAGACAAACTTTAAAGCATTAATGAGCGCAAATTGCTTGTTGTTATAGCCGGCGCGATAAAACCCTATTTGTTGTTTGCTGCCTACAGAAAACACATTTAGCGTAATAGGATTTTATGGGTTTTTACACAAAAGCAACTGAACAGTGAAGACAACACACACACACACACAACTGTGTGTAGCGAGCGCAAGTGTGTAAGCCTCATAGAAATGCCATTTTAATGGTATGTAAAGCATAATACAAACAATTTGCATAATAAGATGATTTTCGGTTAGCGCTTTCAATTGCGCTGTCAACGTATCGAGTTGTCTCCAGCCCGCAACACTCGCTGCCACCCACACAGTCCATTGCCATGACAGCAAACGCCTTGAAATTCATTTGAAAGCCATATCCTTCGACGACTGCCAAGATACATATCACCCACACACACACATATGTGCGTGTGTGTTGTGCCTTGTTGTTGTCATATTAAGTGGCCTTCAAATCTTTTTTTTTTGCTTTTTGTACGCAAAACATATGTTAACAGTCTGTTAAAAGACAAGCATTAATGCTGTAGTTGTTGTATGCTCATGAATTTAATATACACTTTGTTGTAAATTGTTAATAGTCTGCGGTTTTCTTATTAAATCTTCGAAATTGAGGTCGTAGATTTGGCAATAAAAATCTCTAACTAATGCTTTTTAAATATTAATAACTAACCAGACTTTCATTTATGTTTTGCCTTCGTTAAAGATTTAATTTAAATTGATTTGCTTGAATTAGCTTGTTGCATACTTTTCAGCGCTTTTAGTCTGCCATTTGACATTTTGCTAAATTGCTAAGTGTATTAAGACTAAATTGTCTATTTGCAGTTGCTGTGAATATTCAACAGTTGGCAAAGCTACACAAAACTGACTGTGAAAAATGGAATTGTGCTTAAATTTATATTTATGCTATACTGTTTTGGTTTGTTTTGTTTGTGACAAATAAAATGCATTACATTTTTTAGCTAATGCTGCAGCTGACAATGTACATTTTAAATAGCATTTTAATCATCCGCATGACGCAAGTGGTATATAAATAAAGCGCTGAATACAGGGTGACGATAAGATAATATAATAGCTGGCCTGCTATTAATTATTTTGATGTAACAATAACTTAACTGAGTTTGTAATGCAGATGGCTAAGAATTTTTTCATGCACGCTACCTAAACTTGCTCACCCTGTATCTAAAACTCACATTTAGCATTTGAACAGCATTAGCTAATTTAAGCCGTGTGCACATTGATATTAAGCAAATTAAAATTTGATTGAGGTCTGACGTTTTACCTTTTTAAATTTAGTTAGCTATTTATACAACAGCTGCACATCACTGTCAAGCTTTAATTTAAAAAATAAATAGTTTTAACCTTTGATGTCGCGAGCTGTGCGCGTGACAAGTCGAATGTTTCCAATTAAAATATATAAAAAACCTAGTAGGCTTTTTCACACGATTTACAAAATATACGGACAACTTTTTTATTATATTTATAGCCGCATTGAAACAAGGCATATAAAACACACATTTCGTTAGCAATTAAATAAATTTTTTTTACAACACGCATACAAAATGCCTGGAACTTTGCTAAGCCCAGCAAAACTTGGCATAGCTGTGGGTCTGGCCGGTGCCGCATTTCTGGGCTATTGTGTGTATTTCGATAACAAGCGTCGCAGTCATCCAGAGTTTAGAAAGCAACTTATCGAACGTCGGCGTCGCCGTAATAATAAATCAGCCGAATCCCCAGATGATGTGCCCATACTATCCGACCAAAAGTCAATCGCACAATATTTTATGCAGGAAATCAAAAAGGGTGAACTGCTGCTAAGCCAGGGCGACCTCGAAGGCAGCGCCGAGCACTTTATGAATGCCATTACTGTTTGTAACGCGCCAGGCAAACTGCTCAGCATGCTGCAGACGTCGCTGCCAGTGCAGGCTTTCGATTTACTTCTGAACAAGCTCAACAAGCTCAACAGCTACCATATGCAGACACAAAGGATGCCAAACGCGTTAGATGGCATGGTAGTAGACGATGGTAGCGTGGAGTAAGCTTAGGCTAAAAATTCATTACTGTTGGTTGTCAAGATTTCAAGTTTAAGTGTAATAAAGGAGCGCAATTGTAAAGACGAGATCTGTTTTATTAATCGCTTATAAATGTTAACAAAGTCTGAAATTAAAACGAAATATGTCGCTAGTTTATGTTTAATTAGCATAACTTGCTCAAAAATCATGCGATTCTTGCATCGTTTGCTGTTTTATGTTTGTATTGATGTTAAAAACAAAGTTGCATCTTTACATTTTGTATTGCACAACTTTTAAATTTTGATGAAAACTGCAAGGGCGACCTTTTGTTATTGATGTAACTCTAGTTGAGAGCGGCGTTCGTCTATTATCATTCGTTTGCATTAACGTTTTGCTACTTATAGCAATGAGCTGCAGGCAGCCACAATATGCAGGCCTGAGCTAGTCAAGCAAATGACATCCATGCCATGGTTTATCTCTAGAAGAAAGTAAGTTAAAAGGAAATTCATCTGCATCTACATCTTTATTCTTATCATTTTATTTATTTACAGCCCAATGTGCTTGCGCTGCATGAGGACATGATCATGGGGAATAGCTGCGGCGCTTCTCCACTAATAGAAGTGCGTACTGCAACGGACTTCACCGCTTCACTGTCAACAGTTTGCAGTCCACATCCGTGAGAGCGGGAGCCATCTGGACTAATCATCAGTCAACAACAATGATAGCTTTGCTGCTCGAACGGATATTGAAGTACCTTTAACTTAAGTTAGCTGTATTTATTGATTACTAATAAGAGGAGTACAAAGTATTTAAAGCAAGAAACAATTGTTCAACTACTATTTAATATTTTGTTATTATTCTAACTACATAATACAATTAATATTACTTTTATATAATTACGCATTTTGCTTACTGCCAAATAGTTACTATTAATACTATTATTATACATTGTATATACATATATTCATTTTAATAAAATACTAAACAAAAACAAACTAAGTATGTGTTATTATTTGTAGAGAGAGAAAATAATTCTTAAGGAAGGTTTATTCTAAATAGCATTTGTAGATTGCGTATGCGCTCCATCTTCCGCTTTTCTTCGAATGCACGCTATAGATCTTTAGGAACAGCTAGTATCTGGATAAATACAACAACAATAACAAACATTACTTACCTTACTTACCTGTTGTATCCGTCATACTTACCTTTGCTAAGGCCGCAAGTTTTACCCAGTTCAAATTGAATTTTTACATTCAAAATGAATTTAGTTCTTTTTAAATTGTAATTGATTTTAGTTTTATATTACCTTCTTGAGATAGAGCTCAACAAAATCTGTAATAAAACATTTATTTACAGCTTAGAAATGAACAAAACACAAGTCTGCATCATTTGTTTTTTACTCAAAAATCATCCGATTCCTAAACGGTTTACTGCTGCATGCTTGTTTCGATGCTTAAAACATTGTATCATTATATTTTGAATTATAGGCATGAAACTTTAAAATCGGAAGCAATCAAAGCTTGATACTCCACGAAAATTTGTCTTGTTTGTTTACTATTTTGTTATAACATCCAATAATTTTTTATATCAGAGCCTATTTAAAGCTGCATTTTAATGTGCTTCCACACAACATAATGACGTATAGAACAATTATGATCGTGATTTTTTAACTTAGTTATAGCTTTCGCCAAAGGTTTGAAATTTAAGCAAAAAGTAGCTTTTTGGCATTGGATTTATTTGCCATAACTTTGTCAAAACAATTTTTTTATTGATCTAACTTAACAACATATGTTTTTTACAATCTCATGATTAAATTAAGCCAAACCACTCTTTAGTCCGATTTTTTTTTGGCTGAGATATACGCTTCTCAAAGTTTAAAATGATAAGAAATTTGAAGACGGCATCATTTTGGCAAAAATTACGGGTTAATCACGTTTTTTGACCAAAATATCGAAAATCTTAGACTTCCAAGTTTGAATGCCAGTTTTATTCTTATGCATTCTCAGAGTTAAACAATGCGATGAAACTTCCGAAACGGATGCAATTTTGCTGAATTACGGTCTTATCCAAAGGCGATATTTCACGAAAAATTGTCTTGTTGTTCACTATTTGTTCATAACATCGTCCAATAATTTTTTATATCAACCTATTTAAAGCTCATTTTCTAATTGTGCTTTCCACACACACATAAGGACGTAAGAACAATTAGATCGGATTTTTTTTAGCTTAGTTATAGCTTCGCAAAGTTGAAAATTAAACAAAAAGAGCTTTTTGGCATTGGATTTATTGCCAAAACTTTGTCAAAAACAATTTTTTATTGATCTAACAAAACAGCATTTGTTTATTTACAATCTCATGATTAAATTAAGCCAAACCACTCTTCAGTCCGATCTTAGACTTTCCAAGTTTGAATGCAGTTTTATTCTTATGCATCTCAAGAGTCTAACAAGACATTAAACTCTGAAATCGGACAACATTTCGCTAAGTTAGAGCTTTTCAAAGTTGGATATTTTCTTGTTTGCCTTTGTTCATAGTATTGCTAAATAATTTGAATTTTTGCATACATTCTTATACTTATTTTAATTGTTTGACACGCCAACATTAAATAGTGTAAACCAGACGAATCGAATCACATTTGATTTCGGAGCGTTATAGCTTTTAGTAAGGCAGCATTGATTACTTTCGCATAACTATGTCAAAACAATTTTATTTGTTGAACAGGCTACGCCCATTTCAATTTATACTTCTTACAGTTGCAATATATTATTATATATTGTATGACAATAACATATAAGCTGCCTTTGAAACAAATTGCTAAGCAACTGCTTAAAATTGTATATAAATTAGACGTACTGGCAAAGTGACATAACTTTAAGCTCGAGAGCAGCAAACAACTTAAAGTTAAAGTGGCTTTGAGCTGGGGTATTAAAGTAGCTTATAACTTTTGCGCAAAATACTTAGCATACTTTTCAGCGCGCTTTAATACAAGAGTGTGAATAAATATGTTTTGCCCGCCTCGACAGCTTGCAGCTTGTTTATCTGCACAAAATGTGTTTTTTAATGTTGAAAAAAAGTTTTACTTAGTGTTTTTTTTTTTTTTTCTGCGCTGCGATAATTGCTATTGTTGTTGTGATAAACAAAAACTTGACACAGTCAGGCAGCGCGCCAAGTATTGGCAAAGTTTTGTTATAAATTACTTTAATTAGTATGTTAAGCAAACATATATAGCTTGTTATCAACTTTTATTATGTACAGCTGTAGCGCATTCATTTTAGCATGGCACAGTAGCAATCTTTGCTTAATTAAAGCAGCAGAGGCGTGTCTAATCGCATTAAATAGATATTTGCATTGAACCTGCTGTAACTTTGCGATTTGTATCGCTTCAATGAACAAAATACCTACTGGCTAGCGTTTGCATAAATTGAGCAGAGCAGGCTAAGGCTTCCTTACATGTATCTGCAAACGTTGTGCTGTCCTGTCTGGGCTTTGATGGTCACTTGTTGACCTTTGCATATATCCAACTAACAAGTTCAAATAGCTATCTACATCATTGGGCTGTCAGACAAAAGGGCTAGAGCAATGTCTAGTTTTGCGGTGTTCAGAGTTCAGCAGACTGTTTAAAAACTGTCAATGCCGCTTGAATGCTGACAAATGCCTTAAAGCAAAGCCAGCACTAATAATTTGCGGCAGTGTCAAGTTCTTTTAGCTTGAAGCATTAGCAGCGTAATTATAGTATATTATACGTTTAGCAAGGACACCCACACACAACAACTACAGAACAGAGGCAAAGGACAACAGCGTCTTATCACGGGTCCAGACTAATTTCAAGATTGCCAGCCAAAGCAACAAGCGCAGACTTTCATTAAGAAAAAGCCGCAATCAGCAAATCAGACAAAAACACAACAAGCGCAACAACAACAGCAACAAAAAATAAATAAATATATGTGTCTAATTTAATGAAAAATTATTTGATATGCTTGTTGTCCTGGCAGCGGCAACCTTAACCATTTGCCAGCAGCAATAATGACAAGGACAGCTAGGGAAAGATATATTAATTAAATAGCTAACGATATGTGCGGCTCAACTTTGTATAGCCGCTGATTAAGTCCAGCAGTGAGCTGCCCCTAAGCTCAGCATAAAATACTTTAATTATGCGTTAGTTGGCATAAAAAATATGCTCACTATTTACTTGAGTTGAGCTATGCCATAAAGCCTTTAATACTTATGATACTTGCTTGTTGCATAAATAAAAAATGTAATAAACAATTACAGCGGCGACAGCACAACAAACCGTTTGCTCTTTTGCACTTTATGTTTGTGTTGCGAGCTGCGATTTTTTTTTCTCTTTGCTTATGAACCAAGTAAACGAATTTCGCATTTTACCATACAGTTGTCTGTCTCTAGCTGTCTATGTGTGCATGTGTGTGTGTGTGCGTACGTGTGCAGCAGTTTATGTTCGTCTGTGTCAAGTTTGTAGTTTTTGCCTTTTACCGTTTTGTGCACGTTTTACAATTTGTTGCCTCAGCTCGCAGTGGTTTTTTAAATTTCATTTTCATGTTTGCGTTCTGAAGTGAAAAGCCAGCAAAACTATAAAAAATAAACTGCTATTTTTTTTGGCTCTGCTATGTGTGTCGAGGTAGCCAAGCAAGCTGCTGCTGCTAGCAATAGTCAAACTATTTCATTTTAAAGCAAAGCTATGCTGCAGCTATTAATAAAATGCAAAATTATTTTGGTCACAGCTTGCTGATAAAAGTAATTTTAGCAAAGCATTGAAAATGGTTTCAAATTCACAGCGTAATTAATCTTTTGCTTAATGAAGCAATGCAAAATATAAAAATATACATTGGCAGAACTTGAGTAGACGCTGTACAAAATGCACAAAGGTGCTTTTAGATTTGCTTTACTGTACGCATAAAAAAGGTAAAGCTGCTTGCATTTTTTATTAGAATTTAATTAAAGCGAATTCTTAGCATCAATTGAGGCGCAGTTTGCTTAGAAACAATTTAAAACTTTAAAGTGTTTCACTTGAATTTTCTTAGCTCTGAATTTCTTTTTTGGCGCTCTGTGTGTGCATTATTACTGCTCATGGAAAGCACCTGCGTTCTATTATGAAGATTTGTAGTTGAGCTAACTCAAGCAGGCACTTTTGTGTAGAAGGGCACTTGCTCTTCATAAAAAACAGCTTACCGCAAAGCAACGCTAAGTTGTATGACTTCAATTTAAGCTGAGCTATTTCCCCACAACTTACAAGCCCCAAAAAGCTGAAATTGCGCAAAACAATAAACGCAAAAAGCACAACAGCTGCAGCAGAAATCAAATGCGCTTAGCTGTGTGGCAGTGGCAGGGGCAGCAACTAAGTATGTGTTTGAGTGTGTGTGCGACAGGGTGCGTGCCTGTTCGTGCATTTTGTACTTTACTTGTTGTGAGCTGCTGCTGCCTGCTGTTTGCGCAGTTGTTTATGTGTGTGTGTGTGTGGGGCAGGAAGCACACAGAGACTTTGGACTTGATGCTCTGAGCTGAAAGTGTCGTCAAAGCATTTGCGTCACAAGCTGCACTTTCAGTTTGCACCATAGTTATCATAGTTGAGGCAGCTGGGCATATCAATTGAAGCGCAGACCCAGACAAATTACAAAAGCAGTTAATGCCTCAATGCCCAAAATATGCCAATGGCAGTTATCAAGCAAACATCTAATTCTAGTAGTTGTAGTTGCAGTTGCTGCTGCTGTGCACAGAAACAAAGTCAAACGTACTACGTACTGCCAACAATACACTGGAGATAAACAAATAAGACTGTATTGCAATTGAAATGCTGATAGATGCTGTAGCCACACCTGAGGCTAAATAGCAAAACCAATGTGGCATATAGCACGTAGCAACAAGGCCTGACCCCAGTCTATATTATATATATTCAGTTATATGCTATGCAATTGCATTTAAGCCGCTTTAAAATAAACTCAAATTCGTAGTCATATAAAAAGCTTAGTCAGCAACTTGTACTTAAAGCAAACTGCGTAACGTATGTTGCCTCTTGTGCCAAGTAACTGTTATGTTATGTTATGTTATGCTTGCGCTTCATTGAATCCAGACAAATAAGCTATGGATTTTTGCGACTTGAACTAGTAGAACGTCTGAGCTCATAAGAATAATAAAAAGTACGTTCCAAGCTATGCATAAATTGTAAATGCAAATAAAATATAAGCAAATGTTAAATATACGGTAATAAACAAGCAAACAGTAATGTTATATGATAGGCAGCAGCTTTAACTTGATCAACAAATAAACATTATATGGCAGTACGCTGATTTCACTGCTCATAAATATTTATGAGCCCAAGTGTCTGCAAACAATAACAACTTTATAAAATATAATACATATTTTTTGTGTTGCCTTGGCTGTTAAATATTTGCATGTCGGGGCAAGAAAGTTCTTAAATTTAAGCTACTTATAATTTATATTGGCCTGCTAAATTTAGCATTGATATAATTAAAATTAGAAGCACTTAAGCTGCTTTTAATTTACATAAATATCTACTAGGCTAGCTTGACCTACATGTTATGCTTGTGGGTCATATTTGTCTAGCTTTTAGTTGTGTGTTTCGGCTGTTTTAATTAAGACCTGCCCTTTGGCATTTATTATGTAGCAGCTGTGCTTTAAATTCTTTTTTTTTTTTTGTCGCATATTTTGTTGTCAGTTGAGCTTGTGTAAATTACTTTAATATTACATATGCACGCAAGTTGAAGACAATTCTGCAGCTGCATGTCACTGCCACGTGACGTATACACAATATGCGTAACGTATACGCATTGCTGTCCAAAAAAATAAAATGAAAACAAAAAGTTGATTTTTATGCGGTTTGTTTTGTGTTCTTCGTGAAATTTATGAGCCGCATATAATGTATTTTTTCCAGATTTATTACAACGGCAAACGGCATTGTCAACCTTGCGGCTCAATGTATATAAATAAGAAATTAAATTTACTTATTTAAGTAAACGCGTGGTTTTTATTTTCGCATTGGGATTTGCAGGCAGACCAAAGCTGTGTACGTTTTATAACCAGATTACGTAGTTTTTATGGCACTAACAAACGCACACACACAAGCAAACAAACAAACACACACACACACACACACACAATGCTTGTGGTCATTTTGCTGGCACACACTTTGCTGTTTAAGGAAATTGATAAGTGTGTGTGCAAGTGTAGACACAGTTTGATCAAATTCAATTTAAAGCAAACAGGCAAACAACTTTAATTACTTTAAGAATCAATCGCCAGCAATTTGCTTAGTGCAAGTTATTTAAATGTATTTTGCTTACTATCTGCTGTTGAATCTTCATAGCTGTAAATCTATATACCCCTATATTATAGCATTTAAATCTTTAAAGCAAAGTGCATGCTAATGTCGACTTGATTTAAACATAAAACAAAAAGCTTTTATAGCTTGTATATTAACAGCTTAAGTGATTTGTTTTGTGGCCTGTTCTAAATGCAAGTTAAACAACGTTAAGTATACGGCTACATTATAAACTAAAAGCAGCCAAAGATTTTCGATTTAATGAGCTCTTATTGCAGCATTTCGGATCGATAATTTAGTTTGCAGCTTGCTTATTGCATGCACTTGACATTGAGTTTGATTGAAATGCGCCAGCAGCTGTTGAATATATCAATCGAAAAGCAACTTGCAATATAAAGAAGAGAGAGAAATTCAATTCAACAAGTTTCGCATGAAGTGCGTAACAAATGTCAGTATTTTTATTTAAATTCAAGCAGCTGACTACAGCGTTTAAATATGCAATGTGTATTCGCTACTACAAAACTTTAACAAACATTTGCTGACGCTCAGGGCACAACTGTCAGTTGTCCGGCGCCAAAAACTTTGCTAATACCATGTAGTTAGCCACCAAAGGTATGCACAGCTCCCCAATGTGACAGCATAATGTTTATGCTATGCTACATAAGCAAATACCAGCATTAACTATGCCCTTTTAGACTGCGGCAGCTGCTGCGTCGTCGTCGTCGTCCGAACTGAACTTTGGCCGCGCGCGTGTTTTAAGCTACAAAAAAAAGCAATTAGGCTCAAATGCTTATAGGTAAGTTTGGCCAGCTCCAAGTCTAGACCAGCTAGCGCATCATCATAGTCATCATCTCTATGCAAATTTATGTAGAGAACGTGCGTGATAAGCGCTGTTTAATCATTACATAAACGAGATTGGGTCACGTAGACGTAAATTATGTTTGACCAGCTAGCGCAAGTTGTTTGCTTAGCAATTAACCTGGCTAAATAGTTGTGTAGAGTTAATTTAGTGCTGCCAATCAATCAGCACAGTTGGCAAAGATTAGCTGCAAAGTTTGTATTGCCAGTTGTATTTATAAAATAGTTAATGCACAATAATTGGCAGACTTTTCTCAGCTATTTTTAAATTTTGTAACCATGTTAGACGCGTTTCAATTGCGCAGCGGCTATGTCAAAAATTATTAAAACGAGCACACAATATGCGTTTTATTGCATTCCGAATGAGCCCCTTAGGACTCACAAACAAGCCAACGACTCATTCGAAACAGCAAATTAAATTGTAAGCTCGTATGTTTTAAAATAGCACAAAAAGTTGCTCCCCATGTTGATTGATTTCAGTGCATAATTCATACTCGCAAATAAACACAAAAGTTCTAACGCCATATGTTGCGCATTTATTACACACGCACACGCACACACACACACACGCATATTTTACAATGTCTTGCATTAAGTGGCAATGCCTCAACTGGCGCTGGCGCTGGCGCAGGAGTCGCATTAAATCTCTCGTCAGGTCGTCATAATTTAATTTGCGTGTTGACTGCCAGCGTTAAAATTGCGTTTATATTGGTTTTACACATTTCGTGGCGACAATATGCACGCAAATCATGTGCGACATAAATTGAAAGCTTCAAGTGCTTCTTTGCCCTGCTTCCCAATAAAAAGTTGAGACACACACGCACACATATGCAACATCAGAAGTTAACTTTAGCAACGCCCGTTGGCCTTTTGTTCAAATGCGCGTTGCGCGCTTTATGTGCGGCTTACGCACACTTTGCTGTATATTGGGTATATGCAGTTGTTGCTAACAAGTGTGCGCTATGCGCTAAGCAAAGTGTATTGCTTAGTTGCATATGCCCAGCTGCCGCATTTAAAGCCTGTGTGTGTGCTTTTTGTTGTGTAATTTAAATGCGCAGTCGTAAAATTTATTTGACAAATTGCAGGCTTAGGCTGTAGGTTGGGGGCTGTGGCCATAAACCCAACATAAAAGCAATTATACTCTATAAAAAGTCTGGACGACTAACCAGTTCAACATAAAAAACGCTGCGCAAATAAAAGCGCTTTGTATATAGATTATAAAACATGCAGCTATGTTCAGCATTTTGAACATTTGTTAACGCGCATACACTTTGTTAATTGCAGGGTATAATCATGTATTAATGCCAGCATGGCAGGCTGCTTGTCCTCACATGTCTGCTGAAGGATTCTTGCCTTTGCTTTTCACTTTCACTTCTTTGTCACATAAGCGGCTTAATTGCGCGCCTTTTGATGCGCTCGCTTCACATAAAGCGCGCACACGATATGAATCATAGCTATATAACGTTCAAATCAAATGAAATCCATACCACGCTACACATTTTTTTAGTACAACTTACAAGCTTAAAATTCGTGTAATTGAATCTGCCTGCAAGCCTAGCATTTTTTTTTGTTGCTTTTGCCTCTTGATTGCGGCGGCTGCTGCCAACAAACAACAACTAATGCCAACATTTTTATTTAACTTGGTCTACGTGCTCAGATTTTTTGCAGACAAATATTTGTCACGCACTTTGGCATGCGGCAACGCACAACAAAATCAAATTGATTATGACGCATACACATAATTTGGGGAATTTGTCTTAGGCCCCCAAAGCAATTTGCTGCCATAACTTTAAAATTAAATCGACACTCAAATTGCTTAAGCTGCTGCTAATGACAAAACTAAAGCGTCAGCTCGAATTGCTGCAAGCTCTGAATTTTCGTCAGACAGCATCGAATTGCTTGTTACATAAATTAGTTTAAACAAAAAATTGATTGAAAATTGAGCGCTAAGCAATTAGCAATTAGTTACAGGCAGCGGCATAAACAAGGCTGAAAACTTAAAGCTTAAACTGGCAGCAAGTTTGGGCAGCTGTTGGTAAGTTTTTAGTCGAGTTAACTAACTTAGGACTGGGAAACAAAGTTGTAGCTTAGAAATACAATAGACTAGTACAATCTACTGCAAGCATAACAAATGTCAAGTGGTCACAGTAAACTACATAAAAACTAAAGTCCTGCTGCTGTTGTCAAACAATTCTAATTAAGCAAAAAGGATACACACATTATGTACAAAAAGCAGGCAATGTTATGGTACAATTAAATTTAATAATTTCCTGCAATGTGTTGCAAAAATATACAACAATGTGTTTGACAAGCTCCAAAGCTCTGACCCAAGCATGGGAATTATTTACGGGCATCCTTACCAATTTGATTGCTGACATATTTTCAGATTTTTCTTAGAATTTTTTGCCAAACCACAAACAGTATTTGCTGTTTAGTTTTTAGCTAGAAATTATAATTTTTGCTTAGATCGAAATTACTCCAAAACTTTTGCCACAACAATTTCAGTCGCTGCAACTAATTTAGAACAAATTTAATATTTACATGCGCACACTGTTTGAGCCACTGTAAAACTTATAGCTTATTTACTTTGCCAAATTTTCAGCAAGTTATCACCGTTGTATATATTAGGCCAACGGTCGGTCAGGTCGGTTGGTTGGTTATAGTCGACCACTTGGTTGCGCTCCGAGCAAGGCAAGTCTATAACAATTTCAATAAATCTAAATGCAGGAAATTCAATATCGACAACGTAGATAAATTGTTGCAATGGCTAGAATGGACTACCAAATGAGGCAAGCGCGTCCCTTTTCCATTCATTTCTATTTTTTTTTTTCGTACCCACACTTCAACGCGTCAAAGTTTTCTCTCTTTATTTTTATTTTTATCAACTTGTGCGTAATGTGCTGTAAGAATAAATGAGCAAGTAGGCAAGCTTAAGAGCTGAGCGTGTGTGTGTGTGTTGGTGAGTTGACCAAGTTTTGTGTTGACCCAAAAGAAAACCTCAGCATAAAGTAGAGGTTTATATTACGTATACGCATACACAGGCATCAGCAGTTAATTAAAGCTTGCACAGACTCAAAGTTGACTTTAAGTTGAACGTTCATGTTCCATTTAATTGCTACAGCAGATAATTGGTTTATAAATAATAAGCGCGGCATGTTTCATGTTGCTGTTGCGACTTTGACTGCTCGAAAGAATAATAAGAAAATAAAAATAATATTTAGCTGCGTTATTATGTTGTTCAAACAAAGGGAACGCAAAATAACTTGGCGAAATTCTTGCGACTGACGTCAGTGTTAGCATTTAAATTGTAAAAATTATTAGCGTCGCTCTAACGTTTGATGTGTATTTTTAGGAACCCATTAACAAGCTTAAAATGGTCTTGTTGTTTACACAACATCGAAAACAAGACGAGCAACATGAGCACAAAGCAATCTTGTCAAAAAATAGCAAATCACAATAAGTATATAAATCCTAACCCTAGCTACTGCTGCTTGAATTCGTATACAATATCGCATTTCGACTTGTACGATATGCATGGCGAACATAAATAAATGTTAGATTACGGCGTACTTTCAAATCATTGCTACTACCTACGCTACATTTGCATAAATACAACATTGCTACGCGCGCAAGCAATTTGCATAAGTTTATGCAGTAGCAGAAATAATCAAAATGCTGCATAAACTTTTACATTGCCATATAATATTTGTAGCACAGTTTTCAGCGCGTTTAAAGTGAACGCACATGAACTTCCTAATTGAGATTCCATACTCGCTGCAATCATTTGCACAGTTAGTTAAACAGGGCCAGCGCTGAGTGTGAGCTAAATAATTTCTATTTGTTTAATGCCAACGTAGCGACGTCGACGGCGACGTCAGCGTCGGCTGCCGCATGCCAATTTAACTGCGCGCCAGTACCCAGTCACGCCTTTTAGCCAGCTTAGTCGCTTTATGGCTCGCACGTCGCTCGCTGTTGCAAATAGAATAGAAAATTCCTCAAATTTTGCTGTCAAGCAGCAGCAGCAGCAGCAGTCAACCAGCTGGAAGCTGAAAACCCTTGTAACATCGCAAAGCATTTTAAATGCTTAACAGCCTTTGCCCAAATCAAAGTTGCGTACGTTTAATTCAAGCAAATTACGCAAACGTTAATCAAAAGTGCTAAGAGCAGCAGCAGCACGTGAGCCTGCTAATTGCACAACAGTCTCAAAGTAACGTAGCAGGTACCACGCTGCGTATGCGTGTCATACGCACTAATAAATCAAGCGCTTGACATGATAAATGGCCACAATGCGCTAGACGCGACCAAAGTCGTTGCACCACCGCCCTTAGTTCAATTGCATTGTGACCTGAATGTTAGTCTCTCCATATGCTAGTGATAGCAACTAAAGCGCAGTCCGAGTAGCGAAGTGTTGAAGCGTGTTAAACTTTAATTAAAGTGGCTTTGCTGCTTATAAAGTTTTTAAAGTGCCGTGGCACTTAGTTTGCCAAGATAAAAACGTACGCCGCACCACATCAAATTATATGCTGCCAAAAAAGTTTTTAAAAGCAACTTTCGGCCAACCGACAATCAGCTTCAAGCTGAAGACAGAGCTGCCGCTTTAAGAGGCAACAGATATATATTTTTATAAATAGCATAAGCAACTGCAAGCTCTTTAAGTTGTGCGCCTTGTAGAACTCAATTTAAGCAACTTAATATAAAATTAGATTCATTCATTAAATATGTTGAGCTCTGTTGATCGAGCAAAGGATCTCAGCTTGAAGTAACTGCAAATGCGCCCAAATGAACAAGTGCAAGTGACCTAGAGACACTTAGTGGAGCCAGCGGCAGGCACGCAACAGTTGCTAAATAATAATCAATAAGGTAAGCAAAATAAATGCACAAGCTGCTGAGCATAACAAATGATGTCAAGTAGTCGTTTATATATATAGAGAATGTAAACTGTCTTGTAGCTGCGAAACTTAACAGTTAATCCATCAAAAACGTTTGCAAGCCTAAAGTGGCGCTTTTGACTTGACCAAGAGTCACTTATAAATAAATAATTTACAACAAATCAAATTGACTGGAAAAAGGTGCACAGCAGAGAGCTCTAAAGTGGCTTAGCAAATGTTTGTGCCTGCGGTCAAATGTGGTTGCTGTTGTTTTTGTTGTCATTGCGGCCGTTGTTGTTGTTGTTGTTTTGCTAAGTTGATTTGTGGCCATATTTAATGCCACCCTGGAGGCCCTCGCACCTGCCTTAGGGGCAACAATGGCACGTGTTCATTAGGCGCAGTTCAAGTGCTGCACGTGCCTTGGCTTGACCAACATTGTTCTAACCAAAAGCCAAATAAATTTAACAATGCTCGGCGACATGTTGATTTCTTTTGTTTGCAGCAGCATTTGCATAACAATTGTGTGTGCATTAAATTAAAGCTCCATTTAAATACAATGCTGTTTAGTCAAAAGCACAAAGCACACACAAAACAGCGAACGTCAAGTGCACAGCACAACTAAAAAAGAAAAAAATGTGATAACAATGCCTGAGGCTTTGTAAATAAAACTTTGCTAACTAATCTATATATCTATTTAATTAAATTTTTTTATAGCTAAACGCTGCAAGTTGTTTACTGTTTACAGCAGCAGTCCGTTTGATTAGCACAGACAAAAGTTAGCCTGACAGCTTGATAATCATTTTGCTTTTTTTTCGGCAATTCTCTTGTTGTCTTGCCTTGCGACATGTGGCGGCGTTTGATGAACAAAAAAAAAAAACGAGAAGAAAAACAAGCAAAAGTTTCAAATGGCTCTGACAGCTGTTGTCAGTATTGTGCGCTGGATTAAGCTTACAAATGGCATATAACGGGCCAGTGCACTTTAAAAAATATGCGCATTGCGCATACGTCATGTGGCACGCGGTAGCTTACAGCAAATGCGCACTTTTAATCTCTCAGCCAATGCGCTGCTGCTGCTCCTGCTGCTATGTCTGTGCATTGATAACTTAAAGCACACACAATCAGCTATTGAACATTGAGAGAGCTGCCAGCATGCTTACAATATGTCTCTGGTTTTAATCCTGTTCACAGATTCAAAGGCATGCAAGCAAAAAGTTTTGATGGCCATTGACATGCAACAGCAAACAACAACAGCAGCTAGTTTTATGACTTGTAAATAAAAGCGTACGCTTGATTTTTCATCAAAGTTTAGTTTGTGCTACCAATTTGTTTAAAATTCCATTGGCAATCAAGTATGGCCACAAACAAACATTAGCAGCGACTGGAATTTTTCAATTTTATTTCATTTAATTTGCTTGCTACATTTTGCAGCAACATTTCTGGGGAAAGCAGCCTCAACTCAAATTTGTTATAAACTAGTTAAATTGCTCGAGAGCTGCTGCAAAATTTGATTGCTCTAACATGCGATAGTTTTGCCAGATATTATGAACCGTTAGGTGTATAAAATTGAGGCAATTACGAACACTTTATCAAAAAGTTATTGCTACTGGGCAGAACTATATAAACAAAGCACATACACACACACACAAGCGTAGCAAACAAAACGGCAACCAAATAAACAAAAGCAGAGAAGTCTCTATATGTGTGTGTGTGTATCTTTGTGTGTGCGTAACCACCCGCAAGGCTTGTAACGCCTAACACAATGAAAATGGCTGTGTATGTGTGTGTGTGTGTGAGACACAAAACTTGAAGCCAACAACCGCTGTGAATGTAATGGCATAAAAATTCTTTTTTTTTTGGGATATATATATAAGTATTTTGAGCGTAGCGTGGATACCAGCGAATGACAAAGCGAAATGTTTTATAATATTATGTGTATGACCTTCAAGCGACTTTCGATTGCTGCTGCTGCTGCTGCGCCTAGGTGCTGCTCCCCTCAGCTACTTGTTGGCTGCTTGGTCCATTCATTAGGCGGTGACATGCTCGTCGTTTCAAAACCAGAAGCAATACACTTTATGAACTTGAATCTAGCACAGCATTCGTAAAAGTCAACAAGTTCATTAGGCAAAAGACAGCAACACACACAAAAAAAGGGTCGACTGTCAGCTTAGCCTTAACGCTGGACACAATCTCATGCTTAATTAAATGCCATACAAAAAAAGAGATATATAGAGCTAGCAGCTTTATTACGTTTTGTCTGCTTGACTGCCAGCTGAATATTTAACGTTAAAACTGCTTGCTGCCAAATTAAGTTGTGGCAGTCTTGTGACTTGTTGCATAGTTAAACGCTTTTAATATGTAAATTGCTAACAAATAATTATTAACTTAATGCAGACAGCGTTAAGTCGCATTTGCTGCTGCTGCTGACGTCAGTTTTGTCAAGCCAACGTTAACACTCTCAATGAGAAATTACGCCCAGCGGCAACAGTGCCGCCTAACAAAAGACACACACAGTTGAGTTTGCTTTTAAGCCCACTGACAAGCGACATTTTCATTTGTCATTTGTCTCTTTGTCTTCTCTCGCTCTCTCTCTCTCTCTATCTGTTTCACTGTTACCTGCTGCTGCGGCTTGGCTGATTAAGTTCATTTATCAAAAGTAACCTTGCCTGAGCTTAGGGCTTAAAGCAGTGGCTGGCACCTACACAGGCTCACCTGATATGTAAGTCAATATTGTTGTCATGGCTTAAGCATTGAACGCCCCAGCAGCAGCAGCAGCAGCAGAGCATTTGCCACTTAACAAGTTTGCAATTTGTATAAGCCAAATTATTATTCATGTTTTGCCACTCAATCCAAGCTCGGGCTTTAATCTAAACAATTGAGCTTTAAAATTTGAAATTTGAATTCACTGCCATAAGCTGCAAACTGTTTAACTTTTCGATTATCAACTTTACCGCATTTTTTGAATAGTTGCCAACTTTTTCATGTGGCATTGCAGTGGGGATAAAAGCTTTCACTTTGCTGTGGCATGGCTTGGCATGGCCAAGGCATCTCTAGAGGTTTGCCGCTAGTCCTGCAGTTATGCTTGTTGCTTTAAAGGTTTGTCGTCGATGCGAGAGCAGCTCGACTGCGCCAAGCCAACTGTGAATGATTGATTTAAGCATTTATGGCCAACAAATTGTTGGTAATGGCTGCTGGCAAACAGCGTTTAATGAACATCATTTTTTGTTGTTGTGCGGCGTCCCCTAACAACAATTTTTCAATTAAAGCTTGTCTGCTTGTCTCTCAAATGTAATTGAAATTCAACGACAATTACATGCAGCCAATGACGTTCTAGACATTGGCAATACTTAATTGATTTTCTCATAAAAATTCGTTGCTGATTGGCAGTTGCAAACGAAAAAAATTAAAATTTCGAAAGAAAAACAGCAATCAGCTTATAAACTGCAATTGATTTAATGGCTCCGAGTCACTTGAGCTTGAGTTTGAATGTGCGCAACTTACAAATACACTTTGTTTATAGTTTATATATACAAAGTGCATTGTTTATGCGCCACATATATATACCCCATTAACTTTGCCTTTGCCAATGTGTATATCAACTCATGTCAGCTGCGGAAATAAAACACTCAACGGTGCGTGCTTGGCTTGGCTTGACCCTTAGTCCGTTTCCGTTTCACTCTCTGTGTGTTGGGGATTTTATTTTGTGCAGACAACTTTTGCGTATCCTTTTTGCTGTTGCTGTGTTTGTAGTTTTTTCATTTCTACTCTTTTTTATGCTGTTTATCAATGTACTTCTAGCTGAATAGACAAGGCGCATAACGCTCGCGGGCTTAGTACATATATATATATTTATATATATTGCTTGTGTGCATTTATACGTAAACCCTTTATATTTTTAGCAGCGCCAAATTTATGTTAATTCTCTTTTTATTTGCTTGTGCTTTGAAAAAAAGATTTGTCGCATACCTTTTAATTTAGTGTTTTAGCAAATACTTTGGAATTGAATTACAGTCTAAAAAAAAAAAAAAACAAAAAAACGTACACATAAAACGGAACTCGGCTTTATAATTTTAATTTAGCTTTAAACATACAATTTCATATCCAGTCGTAGATCCATTTTACAAATGATGCTATGAGATGTACCATGTACAAGTTAAACGAGGACAGAAATGTAGATGACAAAATGTATTCATCCGAGAGCAAGGACGCAACACGACGCTGATGCACCAAAGTCGTTGTATACAGCGTTAACGGTATGCTGAATAGCATGCTCCATCCATCAACGAACAGCATTATCTTGGGCTTACTGAATGCGTATATGAATATATTCAAAAAGATATAGACAATAATAAAGACTATGGTGATGATCAGCATAACAAAATTGTTGGGCAGCATCTTTAGCGGCAGCTTGGCGCCCATTAAACACAAAACAGCGCTAGTGATTAGAGACAGGACCAATATCCCCATAGCATCTAACCGGGCGAGCTGATACCAGTGATAGCAAAGCGCACACAATGTTAAGCACTCCACGCAAATCAATGCCAGCATCAAGTTGATGGGAAATTTGTTGAAGAGCTCTGTAAAAACCATGAGCATCATGCACACCAATGAAATCACCAGCCACATGTAGCTCGAGAGCGGCAGCGAATCGCCCAGATCATGAGGCACAAACTTGATCAATATTAATTGAAAATAGCCAAGTGAGAGTAACGCACCGCAGATGAGATAAATTTTGAGCAAACGTCTCCTTTCATTCAACGCAGCCTCTTCGCGTTCCTCTTCCGATTGTTGTATTGTACGCTGACTAACCGTAGATGGGCGTCTCGATATTGTGTACATGGCTAAAATGAATTTCAAATTAAAACACACTTTTAAAATCGCACATGTGACTTTAGTTTCAATGCTCATTAAATTCAAATGAAATGAAAGCTAAGCAGCAGTGCTGTCAGCTTAAGAGCGAGAGTAACTATGGTTTTAAGCTTAGCTATTGTTACTTTTATCTAAAGTGTATAAAAGAAATACAAATAGTTTATTAGAATTAGAGCAGCAGCCAAAGGAATGCAACAAATACATTAAAAGACTTCAACTAACGGCTAAATTTAAATTCTATGGCTATGACTTTTAATAGCCATAAAATATCTAAATGCTCAACGCTGTCTAACAACAACTTTCACACCTGATGCAGACGTTCCATCCCTTGCTCTCTCTCGCTCTCTCACTCCTACGTGATCTCTTGCCCTTTTATTTAGTTTCTGCATGACTTTGTGTGTCAGTTCATTGGCAAGTTTTTTTTGGCCTACACACACAAACACGCAGTCGTATTGCTGTCGCTGAATTTTAATTGGCTTTTAGCTTTCCGCAGCAGCAGAACACGTGTAGCTAACAACAACAAACAAACAAATAAACCAACAAGCAAACAACACAAAAAGTCGACAAGCTTGAAAATCATTTCACAGCTGAGCACAAAGCAAAAATTAAATAAACATGAAACACGCAAAATAACACAAAAAGTAACAGCGACAAGAACAAAAACAACTCACAAATGGCAGGAGGATGGCAAATTGATGCTCAGCATAAATAAATCCCAAATTAAAGCCAATTATGTGACTTATGATTGCAACACAATTTTCAAATCTTTTGTTGAACTTTAACAAGTACTTGCACAAATATTTAATTGCTAATTAATGTGACAAAATTATGTTTAGTCCAACGCTAAGCGCACATTGCTTTGCATTATTAATTACATTTGTTGTAGTTAAGCGTGAGTTACAGGGCAACTAATTAACTAGCTGTTGCCTAGCAATTAAAGCTGCACTTGCATTTCGGCTGCACGCATTTTAATCAAAGTGAATTGCCTGGCCTAATATTACGTATACGCATAGTTCAAAGCGAAAATGAAGAATTTACGCTTGTATGCAACTTCATTAATTTGAAAATGTTTGGCGTGACATGCTTGCTAGCTATCATACCCAAAAATCATGTGCCAACCTGGCGTATGCGTAATGTTATCTTTGTGTTTTGTGTGCAATTTATTGTAATTTCTCACACTCGCGCGCAAAATGAAATAATTAGCGCAACGCTAATTGCATTTTATACAATTGTAGTTTATTATTCAAATGCATGCATTCAACTGTAATGCGACAATTTGTTTTGCATTAAAAATCAATGAATTGGCTTAGCAAACAAAGTGCAACAAAACCTTTTTCTCATATGCTTAAATTTAGTAGCGCCACTGCTTTAAGCATTGTGCTTTTTAATTAAGTCTATATATGTATGTACTAAGTTGTCTTTTATTAATTAACACACATTTTTCTTTGTAGTTTGTCTAACTAAAGCCACAGCCAAAGCATTTTACGCACCGCTGCATTCGCCCACAAACCGCAAACTTGGCCTGCACTTTAAAGGATTTCTTTTGTTGTTTTATTTTTTTTTGCTGTACGCAACGCACAGCATAAAAAGAGAAAATATCAGGTTATACGCAAAGCAATTGTTTAAGCAAGAAAGCAATGATAAGTTGCTGAAAATTCAACTCGACATAAAACAATGCGACAGAGCCGTAGCCGCTGTGGTCGCCAGAGCATATACACTGCTGCTTTTGACTTGCTTATACATATATATATTTTTTTTATTTCTGCGCAAATATGTACAGCATATTATGCTTGGCAAACGCTTACATTCTTCAACTGCTTGCTGCTTGTTGACAACATGTCAAAGCAAACAATGTAAGCAGACCATAACAGCAGGGACTGGGGGCCAGTATTCTATGCTCTAGAGCTTGTTCTCTATGCTCTTACTTTAGTGTTTTTCTTTTCAATCCGTTCTGGTAACTTTAATTTATATTCCACCCACAACTTCAAATGTTTTCATTTTCGCACGGAGCTTTGATTTTTCGTAATGGCTCTTGTGCCATAAATTGATTTTGCTACTACTTGCCCAACCCTGTATGGATTCTTTAAAACTAGTTGCATTCATATTGAGCTATTGTCTACGTTTGCTTTTGTTACATGTAAGTTACTCTATGTGCTGCTTAAAACTGAAACTTGATAATTTTACTTTTTCTTAGTTTCACATATAAGCACTTGGCTTTGATAGTTTATGTTACTTTTTATGACTTTCTTATTGCATTATAGTTTCTGTTGATCAAAAGGGTTTAAAATAATTGATAAAGATACAAAATAATGGTCACATCATATAGCTTTATTAATTCTGGAATTGTAAGAGCTAACATTTTAATTACGCAGCAATTTAATTTGACATTTTAAATACAAAATTTATATTCGGAATGTTTTTATTCGCATAGTTAGCTTAGTCAGATATTTAACTAAATTTATTCTGTTACATAAACGAATACACACATAGAAACACACACAAGACACATACATAGATAAACCTATATTGACACCCACACAATGATACGTATACATGCAGACACATATGCGCCCAAATACCAGAGCGGTAAATGGTCTTGGGATAAGAAGACCGATGCACTACACTTTGAGCCACACAACGATTTGGAACATGCTCGAGAGCGTTATATAGTAACGAATGGCTATAAATTTTTGCGTACAATTAATCAGGAGGAGGAGCTTATATTTCGTCAAGAGTTTGTGCGTCCGGACTTTACCTTTGATGCGGATACCGTGGTCATTAATGATGTGGTCGATCTGGTGATATTTTTGATGCCCAAGGAATTCTTAACTATGAAATTTATGGAATTCTTGCGCAAGCCCGCGGTGCACAGATTGTTGCATGCACTCATCATCTACTTTGAGTACTTTCTGCGCATGGTGGAGTTTGTGCTAATACGACGGGATGAACTCAACGGCGACATGGCGCAGATACAAAGTGAACAGACCAGCGATATGAAGCGCATATTCTCTATATACTTAAGTCAATATCGCATGCTGGTTGCTAGAAATTATAGTGTTATTATCAAGGGTGAGGGGGACATGACGCAGTTTTATCATATGAAGGAGATTGTGAATATATCTTCAACCATACACGACAAGCATTTTCATGAGCATTTTCTGGCGACAGCCACGCAAATCGTTTGGATTACATTACATAGACGTGCCTATAATGTAATTGAAATGGAAATGAATCGTCTGTTTCGCTCCGAACACTTTGTTATGCATCGCCCGGAGTATCTAAAATTTACGCCAGCTGAGCGTAGCTTACTGTTTGGACGCAACAATCGAATTGTCAACTATCGCATGCAGGTGTCGCCTTTAATACAGGAGCTAGAATTTGTACCGCCTGAGGATCTGCCCATCTTGTGGATAGGCGAACGCAAATATCGTGGCACGGACACGCGCATTGTGCAGATCGAACTGGAGTATATAGTGCCTGGACCGCAGCTGTTTATGATTGATGTAGCTCATGGCATCCTGGGCCATCCGAAAAAGCTCTACAATACGCTACTCAGCTTGGACTGGCCCTCAGTGCGCTTTGCCAACTATACCAAGGACTATGATCCTTATTATCTCATACGCCAGCCCAGCTTGCGTATACCCAATATTGATGAGACGCTTGTGCGCCGCATGTCCAAGCATTATGACCAGCTCTTTAAGGTTTATCGCATATATGAGCCTTGTCCACCGCAAGTGCTAATCAAGTTTGCGCGACGTGAGCATATTATTGACTTCTTTCGCAATGAAGGCGTTTTGGACGATATTTATACGCGTTGCGAAAAAGAATTGCGCTTCGAAAAGAAGAAGCACAATGTGCCCGATATCATTGCCAAATATTTCAAGGTAGTTTCACGCTTTCGTAAGAATCGATATACTGCACCCGGAGATGATACTGTGAGCTTGGCCAGCTTCGCATCAACATCAACAGCACGCTCGATGCACCACGTCACACAACGCAGAAAATCTGCGCCTGAAGATCGTTTCTTTGAGATATAAAATTTAATTACAATCGTAAAAAAGCTTATCAAACAATAATGTTAAACAATGAATTAATATCCAGCCATAAAGATTTTATGAGATAAGCTAACTTTTAACACCAACTGTTTGATAAGATATCAGCTGATCAGCTGCTGTGTTGATTTAATAAACGTTTTGGTTTCTGAGCAGCAACATGTCTGCTAAGCTTGTTGCACGCACGGCTCCGCCGTACAATCATTTTACACAAATTGGTGATCCCGTGTTGAGGCTACAATCAGAGCAAGTGTCGTCGGAGCAGTTGGACTCCAAGGAGATTCATGACATTGTGCAGCAGATGGTTCAGGTGCTGCGGCACTATGATTGCGTGGGCATAGCAGCGCCACAAATAGGCGTGCCACTGCGTATTATTGCTATGGAGTTTCATGAGGGCAAGCGTCAACAGTTTACGCCGGAAGTTTATGCGCAAAGAAAAATGTCTACGCTGCCATTAGCAGTAAGTTTACCCAGCATAATATTAACTTTAATTACTTTAAAATGCGCTTACTTGCAGGTGTTCATCAATCCAACGCTTGAGCTGCTTGGCGAGGAGCAGAACACACATCCCGAGGGTTGCATGAGTGTGCGTGGCTACTCCGCTGAAGTGGAACGCTATGATCGCGTAAGAATCAGCGGCATTGGCATGTTGGGAACTCCTTCTGTGCTGGAACTGTCAGGCTGGAGCGCGCGCATTGCACAACACGAAATGGATCATTTAAACGGCATTATTTATATAGATCGTATGATTGTTTCTAGTTTTATGTGCAATACCTGGCAAAAGATCAATGAAGCTGGCGGCTGCGCTGCCATTGAGTTTCAAAAATAAACGAAACTGCAGCTAGAGATGGTCGATAACTTGTTCATCTTGTCACAGTGACAGCTCACAAATCAAATGGCGGTTATTTTAAATGCATAAATATGCAATGCTTATTTGTAACTCCATTAAAAATACAATAACATTTCGCAGTAAATATATTGATTTGAAACATTAACATTTTGCTAAATGCCAACATCAAAATCTTAGCAGCCAAAAATAATCGTTACTTTTAACACTAACAAGTGCTTTTAAAATACTTATGGCAAAAAACATATGATTACTCAACTCTGCAACAAGTGTTTGTAGTTTGCAATCAGAACAAGAATAAATAAATGTTATAACTGAAAAGTTTGCTGAACAAATAAATGTTTTAAATATATAATTATATATATAATAAAGCAACATGTTGCTGAAGATACATATACTCAGCCGTGTGCACGAACGCTGCTTGAGCACAAGCTTGCCGGCAGCACAATCTTTTCGCAAATGGTATCAACAGCTCTGGACAACGGAACGCACCAATTTGCCGCCTTACGACCACTTTACACAGGTAGGTGATCCAGTGCTGCGTGGACATGCCGCTGATGTGCCTACCGACTATGTAAAAAGCAAAGAAGTGTCTGAAATTGTTGAGCAAATGGTTAAAGTGTTGCGCAAGTACAATTGTGTGGGCATTGCAGCGCCACAGATTGGCATCTCACTGCGTATCATAGCCATGGAGTTTAAGCAGAGCATACAAAAGGAGCTGCCCGAGGCCACATACAAGGCGCGCCGCATGACTGAGCTGCCACTGACTGTAAGTATATACCACGAGCTTAAATAATGTATTTAAATACAACTGACTGCCTACACGCAGGTGTTTATAAATCCGCAATTGAGCGTCACCAACTACACCAAGCACAAGCATCCTGAGGGCTGCATGAGTGTGCGTGGCTACTCCGCTGAAGTGGAACGCTATGAAGCTGTTAAGCTAAGCGGCTTAAACCAGGAAGGCTTGCCTACAGAGCTGGAGCTCAGCGGCTGGAATGCACGCATTGCGCAACATGAAATGGATCATTTGGATGGCAAGCTGTATATAGATCATATGGACACCTCCACTTTCATATGCACCTGCTGGGAAACAGTCAACACCAAGTCGGGACGCGTGGAAATTCCCTTTTATAAATAGTTTGTTAGCTTTAGAATTTGTTATGTTTACAGTAAAATGCTTTTATTTAAAATTGTCTGTAGTGAGGCACGCTTTAAATGCATTGTAGAGTCTAAAAATATATAATGTGTTTAAAATAAGCCCTCAATTTGTCCAGTTTCTGTATTCAAATCAATGTCATATATGGCAGGACGCGTTGCCAGTCCAGGCATTTTGGTAATCTCGCCACACATGGCGACTACAAAACCGGCGCCAGCGGATACATAAACGTCCTGCACATTCAATGTAAAGCCCTTTGGTGCGCCCTTGATCTTATCATCGCCTGTCACCGAGGCGGATGTCTTGGACATGCAGACAGGGAGTTTACCAAAGCCCTAAAAAGAGACACAAGATTCAAAAAATGTTCTTAGAGCTGCAGTCTTAAGAAACTCACCGCTTGCGTTAGCATCTCCACCTTACGCTGCGCCTGCTCGGACAACACCACCTTGCCTGCGCCATACATGGTCTGCGCTATCTTCTGCATCTTGTCCTGCAAAGGCAGCTCCAGGTCATATAATAACTTGAACTGCTTCTTTTGCTGACAAGCAGCTATGACCGCCTCCGCCAGCTCCACAGCACCAGCACCGCCTTGCTCCCAGTGCGTGGACACCACAGCAGCAAAAGCGCCCGCCTTAAGCGCTGCCTGCTTAAGCAGCTCATGCTCTGCCTTAGTATCAGACATATGCTTATTAATGCAAACCACAACAGGCATGCCAAAGGAGCGACCATTTGATATATGCTGCAGCAGATTGGGCAAGCCCTTCTCCAACAGCTCCAGATTCTCCTCCGTGTATTGCTTATTAAGCGGCGCTCCGGGTGTCACGGGTGCACCACCACCATGCATCTTAATAGCTCTGACTGTGGCCACCAGCACCATAGCATTGGGTTCACGGCCCGAGTTGCGGCATTTGATGTTGCAGAACTTTTCCATGCCGATATCAGAACCGAAGCCTGCCTCAGTACAGACAAAGCCATCGGGACCCACCAGCTTGAGACCAATCTCATCAGCGATAATGGAATTGCAGCCATGCGCAATGTTGGCAAAGGGACC
Source organism: Drosophila busckii (assembly GCF_011750605.1). NCBI lineage: Eukaryota > Metazoa > Arthropoda > Insecta > Diptera > Drosophilidae > Drosophila > Drosophila busckii. The sequence goes on from NC_046607.1 coordinate 20,526,696, forward strand.
TGCATGCACTAGCACAGGTGTGCCCTCCAGCGATTGCATAAGATTAGGCTCCAGCGCATCCTTCAAGAGCACAGCCAAGGCACCAGTGACGCCCAGATCATCCGCCGTAACAGGCTGACCGCTTTTGTCAAAAGCCACCACCATTTTGGACAGGCGCTCCTTCATGTCCGCCAGGCAACGCGACAAAGCCAACACAGCCATAATCTCGCTGGCCACGGCAATGGAGAATCTAGTCTTGCGACTCAAGCCCTTCTCACTGCTGGACTCACCAATGGTAATGGCGCGCAGATATCTATCATTCATGTCCACCACACGCTCCCACATAATGGTGTCTGTGTCAATGTTGAGACGCGCAAAGGCTGTGTACTCCTCCTCGCTGAGTGCATCCGGATCTGTTTTATCAATCCCCAAACGCTGCAAGCGTCTCAGCTGTATGGCGCTGAACTTTCGCTGACCCTTAATCCTAGGCACGAGACGGTCGTACAGCGCCTTACTTTGCTGCGTGGCTTCATGGAAGATGCGCGTATCCAGCTGCGCCGCCAGCAGATTGTTTGCTGCCGATACGGCGTGTATATCACCCGTCAAATGCAAATTAAACTCCTCCATGGGTATAACCTGTGAGTAGCCACCGCCGGCAGCGCCGCCTTTAATGCCAAACGTAGGTCCCTGCGAGGGTTGACGCAGTGCAGCAATGGTATTGCGTTCCTTGTGCGCGCCGAGAGCCTGCACCAGACCCATCAACGTGGTAGTCTTGCCCTCGCCCAGCGGCGTGGGCGTAATGCCAGCAACCACCACATAGTTGCCAAGCTGACGCTCACCCAGACGCTGCAGCACGCTTAAGGCAATCTTGGCCTTCTTATTGCCATACAGCGATACTTCATTGGGCTCCAAGCCAATCTCTGCTGCCAGCTGACTGATGTCCTTGGGCCTTTGGGCGCGAGCAATGACAATATCGCTGGGCACGGGTTGCTGCAGCTTCAATGGCAATGGCTGCAGATTCCAGTTGGTGCGAGTTAGACGCACTGCAGCGCGTGCTGCTGAAGTAACAGTATTTTTCATTAACATGGCTACAGTCATAGGACCAACACCACCAGGCACAGGAGTTATGTAACCCGCCACCAGCTTAGCCTGCTCGTAGTCCACGTCGCCCACCAAACGTGTGCCGCTCGCCTTGGTTGAATCTAAAGAGGATTAGAGGTATAAATGTTGTAGTGTGTTGTTTGCTTGTTGCTTGTGTACTAAATATAAAAACAAAACTCAAAACTGTTTTACATTTTTGCTTATCAGCTTAGAGATTTTGGAAAGCGCTGCATGGGGTCAACCTGCAGCTGATAAAGCAAATGGAAAAGCACCAACCTGGCTTAACATTGATGCCGCAGTCTATGACCACAGCGCCGGGCTTGATCCAAGAGCCCTTGACCATCTCGGCGACACCAATGCCAACAACAAGAATATCCGCGCTGCGTGTAATCTGCTCCAGCTGACGCGTCTTCGAGTGGCACACCGTGACCGTTGCATTGGCCCACTTGAGCAGCTCGGCAGCAGGTGTGCCGACAATTTTGCTGCGTCCTAGCACCACAGCATTCGCTCCAGCAATCTCTACACCAGTGCGTCTTATAAGCTCCAGGCAGCCCCAAGGCGTGCAGGGCAAGAAGCCATTCAGATCTCCCGTAGCCAGGCGACCTTCGTTCACTGTATGCAAGCCATCCACATCCTTCGACGGCGACACTGCATCTGTTATACGATGAGAGTCTATCTTTGTATCACAGTCCAGCGGCATTTGCACTATGATGCCATGCACCTGAGGATCATTGTTGAGCTCATTCAGCTGTGGGATAAGCAAATATTACAGGCATTGCATAACAATTGAGCTGGAAGCCATGTACTTACCTTATCAAGCAGCTCGATTTCGGTTATGGAACGTGGCAATTTCACATGCTGAGCCTCAATGCCAATTTCCGTAGCAGCCTTAATCTTCATGCGTATGTAGACATTGGAGTCCTCGCGTCCGCCCACCTGCACAATGCGCAAGCCAGGCACAAACTGTGGTCCACGCTCACGCAAAGCGCTCACTTCCCGACGCAGTTCCTCGCGTATGTTTCTGTTGATTAAAATGCAGAGCTTTAGATTTATTTATATGACAATTGGTAGCTACACTCACTTGGCCACGGCTGTGCCCGATATTACTTTCGCCTCCACGCTCATCTTTCCGTACGGCTGATCGCTGTAAAAACGCACAAGTTTTTTTCCCAAAGTCTTAACCGTTAGTAACGCAAACGCTTGCGCCATGCAACTGACTGGCCAGCGCACATAACAGGCCTATCTATAGCTTCTGTTGCCAAAGTCATTGGTACAACGCTCGTTTGCTGCTCTGCTCTATCGGCTACGCTAATCCCTCGCTTCGCTTGTCGCCTGTTCGTTTCGGTTTGTCTTATCAGCGAGCGCATTTCAGATTATCGGGTTTCAGATTTCTCAGGGGTCACAGTTCCTCACGCAGTAAACAAATAAGTTTTATGGGTAAGACTTGCTTTCATTACAACAACAACAACAACAACTACATTGTTGCAACCGCAAATTGCAGTTGAATTGCATGTGGCAAGCATTTGGAGTGAGAGGCGCCAAGGTATTACATTTAATAATTAAAGCTTACTTTCTTTATAGAAGCAATTAGAATGTTCACATGAGCATTAGATAATTACAGTGTCGCAAATATAAAGTTTATACTATTTTAAAATCATAAAGATTAATTTGTAAAATATCAATTTAATACATCAAAATAGTAACAAATGTTCAGTTGATTTTCAAGCATGCTGCTAATATTTTAAATTCCTTTCTTGCGCACCACTGTGCATAACTTTGACCACTACCTGAGCCATAGTAATGAGAGTTCATAATCTAACGCAAACCGAAAAAGCAAATTCAACAACAAAACACACACAAAATAGAAATAAATAAATATCGCAACAACAAGGAATAAACAGATAAATAAACGTGCCTTATCACAAGGTGCCAATTGGTAAGTCCGATAACAGGCAACTGGAAACGAAAGTATACATTGTAATTAGCAGAGCAACAGTCGTGGACATTCGCTTATTTATTCCTGACTTTCCAACATCATAAAATGTATATTATTTAATTTTAATTGCAGCACGCAGCTTGGCCGAACGACTGCGACTATTTTGGGATAACTCCTCGGCTGCTGGCACAATGACATGACGATGCAGCTGACGCCAGTTGGTTTGCACAAAGGACTCCAGCAGCTGCGGATCGTAGGTGAGATCGTGGCCACAATATTTAAGCGGCACGGGATTGGCTACACCTTCAATAACATTGCCATTGAGATGACGCTTGACAATGGTGTCCTCCAGCGAGTGAAAGGTTATGGCCACCAGGCGACCCTCAGCGCGTAGAAACTCCTGCGCTAGCAACATGCCATAATTAATCTCATTCAGCTCGTTGTTAACAAATATGCGCAGCGCTTGAAATGTTTTGGTGGCCACATGTGCTGGACGCTGTAGTCGATCCAAGCGGTTGCCCTCGCCCAGCAAGGCTGAGACCAAATCCGCCAGCTGGCGTGTGGTTTCAATGCGCTGCAGTGCAGCACGCGCCTCCACAATGCCACGAGCGATCTTCTTAGCAGCCTTTTCCTCGCCATAAACGCGCAGGATGCGTGCCAGATCTTCTTCTTCAGCACGTGCCAGCACATCGGCTGCACTAATCCCGCCACTGCGCCCACCATCCATGCGCATATCCAGCGGACCATCGTGGGAGATGGAAAATCCACGTGCCGCTTCATCAAATTGCATAGAACTACAGCCAAAATCAAAAAGCATCCCGTCGATGCTATGCCGACATATGTTCACTTGTTGCAACAGCTGTGGAAGCTCTGAGAACTTGCCCAGCAGTGGCACCAGTCTGCCTGCATACGCCGGCTCCTCACTCATACGCTGCGCCAGCTCATGCGCTGTTGGATCACGATCCAGCGCGTATACTGTAGCCTCTGGGCAGCTGTCCAGCAGACGACGTGTGTGTCCACCAGCGCCAAAAGTCATGTCTATATATTTGCCTTTAGACATAGGCTGTAGATATTCAATAGCCGTCTGGCAAAGCACAGGCACATGGCGCGTTGTAGGCGTGGCCGCAGTTGTACTTTGCTTACGTAGTGTTGTTGTTGTTGTTATAATTGTTGCTCTTAACTTAGTCACGAATTGGGGGCTTGGAGTCATCATGCTTATATACATCTACTTGCGTTTGCCGTCGTTTAGATATTGTAGAAACTCTGAGCTCAGCACTTGGCTGCACTGCGCCGCATTCAAGCCTGTAGCGGTGGAGTCGTAATGACGTGAATACTTCTTCAAGTATACGTTGTTTGAAAGCCTCTCCAAGGCGTCAATTTGTTTGCTCAGCGCGACGCTCTGCTCGCTGCTCAGGCTGGCGGCGTCTGTCAATTTGGTTACTTGCTTGCGGATTTGCTCTCCCAGATCCCTTTCGGTTGGTGAAGAAAAAGTTTAGTTGGTGTCATTGCTTCTATAATTTATTTTGTGTGTTGTGTGTGTGTGTGTTGCGCTGTTTGCTTTAAGTAGTGAGAGAAATATTGTTTGGATGGCTTTTCTAAGGCATGCAACTTTAAACTACAGTTTAACATGAAAGCGTAATATAATCTGCGGAGCTGCATAAACATACATATGTACATGTAACTAAATGTTAGACGCCTTTAAGTAAAACATAACCCATCATAATTTCGAAATAACTGTAGGCTTACATCAACTCATCTTGGTTGCCCAGTATAAAGGACTCTGGTATCAATTGGTAGGCGTATTTAGAAGACATTTTGTTACACAAACACTAGCAATCGTTTCAAAAGCCGGCTACACAATGAAAGACAAAAGCGATCAAAACACTGCAAGCGTGTTCCAAAGCCAGAATTGTGGAACTTGTTGCTTTAAGCCACAAAATCAAAGCCCACAACAAATTCTCTTGCGCCCCTGTTGTTGTAGTTGTTAGATAATAATAAAGTTATGCCAGTCGCAACACGCACACGCCACTTCTATTGTATTTTCTCACCTGCCGACTTTAGATTTCTCCGCTGGCCACTTTTCGAGTACTTTTAGAAATCTTTGGTATAAAACAGACATTGCTTAATTATACAAACAGCAAAGCACAAAAAACTTGTAAATTTTTAGCGCCAATACAAAAACATTGCACGCGCAATCACAGCTGTTTTATATACTGCATTAGACAACACTACACCACATTTGACAACACATGGCATTACCATGTCAACAAGTAAGCTAAGTATCGATACTTCAAGTATGAATTTCAGAAAGCTGCAGAGCGCGGAAATTTAAATAACAATTTTAAGAAAAAAGTTTTTTAAAATAATCAACTAAATGTATCCTTTAAATTTTCTTAAATTTTTCCCCCAAAATATTTGCTTATGTTAACATATGCTATGTTACTCTATTTCTACAAGTGACTACTGGTGGTCAATCCTTTCGCCGACAACATTTCGACATATAATTGAGAGAGAATATATTTATACCTCCACTTTTCGGCACCCACAAAAGCGGTAATGTTGCCGCTATGCATAACTATTGGGCTCTCAGCCAATCAGAGAAAAACCGGAATAAAAAGAGAGTGTCTGCGAGAGAGCGAAAGAGAGTGAGTGAGAGAGGGATGCAAGCCATTAAGCAAGCAAAAAGTACATACATAAAAAACATAAACAAGAGTTTTTTTAAACTGTGAGCGCTCATTCATACACTCACAGGCGGAAAAAAATAATTTTTTTCAGTCGAGTTTTTTCCATCGCAACGAGCGGTTCTTGGCGCTAGACCTTTTACGCTTTTTACGTTGTGATTTGTTGCTCTGGCATTACGCGGCATGTAAACAACGCGCAAAACGACAAAGGTCAGCTGTCGGTAAAACATACCTCCTTTTGGTCCTCGATGTGCGGCAGTTAAATTTAATTGAGGCGCCAAATTTAGTACGCGCCAAATTAAAACATTACAAAAGCGCCAATACAAGTGCAAAATTAAATAACACACACAAGCGCCAGTGTATGTTGGTGTGTGTGTATTTTTGGCGTGCGCGGCCATTTTTTTCCTAAGCACTGAAGAAAAAAATTGGTGTACATGTGTGTGTGTATTTTAAGTGTACTCGAAAGAGGAGAAACCGCAAAAGCCCCCAATAAACGTAACCAAATCACATCAAAAAAATATCATTCATTTGTTTACTCGCTGAATGAAATGTTTGTTTAAATGTAAACAAACGCCAACAGTTATAGAACCACCGCCCACCCACTCTCCTCGTATCCTTACGCATGCTTCACCTTTTCAACTAAAGTGAAAACAGTAGTAGTATCAGGACCATTCCCCCCTTTTCTATCAATAGGTCACCGAACACGTGCTTTTACGCTTTACGACCAAAATAACAACAAAATTGTGCAACAAATAATAATAAAAAAGAAGGAAATTGAAAAGATCACAACAAGCGCTTAATTTCCAATTGGAGAGGTACGTACTAAAAAAATAAGGTTTTTTACACATAACTTTTTGTTGCCGCACACAGTAGTTCAAGAGTTGATTACAAATATGTTTTTTTAATATTAATGGTTTCTTAATAAGGTGAAAGTTATTATTCAATTTGCATACGCAAATTTTAAAGTTTAATAAAATGATTTACAAATTTAACGCAACTGTAAATCAAGATTTATCACACTGTGCCACAGCGGCTGCCAATATTTGTCACCCCCTCCTCTTCAGCGATTGTTTGCTGTTCTTTATGTGCAATTCATTCGGTGGCGGTTTGTGTTTTGTCTTTTTTATCTTTCCTCTTTTTGTTTTTCCTTTTTTGTGCTCTTACGCTCACTATTTTTTGCACATGTCGCCCCCGCGCTTGTGTGTGCTCTTCATTTGTTTATGTTGCGCTCTCGCTCTCCTATAAGTTTTTTTTTCTCTTGCTTGCGCTCAATTAAATTTCGTTGCCTTGTCTATGTGTGTGTGCTATGCTGTGAAATTTTTTTTGTGTATACTATTTTTTACATGCGGTAGTATATGTTGGTAAGCCCCAACGTTTAATAAGAAATCATTTTATAAATGATCCGTTTATTTAAGTTTTTATGCTCTCGACATATACACGCAACAAGCTGTTAGTGCGTTATCCTGCGGTATTCGCACTCCCCCCAGTACCCTGCCCCATTTTACACTACTGACCGAGCAACAAACAACAACAACCGGTTTGCTTTTGACCAGGTAGCAAAAAAATTGTTCAAAAAAGAAAATCCAAACATAAAACAGGAAAAAAAGATTTACATGTTACGTTAAAACGACCAATAAATACCCTGCAGTTTATATTTAAAATCATATGCACTTATGTTTTAATGCTAAGCAATTAATAACTGCTGTTGCATATAATTAACGACTAATTTTAAATGTTACAAATTGCACACACAAATTAACAATGCTTGCTAACATCACTTAAAACATGTAGTACATGTGTATGTATAAAAAACAGAATTTGATTCTGACGTCAACTGCGCAGCAGCAGCAACAAAAAAATAACCTAAAAGCAGCTCTGCATTGCGTCAGTATGCGTGTGTGTGTGTGTCGGACGCTCTCCCACTCTTTGGGTATGACTCTCTTGTTCGCTTGCTTGCTCGCTCACTCGCTTTGGGCAATTTAATAACTCAATTTGTTTTATTCAATGCATTGGACTAAAATGCTGCATGTTTGTTTTATTGATTTGTAAAATTATTTTTGAATACAACATAAATTTAAATAAATAAATTTTTATGTAAATGAGCTGTGCCACTGACACCTGTGCAAGTTTATTGTTTATTTATGCTGCGTTTAGTGGGTCACTAGTGTATATGACAGCGCCAAAAAGGATAAAGAGAAATTCTTGCCCCACTCTTTGAAGGCTTTTAATTCCTAACGGCCATGCAACCCTTTCTGCCTGAAGTTAACAAACTTTGACTTTTTCTGACATTTTAATGCTTTAGTTCTTGTTGATTGACACGTTCGTTGGCGCCCCTGACACAACCCCCCAGCCCCCCTTTTGCCACAGCAGCCATGGTTACTACTCTACTTGAACGTTTTTCGACAACCTCATCTTTTTGCTTCGAAAATTTATTAAAAAAAAGAAAAAACAAAATTGTTGTCATATCAAGTTTTTGCCTGGCGCAAGCGCCTTTTTTGTATATTTTGTGTTTTTCATTTTTATTTTTTCATCAACGCTTTTTTATTGCAATTCTCAGTTTTTTTTTTGCGGCTTAACGCTTGGTTCGCATCTTGTGCAACTTTTTTGTTTCATTTGTTGCACGTTTTAATTCATGAACAATTAATTAATTCATGCATATTTATGTTAAAGTGCAATAATTTATGTACTATGCACAAAAAATTAAGCAAAAAATAAGTATTTAAACTAAAAAACGACGAAAGACTGGCAAGCAAAATGGAAAAAGTAGTTTAACAGTTCTGTCGAGTGGACAGAAATTTGCGCCTAAATAACAATTACAATATATATATGAATATATATTTTTTTGTACTTTCAGCACAAAAACGGCAACAAAAAACGTTGTGTAAGCCAAGTCTCGATTGTCAGTTGAAGCGTAAACGTTGCTAAGCCAAGTGACGCTGCCGCTGCTGCTAAAAAAAATATAATAATTGTTAAAGGAAGGCTGCAAGCTGGACGCACGCACTATTGCTTACCGTCCGCTGAATTTGGGCGGCCAGTCGCTGATGGCCGAATTGCCAAATGGCGCTGCCATTGGCGGTGGCGGCACTGGCGACTATCTGCATCGTTCCATAGATCAACTGCGCACGCTTAGCCATCTGACGCAGGCGGATTTGCGCAACGCCACATTGGTGCACGACTATAAGCCTTTCAACATAAGCGAGTTTAGACAAAACGTTGAGCGTTTGGACTACTCGCTAAAGAATGGGCTTGTGCAGCAGCAACAAATACTCATAGAGCAGCAGCAGCAGCAGCAGCAACAACAACATGCACATGAGAGTGAACAGCAGCAGCAGCAGGCACAACAGCAGCAACAACAACAACAGCAGCAGCAGCAGCAGCAGCTGCATCATCAAACACAGCTCAAGCCAAGCTACAGTGCGCCCAGTTCGCCGCCCACGCCCACACAGCACAACGAGCAGCAGGAGCAAAAGGTAAGTGCTCACTATCTACTTAAAATTTATTCATATTAATTACTTTGCTCTGTTTGCAGTACGATCCAAGTCGCTCGCCGACGCGTCAACGTGGCAGCAACAGCAGCAACGATTCCACGCCAGAGGATCAGCGCCAGGGCGGCGAGCACACCAAACCGTACAAATGCAATTCTTGCAGCAAATCCTTTGCCAACTCCTCCTATCTGGCGCAGCATACGCGCATACATCTGGGCATCAAACCATATCGCTGTGAAATCTGTCAGCGCAAGTTTACGCAGCTGTCGCATCTGCAGCAGCACATACGCACGCATACGGGTGATAAACCGTACAAGTGTCGCCACGACGGCTGCCCCAAGGCCTTCTCGCAGCTGTCCAATCTGCAGTCGCATTCACGTTGCCATCAGACCGACAAGCCTTTCAAGTGCAACTCGTGCTACAAGTGCTTTACCGATGAGCTAACGTTGCTGGAGCACATACCCAAGCACAAGGACTCGAAGCATTTGAAGACGCACATTTGCCAGCTGTGCGGCAAGTCCTATACGCAGGAGACATATCTGCAAAAGCATTTGCAAAAGCATGCCGACAAAGCGGAGAAGCAGCAGCAACAGCAGCGTCAGCCAGCTGCCAACAACTTGCAGCAACATGTGCCCGCCGGCGGCATTGGTTTGAACTTGCAGCGTCAGGCTATGAACGATGCCAATGCGGTTTATTGGGCCAAGATGGGTGCGGATAGCGCCGCTGCAAGCTTGGCGGAGGCTATACAACAACAGCTGCCGCCGCCGAATGCTGGCAGCACGTATGCCAACTTTGCCACGTTGCAACATCAACAGCAGCAGCAACAAGAGCTGCTGCAGCATCATCATCAGCGCAACGTGGAAACGCCTGGACAATCACATAGTCCGCATGAGGATGCTGGCGAGGATTTGGTGTTGCGTCAAAACCAAAACACACAGCTGCACTTGCAACATCAACAGCAGCAGCAGCAGCAACAACAACAGCAGGCAGCGCACACGCATTCACCAGTACCTGGCACTTCAGCCTTTGCGCCACCGCCTTCGCCTCTGCAGCAGCATCGTGCACCGCCTGCTGCTGCCACTGCCGCCTATTTGTATCAGCAGAATGCTGCTGCTGCCGCCGCCGCCTTTCCCCCACAGCTCATCTCATTGCATCAGATACGCAACTTTGCACATCAGCCAGGCGCCGGCCTCATACCAAGCGATCATTTGGCTTTGGGTTTGAGCGCCGTGGCAGCCAAGGAGAAGGCCCAATAGTATAGGGCCACGGGTCACAAAAGACAGACCAAGCAGCAGCTACGATGACAACAATAGTCTTAAGCTTAAAACATAAGTTAGGCTTAGTTTTAGTTAAGGAGGCTGCATGTGGTTTCGCTTAGCTGCGCCACACATTTCAATTCTCTTCCAGCTCTGATGCGGCAGCCTAGGCAAACGAAACTTGTTTGCCCTACGCTGCCACATCGCCTGCTCTTTACTGCCCTGTAGATTAGGTAATCTCGGCCAGCTAACGATACCACGCTCAGCCTCTGTTTGAACTCAGGTTTTGCACTTAGCCTCTAAGCTCCAAACTAAGCTTATTGATATATCATGTAAGCAATATTAAAGCGACCTAAAGCTCTGCACAATTTGAATTTACATTTTGAAAACATTTTAATTTGTGTACAGTTTTTAACGTTTAGTTTTAAAACATAACAATGTATCATAGGTGCCGTACAAAGTACTGCGATAGAATTGTTTACAAAATCTATTGTAAATCTATCATACAATATTTTAAGAAAATTTTCTATTTATGCAAAAACAACAACCAATCAACCAACAAACAAGCAAGCAATGTATAAAGTACTAAATAAAAAGTCATCAAATATTTATAATAAATTTTAAAGAATATACAATTTGAAATATCCGAGTTTTTGAGTTTATCAACTTTACAGCATCTACATAATGTGCAGCGTTGTGGAAGGAAAAAATTGCACATAATCCGCTTAAGGATAGGATCCTGCTGCTGCAGGCGACACAAGAGATTTATGTTCTTAAGATTGTGGTATGCAACATTTATCCCTCAGCTGGCGGCAACTAGAAATTTTTAATGTTTGCTGCATAATTTAATTGACAGCAGCTGCTGCTGCTCACGTCGCAATTGAAGATTAATGATGGATTGACGTTTGCTTGAATTTATTTTTTGATAGAGACTATATTTAGATATTACATTATAAGTTGGTATACACTAACTTGAGTGAGCGACTTTCGATCGCTTTGAACAGCACGAATTTCCACTTGAAACTAGAAGTAGGCACTTCAAAAACAACAAAAAATGAGCACAAACCAAAATTTGTGTTTTGTTGAACTGCTGCCTTATTTGGTCATAATAGTTAAAAGAACTTACACATGGCTTATACATATACATTTATTGCTAAATTACAAATAATCTCTGGCTTAGTGTCACCCTAGGGCCTTAAAGCGTATGCATTTGTTTATAAACGCAAAATTAATTTTATGCCAAATTAAAAATCAAACAAGAAAAAAAAACCGAAAACCAGTTTCAGTTCTTAGCAGGTGCTCTTGCCAAAAATCGCTGAGGTTTTGAATAAAATTATTAATAGCACTTATATGACGTATAAATAAGCAATAAAATAAGCGAAAACAAAACTTTTTATGTGCATTTGATGAGCTCGTAAAAATACCTTAAGCATTGAGGATTGTTGAGGCACCCACAAAGAGTCAATAAAAATTTAGGCTTAGACAAATGCTTATGAGTGTTGACAAACAAAGAAAACAATAGTTTATAAGCATATTTGTGCGAAATTTTGTTTGGGCACGGGTTGCTCTTAGGGGCACCCTTTTTTGCACTTTTGAAGATCGCTGACAATAAACCAACAAATCATCGCTAAAAACCCGTTGAAGATCGAGCAGCGCAACAAACAGAATTGGCAAACACACCGCAGAGACAATAACGTTATATAAAGAGATATTCAGACAAAAGGCAACAATTCAAACGATAATCGATCATTTGCCAATTTCTTTCTTTTCTTTGGCATAGAGCTAGGGAAATTTGCCAACCAACCCTCACATTGCCAAAATATAAACTGAGAGCGATCTGTCTTTATGTTCAAGGCGCAACGCAATGTTTGCCAATATTTTAATTGATAAATGAATCAGAGATGTCTATCTATCATGCCTAGTCATTGATTAGCATATCAATATATACAAACTTTATTATAAATGCACTAATGATCTTGGGATTGTTGTTTCAGTCAGCAAAAGGGTTTGCCCTTCATGTCATCTGTGCTGGGTGCTGAAATCATCAAGGAGCTGCTGCCCTGCTTCAGTTCTTTCAGCTTGCATCATCAGTCTTTGTTATGTTAACTATGAGAAACAAAAAATTGTTGAGTATGCTATCCTGTGTAAGGATTTTTCTTTACTGTCAGTTTGTCTTGTCATCTTGGCATGACCGATATGATAATAAGGAATGCAAGCGCCTGAGGCGAGAGAACTTTTTTCAAGAAATAATGCGAGTCATGCAGCAGCTGCTATAAAAAGGATTATATCGAGAATACAATTAAATAGCTTCAAAGTTAGATAAACTATTTATATTTCTAAAGTAAAAGTGCAACTAAAGCAAAGTTTACTTTTACTCTGTTAAAAAGACTTTAAGCTAAAATAAATATTTTTGCAAGATAGAAACTAAAAAAAAACTTAACTGACACCAACAAATCTCTCTGGCATGCCTTTTGGCATTATGCAAATGATTTTCTCATTGATTTGAATATTGTATGTTGTGTGTAATTTCAATGCCAAAAGATAATTTGATGTTGCAGAAAGGCGCCATCAATACGAACAATATAATTTATGGTTTCTAAACTCTGGCATAATCAAAACACACACAGACGTAAAACGATCAAGGCTTGCACCCCTAAGAATGCCAATGCGATCCTTCGAGTTGAGAGCAGCCCACAATCGATTTAGCATATGAAAAGGACTTTGGTTCAATGCCTTTTGCGTGTGAAGGTTCAAGCCGATTGTTAGAAAATGCTACCCCAATAGCATTTGCTATCTATTCGCGAAACCTATTGCTATTGAGCATTTCTTTTGGATAAACTATTTATGAAATTATTACACAATGCATACAATATATCGAGTGGGTTACCTACGATTAGCCATCCCAATTAGGTAGCATAGAGAGGAAACGCGAACTGAGAGAGGTGTGTATGTTTTTCCCATAACTTCTTGTTGCCTTTTTTGTTATACTACCAATTTCATTCTTGCCATTCTTTGCAGCTTATTTTGCATATTGGTTTTTTCGAAAGTCTTTGTTTGCTCGTTGCTTCTTTAGAGTCTATTCTTTGTTCGATTCTAATAAGGTGCGATATTGTGAAATTTGATGCGATTTTCGTTTTGCTATTATTTTTTGCACCCTTCCGTTTAAATTATAATGCTATTCATTTTTTTGCACATTTTATTGTACAATAGATTTAATTGTTGAGGTTTTTTTGTTGCTATTGTGTGAGGTTCGTTTGTATATCATGTCGATTGATATGTTATTGATGTTATTTATTGGCATAATCATATTGCAAAGCCTTTTTTTTATAAATTAATAACAGCGCGTGTTATGTATAAGTACATTATAGATTATACTTTAGCTTTGACATGGATGCTCCGTTAATACATATAAAAAGCTGAAGTCATTATTTAGTAAAGTTTTCTTAAAACAATTCTAATTAAATGTTCACTCATTCTAAAAAAAAATGAATTAATAATTTCAGTCATAGTAAGCATAATTTTTAAATGTTTCTCATTCTTTAAATGAAGTGAAAAGTAAAATAATATTTTTATTTGTACCCGTCCCATAATCCTTCGTACAAAACATAAACACGTGTTTATATTCAAATATAAAAAAGTAACTGCGTAATGGAATCGTCCTTAAAAACAACCAAAATGACGCACTAACATAAATTTAATTAACATTTTCACGCTAAGCAAAAAATACTATAAAAAAAATTCAATTCAATTTCCAAAAAAAAAAGGTATACAATTTACAAAAAGCACGACAAGCTAAAAAAAATTTACAGTAACGAATTAACAATACACACAATCCTTAAAAAAAAATTATAAAAAAAACTTGTCACACGGCATTTTAACATACAAAATGTAAAAAAAAAAACTTGTGTACGGCAGCGAGACCCAATTATAAAGGACTTTTTTCTGTAGTCAAGCATAAAAAATGAGGCATTAAAAATGGGTTAAAAAAACTGACGGTGGGCTTGCAGTAAGGATGCGCGCGCTTCCTGGGGATTTTTTATATATGTACGTCAAGTACAAAAAAAAAACAGCTTGAAAATATGCAACGGGCGTTATTTTCAAGCTCATTTGAATATTTGCTGCTAGAAATTTTCTCACGATTGTTTTTTTGTGTGTCTTTCAAGACTCAAGGCTTACCCACAGCGCTGGGTGACGTTCAAGAATAATAGAAGAGACAGGAAGAAAAAAATCAGGATTTTTTTGCCTCATTTCCATTAGGACGCTCCCAAAGGGTGAATCTACGACCATAGAGTATAAAGGATGCTTTAATTTATGCACAACACGTTCGCAGATCGGACGTTGCAAAGGGTTAAAAAAGCGTGATCCTCACACAGGATATTTTTGTATGCGGCTATCCCATTTGCATACTTGATCAAGTTTGCTTTTGTATTAAGGGTGAGCTCAGGGTCAGCATCATTTTTCATCTTTTCCAAAAAAAAAGTGCTTTCAAATAGAAAAATACGCAAATTATTCAAATCTATCAAATGCGTTACTTAAAGCAAGATGGAGCTTGCTTTTATTATTTATGTGATTTAATTAATTAGTTTAAGAAATGACAATCTATAAAATAAAATAAGCTACGCTTATTATCGGCGCATCAATTTTTTATGTAGGTAGCTATGCAAGGCTATGCAAATCAAAAATCAAAGACAAAGGACCTTAAGTTGTGGCTGTTGGGTTTCTTCCTTTTTAAAAAACGCCTTGGGTGCTATTTGTTTATCTATTTTACATATTTCAGCTCTTTACCGTCTTGTTCGTATTGTAAAAGTTTAAATCAACATTAGATCATTAGTTACGTTCAATAATTCTAATTATCTGTTGAATGCGAGCGAAGCAGCTGGAAACAGCAGCTATTATTATAATTTGCAAATGTATTTTGCTCTTAAACATTTTAAATATTATTCGTAAAATAACATTTTTATCTGCTATTTTCTTGTTTGCAAAAAACGCATTAATTAATCATCATGACAAAAACAAATTACATATCAGTCAAACTCCGTGACAACAAAGACTCTTAAATTATGCAAAAATTATACAAACGTTAATAATTTGCAAATTGTGTATAGTTTAATGGCCATTGAAAATGTTCAGAATCTATAAGTTTGCCTTCCATTCATTTACTTAATTAAGCTAATTCTGAGTTCAGCTTTTTATTAATTTTCTAGCAAACTGGTTAATCAGCTCAAATTTTTGTACGGTTTGGGCCATATAGCATCAAATGTAATTTTGTAGCAACAGTTGTAAACAATAAAAGAATTCTATATTAAAAATGTTTGTTCAGCGAAAAGAACGTACGCGAAATGATTGATCGTAGTCATGTCAGTGTTGAGATGTAGGGGAATGAAATAGAGATAAGCGTTTAAAATATTTAGGTAAAAAGTACATTTCTAATAAGTACAGTGGACGCTCGCAAGACCACCAACTATACATAAATCCCAAGTTGTAAATGAAAATCACATTGTTTTCTAATTAAAATGTATATTTTGCACATAAGTCAATAGGTTAAATATATAGAATCAATCCCTAATTAGAATTAACAAATATACTGCTGATTGTTTGGCTTAATTGTAACGCGATTGATTGATTGAGAAACGTTTTTGTCCTATTCGCCTTAACTAAAAATGTCGCGCGTACTTTTATTGGAAAACAAAATTCGGCTATTGGTTAGCAATCCTCAATGATTACAATGGGTCCATGAATTAAAATTACATAAAACATTTTAAAATCTCCTATTGCCGCCCATATGCTGTGGCCTGGGTCCAGGTCCATTAAACCTGAAAGATTCAACAGTTAAGCATGTGTTCCATCTATTGGGTTTGATGTACTTCATCTTACCGGCCGCGGTTGCCAGAAACGCCACCTCCTCGGCCGCCAGTAGGCAGGGGCGGGAAGTCCATTTGATATGAATTTGGGGCCTTATGATTGGGACCACTTGGTACAGCGTGTTTGTTGAAACCTCCGCCATGATTTTGCGGCATATTATTACTTGGTCCATTAGCGACTCCAGCACCAGCGCCACGCCGTGAATTGAAACTTCCACGACCACTAAAGCCGCCACGATTCGCTTGAAAGCCACCACTACCACCACGTCCACCTGGTGTACCTCTGTAGTATATATACAATTATTAATGTAATTATTGAATTAAATTAATGTACTATATTTCACCTGTTCATGCCAGCATTGTTACGATTGCGCTGAAACATGCCATTATCGCTGCTACCATTTGGAGCCATAGGTCCATTTGCAAATCGGCCTTGATTAGCTTCATATCCCAATTGCTGATGCTGTTGCTGCTGTGGCTGCGAGTCAACAGCTGGTAAGGCAAAGCCACGTCGATCGCTATTATTTGATGCACCTCGTCCACCCATCCCAGAGCCTCGTGGATGACCGTTCGATCCGCCAGCAGAGTTGCCACCATAATAATCATTGTGACCGCCATTACCAGCGCCTTGGTTGAATTTGTTTTTGTATCCTGACGCATGATTATCAAAGCTTTGATTTTGTTGCGAATGACTCTTGTTATAGGGCGCATTACGCTGCTGTCTGAAGTTGCCTTCATTACGCATTGGTCCAAAATTACTATCATTTGACACGGATCCACGACCCCTGTGACCGGCGCCACCACCTCTGAAGTTATTTCCACGACTAAAACTGCCGCCGTCATGAGCTAAAAGCACAATGTAAGCTAATTAAGCAGTAGGCAGCTATTTAAACATCTTACCTTGTATTGGTCTGCGATTGCCGGTAGGGCCAACACCATTACTACCTCCTCCGCCGCCTCTTCTGTCTTTAGCTCTGCCTGGCTCGACGACCAGATTGTGTCCCTTAAACTCGACGCCATTGAGTGCAGCTATAGCCGTCTCAGCCATCTCTATAGTCTCTAAATGCACAAATCCACAACGGTTCATAATATCGCATTCCACAACTACACCATAATTTGTAAATAAATGGCGAAGCTCCTCAGGCTTGCTGCCAGGCGGCAGGCTGCCCACAAACACTTTGGCGGTCTACAGGTGAAGTAAATGCAGCATAATAGGGGTGTTATGTTTTATGTAGAATATAAACATTTTCTTACCGACATATGATCGCACTTTTCGCTTTATGTATGTATTTTTGCTTTTTCTTTTATTAATAACATGAGCTCGATAAAAGATACCAAAAGATACTAAGCGCTCGATAAGCGATAGTCATTCCTATCGGCAGCTGTCATCCAGTCTGTAATATAAATAAAGCAATAAATATAGTATATAAGCAAATTTAAATTTTGTAATGTGGGCGCCAAGCACAGAAGATAACTATTTTGCCAGCATGGACACAGCTAAAAATATAGTACATCTAATGCCTAGCGTAGAAATGATGGTGACCTTTGCAGGAGGAGGACCAAACGATATGATGCGCTCGAAAAAAGCTTGTTTACTGTACGCGGAAAAAGTAGATTATAAGGAGTTGATTGTAAGTTGGTAAAATAAATTATTTTGCGTTTATATACTTAAATTTGCATAATTGCAGCAATTGCGGTTGGCGGAGAAATGTGACCAGCGACACATGTATATAGCCACAGTAGACAGCGTATCGTTTCAAGAGCTAAAGCAGGATCAGGGTCTGAATGTAACTTTTGCTGGATTTATGGAGAATGTGGTTCGCATGCTGAAGGACTGCCACGCGAGCAAGCTAGAGCTATGCCTAACAGCTACAGATGTTGCAGAGCAACAGCGCAAGTTCAAGCTGCAATTTGTGGAAGTTCGTCCTTTTAAAAATCTAGTGCACTTGTGCCTGCCATGTCGAGCTGCGCCACTACACACCGTGCTCTTCTACATCAATTCAATGCTGGATGCGGCCAATAAGAGAAGTTACATGCTGGAGCAAAACACCCAGCAAATGCAATTAGAACTGAATTCCCAAAGAGCGCACATTGAGCAATTGGGAGGAGATTGCAATCAACTACGCTCAACGCTAGCGGAGAATGCGCGTCAACTGAGCGAAAAACATGCTCTGGAACTGCAACAAATGCAGGACAAAATGTGCAAGCTAAACGAACAGCGTAGCAGTGACTTGGAGCGTAATCGTCGTACCATTGCAGGACTGCAAAGTCAGCTGGACAGAGCTATGCTGGATAAAGCTGACTTAAAAACCATACAGGAACAAACTGAAAAACGCAATCAAAACTTAAATGAAGAGCTTAGCTGTTGCAAATCACGAATGTGCAGCTTAAAGGAACAAAATGATAAGTTACAGGGCGAACTAACAGATGCCAAAAAACACGAACGTAAGCTGGAATACAAGATAGAGGATCTAAAACAACATACAGCAGAGCTGCAAGAGCACATACAAAAAGGCAACAAGGAGAAGGTAAACCTAAGATCCAATATTTACTTATTTTATAATTAAATATTATTTTGTTGTTATCATTGCAGGCCAACATTGCTGCCGAGCTGGAAGCTGAGAAAAAGATTCTGCACACCAAGCGACAAGCGTTGGAAATGGCCTCCGATGAGATTGGCAAAGCGAATCAGATTATACTCAAACAAAATCAGGAATTACTTATACAAAAAAGAACCATAGCCTGGCGCACTGAAGTAGCGTTGCAACAAGAAAAAGCCATTAAAGAAAAAGAGAAGCTATTACGCCTTCGAGAGGAAGAGCTTAAGCATGCCCAGGAAACCAATAAACAACTACGCGAAGAAATTCCACAACAGCTGCAATCTATGCGCAACTTTGCGCAGGGTCTGGAACAAAAATACACAAATCGTAAGTGTGAACTATGAAATAACCAGTAAACTATAAATTATGAGCTTTGGCTTACAGAAATACACAAACTGAAGGAGCGCATATCCAACGTATCAGGCAAGGAAAACTGTGGCCTTAAAGCTAATCGCAAATAGCAAAATTATATCGCTTACGACAATTGTTAATTTATATGTATTTTCAATGATCTTAATTAAATATAATTGTATATAAGGTTAGTCATAGTCGTCGTCATTGCTTCGGCCAACCTGCGCCGTGGCCACATTTACAGCCTGGCTAATGTCCTCGAACTGGTTCAGCTTTAACCGCTCACGTATAAGCTCGGCAATTGCTTTTTGTGTACGCCGCTCTAGACGTTCGAGCTTCTTGCTAACATCACGTTTTAAATCCCAATCTGGTTTGCGCGGCGCTAGATTCGTTATATCAATTTCATCTATGACCATAGGTTGCTGCAACAAATCAAGCTGCGACTGTACGGCCGTTTCAATGTTTCCCGTAGGCTCCTGAGGGCGAACTTCACCCGCGGTGTTTTCATTCAGCGGCGTGTAGCTGCGAAAAACTGGCCTGTAAGCAAAGTATTTTATTATTATTATTTATAAATTCTTCAAATTTTAAAAACAAACTCAAACGCACTTTGTCAATTTTTCCGCATGTTCCCCATTTACTGTATTTTTAGCTTGTGCTTGTTCGCGGAGTTTCTGCAAACGTTCCTTACGCTTAAGTGATTCTTCAGTAAGCTTGCCTAAGTTTTTCTCATTGTTCTCCATTGAATTATATTTTATTAACAAAATTGTTGAATGTTTACGTTTTATGCTTCTTTAACAGTGGGCAATATTGCTATATTGGCGATATTCAACGTTATCGGATCGATAGGCGGACCAATCGTAAAATAGATTGGCAGCCCTCGTAAGTGGCAGAGGAAGGAAAAACGACGCAAATTTTTTGTAAAAGAAAACAAAAACAGTTTAGAAAACCATTTTGCATTAATTTTAGCAACAAATCAAAATAAGTGTATGAAAAACAATGTGTATAGCATTAACACAGCCCCACGCAATGGAAATAAATAATTTGCTGTGAAAAGCGCGGTATCCATGAGACCAGCTGCTGTTGCTGCAGCAACTGCAACAACAGCGAAATCAACATATTTTAATGTATAGTGGCTATTAAAAACCCGCTGTAAGCAAGCGTATATATAGCATTTGTATGCAAGTCTGTACTAACATGAGTTTCTCAATTAAAGGGAGCCGCCGCCAACAAGACAACAAAGCAACAACAACAAGAGACAACTACATAGAGCGCCTCGTCGAACTCATTGTTTTTTAACTGTGCCCAGCCGGCAGCTGTGAGCTAAAAATGGAGTGGACCAGAGAAAAGACGCTGCTGTTGATCAGCGAGTATCGACAGCGACGTGGACTGTGGGACATGACATGCGACGAATATCGCAAGAAGGATGTCAAGCAGCGACTATTAAATGAAGTTAGCGAGGTGTTAGGTGGTAATATACCAATACCAGAGCTGGAAAAGAAATTTCATACGTTGCGCACACAATATCATCGGGAAATAAGTCGCATGAAACGCAAAGAACCATACAACTCAAAGTGGTTCGGTTTCAAAAATCTAGTGTTTCTCAGTTCACCATACGCGTGTCGTTCTACAAAGGGTCGCTTAAAAACGGAGATACAGTCGCCGGAGAACGCAGATGTACAAAAGTACGTATTGGGCGAGATAACCGGAGGTGCAACAGCAAAGGTAAGCGACAATATGAACGAAGACTACATCAGCAATGCACGCAAGACTCATGCCAGCAGTCGTGCGCATGAGCTGAAAAAACTTATTGAGGAGACGACCAAAGATGTGGATGAAATTGACGAGGACGATGATGAAGAAGATAGGGATATAGATGACGTGGCGGAGACCAAACCCAAAATTAGCAAGGTGGTATGTGAAGATTTTGTGGATATAAACGATGAAGAGCCCGAACCCCTGGAGCTACAACAGCAGCCGGAACATACACAGTCTATTATGGAATTGCATCCCAGGTGCACATCCGAGGTGGAAACGGTTAGCTTTCAGGCCAATGAGAGCGGCGAGCTACACTATCAGTCCTCTACATCCTCAGCTAATAGCTCAAGCATGCATGTAGGACCTGCGCGCATATTGAAGATACAACGCCGTGATACAACAAATCCGGAGGAAGTCTATTTCAATGATCATCATACACCACAACAAGTGCATCCGCCCGCGCACAAGCGTCTTTTCTACGATCCTAATTCCACACATAGCACCACTATACTCACCACATCCTCGCTAGCTGCCCCAGCTACAGTGGCACATAATGGCAATGCCAGTATCACAACCGCTGGATCCTCAAGCAGCGCGCTGCGCCTGCCACGATTAAATCCCATTGTCAACCATGCGTCGCTACCGAATCCCGCCAGCAATTCGTTACCGCTATCTCAACCTGCGCAACGCGATGAATTCTCTACATATGGCGAGTATGTGGCCAATGAGATGCGTGCCATTGAGAATCGTGAAGTGCTCACTGCATTAAAGCACAAAATTAATACAGCTATCTATGAGGCAAATATGTCGGAGCTGCATAAATAATATAAATATAAACTAATCTTTTTAGCTGCAACATATGTAGATATAAGTTTAAAAGTTTGAGTCCCGGTTTGGGGACTTTTTGTTTTTTGTTTTAAACTGTAAATGTTGTAGTTTCATCGACCAATACAAAGTTTTGTATCGATTTAATAATTAAGCCAAATATACAATTTAGTTCAATCACCTATAACTATAATTTATTTTATTTTAACTTTCAGTAGGCCAACCATTAGCTATTATTATATTTAAATTGTTGTGTTTCTAACCATTTGTTAAAAAAATGTTTCCCAATCCAATATGTGAACCATTTACAAATCTACCACAAAAATTTGACATTGATAAAATTGCTGAAGAATTTAAGCCGAAGCATCTAGAGAAGAGTGTAGAGAAAATCAAGACTCCGCGTGATTTTCTTAATGAGCCGGACAATAGTTGGACCGTCTTACCTATCTTTAAGTATCATTTGGAACATTTAAAGCCATTGCTCTCGGTCCGCACAAATCCTTATATGCGTTGTCGTTATGTAGAGTTTCTCGACAATGTACCCAATCGTTATGTTAACATTGTAGTTTATGGAACCGATTTTAACAAGTATATTTATTCATATGTTCAAAATAATTAGAATCGCCAATTGCCTAAACTTCTTTGCAGCATGCCGAAGCCAAGACGTAAATCGTTAAACGGCCAATTTTATGGTGTTGATTATAAGCTGGCGCCCATTCCTGTAGAGCCTGCAAGCTTTAGCTATTCAGCGTCCAAGTCAGCTAAGGCTAAACATGAAACCAAGTAGTTAAAGGGAAAATTAAAAGTACGCGCCACTGTTATCGTTCACAGCTGTGCAAAAGTCATCGAACAGGTAGAGACTCAGTTTTAGCAAATATGTCTGGCAACGTTCTTAGCAAAACATTCAAATTAGACAACACTGCTCCAATCAATTTAGGACGAAAAATGTTTACAAAATGCATTAATTGTTGTGTTTCAATAGTTATTTATGCATTATTCGTATGCCTTTTAGTGGAAAACAGTGGTAAGTAGTGAGTTTAACGTGTGTGTAATACAAGTAAAGCAAAATTTTTTGTCAACAGTCGCCTTAAAACGAACGCTGCGCCACTATGAAGTTTTTCACAGAGATGATGTTGTACATAAGATTGTCAAAAGAGGTGTTAAACATAGCAATAATCCATATAATATAATTAAGGAGTTAGAATTCAAGACTCTAGGTAAAAATTTTCGAGTGATATTGCATCCGCATCGCGATGTGTTGCATCAAAATTTTCGCGCTTATGCTGTTGATGCCGATGGCAATGAGACTGTGGTGCACATGGGTAAGCCAACAATGATAAAAGTACATATGTATGTAACTTACAGATTTATACTTTCAGAACATGACAACTTTTATACGGGTCGCGTTTTTGGCGAACTGGAGTCATCAGTACGTGCACACATTGAGGATGGCACTTTCACCATGTCCATTGAACTGCCCGATGAAACCTACCACATAGAGCCTTCCTGGCGCCATTTGCCTGCAGCCAAGAAACACACAATGGTTGCCTATAAATCTTCCGATGTTAAGCTGAATCAAAATGAACAAGGCGCCGTACCCAAAACATGTGGTTATATCAAAGAAGGCCAAGAGCTGGAGGATAAACATGAAGATAATCAGCTGCATGAAACACGCATCAAACGTCAATCGGATCAGTATGAATATACGCCCACAAAAACTCGCTGTCCTTTGCTACTGGTAGCAGATTATCGTTTCTTTCAAGAAATGGGCGGTGGCAATACCAAAACAACCATTAACTATTTGGTAAGTTGCACTGAATTAGCATATCGACTGATTGATTAACAAGAAACCTTGCAGATAAGCCTTATAGATCGCGTGCACAAGATATACAATGACACTGTCTGGCAGGATCGCTCCGATCAGGAGGGCTTCAAAGGCATGGGTTTTGTCATTAAGAAAATTGTGGTGCACTCCGAGCCCACACGCTTGCGTGGTGGTGAGGCGCACTATAATATGATACGCGAAAAATGGGATGTGCGCAATCTATTAGAGGTACACAAATTATATTTCAAGTTAGCTAAACACATTTGTAAACTCTACTGTTCTACTCCCCTAATGTCTTTTTGCCTAAATACGCTTGCATTTAATGTAGGTCTTTTCACGGGAATACAGCCATAAAGACTTTTGCTTAGCTCATCTATTTACTGATCTCAAATTTGAGGGTGGCATTTTAGGCTTGGCTTACGTTGGTTCCCCACGTCGCAATTCTGTGGGCGGCATATGCACACCAGGTTGCTAAATCCACAAAAAACATATCAATTCTCATTATCATTTTGCTTTACTTTTGTTGACTTTGTGTTGTCGTTCTCCTCAGTTTCTGTTTAGTAGACTCGTTACTTGAATTACTTATTAATATTTACCAATCTTCTACATTTATTTTCAAAGAATACTTCAAGAATGGTTATACGCTTTATTTGAATTCGGGCCTCAGCAGCTCACGTAATCATTATGGCCAGCGTGTCATCACACGCGAAGCAGATTTGGTTACAGCACATGAGTTTGGACACAACTGGGGCTCTGAGCATGACCCTGATATACCCGAATGCTCACCCAGTGCCTCGCAAGGCGGCAGCTTTCTCATGTACACTTACTCTGTCAGCGGCTATGATGTCAACAATAAGGTAAGACTTAAAACAATCTATAATTTATTATTAAACAAACTAGTTATTTATTGTTTTAATTTTTATTCTTAGAAATTTTCACCTTGCTCGCTGCGTTCCATACGCAAAGTTCTGCAAGCCAAGTCTGGTCGCTGCTTTTCGGAACCCGAGGAGTCCTTCTGTGGCAATTTACGCGTCGAGGGTGATGAGCAGTGTGATGCTGGTTTGCTGGGCACTGAGGATAATGACTCTTGCTGCGATAAGAACTGCAAGCTGCGTCGCAATCAAGGGGCCATGTGCAGTGACAAGAACTCACCATGTTGCCAGAACTGTCAGTTTATGCCAGCGGGTATGAAATGTCGCGAGGCGCAGTATGCCACATGCGAGCAGGAAGCGCGTTGCACAGGCTCCATTGCTGAATGCCCCAAGTCACCAGCCATGGCGGATGGTACTACTTGCCAGGAGCGTGGACAGTGTCGCAATGGCAAATGTGTGCCCTACTGCGAGACTCAAGGACTCCAGAGTTGCATGTGCGATATCATTTTGGATGCATGCAAACGTTGCTGTCGCATGAGCATTAATGAGACTTGCTTTCCGGTTGAGCCGCCAGATGTACTACCCGATGGCACACCCTGCATCACAGGCTTCTGCAACAAGGTACGCCGAAAGATATGCCAAAGCTGCTTTGGCAACTATAATAAATAACAATTTATTTATAGGGTGTGTGCGAAAAGACCATACAAGATGTCGTTGAGCGTTTCTGGGATATCATAGAGGAGATCAATGTAGCAAAGACACTGCGCTTTCTCAAGGATAACATTGTCAGTAAGTGATCGCAAGCTAATTTTTATAGCCAATTGGGTTATCCAAGCCGCTTTGTGTCTTTGCAGTGGCTGTTGTGCTGGTCACCGCCGTTTTTTGGATACCTGTTAGCTGTGCCATCTCATATTTTGATCGGAAGAAGCTGCGCTATGAACTAAAACAAATCGAATGGAGTCAAAAATCAGATCTCATACACCCCAGCGATGACAGGCGTCGTGTTATACACATACGGTATAAACAGCTCTATATCTGTGCTCTATAAATTTTTGCTTACAACATTTGTATTTTCAGCGTACCGCGCCAGAAGATTTCAGTGGCGCGAGCTTGTAACTAGCATAGAACTCGGTGGCGGCCATTGTTTTATCTTCCGAGAGCATTCTTCTCAAAACTGCCACAATTAATTTTTATATAATTAAGTGCAAGCATATTTAAAGAAAAATATAAATACATAATAAACTTAAAGAATAAAATTCCCCTTTAACATAGTTCGATTGAATTTAATTTTTTGTTTATTTCATACTTTAGCAAAAATATGTTTTTGTTTTGTTTTTGTTGTTGATGCCATACTGTTGTAACATTTATGGTTGGTTGTTTTTAAATGTATTATTAGCTTACTGGATGTGTAGGAGGAGGAGGAGGTCTGAAGTTAACCGGTATTACTTCTTTTTATTGCCTTTTCCATTGGTCTGTGGTGCTACATCGTCCAAATCGCTCTCTTCATCATCCTCATCCGAGTATTCCTCGTACATTTGTGCATCGTCATATTCTCCCAAGTTCATTTCAGCCTTGCCACAGACATAGACCGGCCCCGTGCCTTGCACTAGCTTAAATGTGACGGAGCCATTGGGGAATTCAATATTGGGGCGCAAGCTTCGGGTCTCGCCAACCTTTAGCACAGCTATAGGAATCTTGATCGTCTTCTTTTCGCCATCAGCTATTTGATTTGATTCCGCCTGTAAGAAACTTATACATTTAATGATTTTCCAAGAGTAACTTAATTGTCGGCAATTACCTGAACGACATTAAATTCGCCAGACTTTGCTTCCGGACCCAGGGAAATTTGTTTAATGATTAGCTTGTGTGAGTGTACAACATAGTCCTCTGGTATTTCCGGCACATCAAACTGTGCAATTGGCTCTTTTTCGCTCAGCGTAACACCTGAAAGGTAAGTGTATTAAAGTATCTATAGATATTGATATGGTTTTTAGGGGAGGGCACTTGAACTTGAATTAAGCACGCTACTGCAGTAATAGTTCATTTACTTTTTTACACACTTACCATAGAAAGATTCGGACTCCATTTGTGTGCTTAAAGCAGCGTTTTGCTGTACAGTCCAAGTTTAAGATATAGATATTGAAAAACTTGTACTTTCACACGTGCCGTGCAATGGCGATTTCAATTCAGAAATGATGCTTGCGTTAGTGCTGCTAAATTTCTAGCCAATAATATGCTATTTTTACCAAGAAAAATACCAAATAAATACCACAGGCCTTCCAGCTGTTGCTCAATTTTGCAAGGGTTTCGATTTAATTGCAAACAGTTTAATGCAATAAACCAATTTAACACCTAAGCAAATACAAGCGTTTGTATTTAACTTGTAGTTTTATGATATAGTGTTAACGATTATTGTTAAACAATTGTACACGGGTCTGGTCACATTTCCTGCGCTTAGTGTCATCTCTAGTTGAAATCGAAGCTACCATTTTGCAAAAGTTTTGCACGTGTTTTGCTCTTGAATTATTAAGTTTAAAGTAACCAAATAAAACCAAATGGCTGAGGAATCGTTTTATGGTAAATATAGCTAAGCAATCAGTCGTTTGTAGACACAAACACATGTATTAATAGTGCAAATTTATATGTAAGTGCGCTAATAAGCCGGCTGCCGGCATTTTTGCTCAAGGCTGCACTTGTACTTGTGCGTGTGTGTGTGTGTGCGTGCATACAAAATGTTTAATTAACATTTTTTTCTGCAGGCGTCACTCTGACTGCAGAGAATAACAGTGCTACATGGGATGTTGTGTCCGATTGTGATTATCCCCGTGGACAGAAGCTTGTTATCAAGCAAATCTTGCTGGGCGCCGAGGCTAAGGAAAACGAATTCAACGTGGTTGAGGTGAGTGTACATCATACATTTGTATGTATGCGCTTTTATTTGTGCATTGGGCTTTTTTGGCGCAGGGTAAGGACCGGTTTTCATTATTCAAGCACGCGCAACATTTATCTTCGGTTTAGGGTAATTTTGTCTGTATCTGCTGCGAACGCCCATTGTCTGGCAATATTGCTAGTAAAGTGGCGATTATCCCATGACGTCACAGCTTGCATATAAAAGAAGTTTTAGCTGTGGCGGCCAGCGCAAAGTATGTTTTGTTTTTATTTTACTAAAGCTAAAAAAAATTTAAATCTAGCGTATCTGCAAGTCGTTCAAGCTATAAACGTAATTAAAAACACATTTTATTTTATTTACTCGACTCGCTAGCGATTTGAACAATGGTACTGCTGCCGGCAACGACAGCTATGGCAATTTCCATTAACTCTTCAAAGCTTTTTGTAAACTTAAAAATACAGCGCATCTTGTTTTGTAGGCGGCACACAACGCCTGCCGCCGCAAGCTGCCAATTCGAGAAGATGAGTTCACACTGCAGCAGACGCAGATCTTCACGTAAAGAAACTAAGTTCTAGAAAGCAAACAGATTAATTTAAATGAAAGTTTATAGTTAAGGCCACTTACCAGCGCTACAGTTGCATCAATTGAGTTTATTTCGCTGCCTTTTATTATGACCAGTGCTATGGCGCCCTGTTGCTCTGTCACGTGCTCCACAATTGCTGTTTTCAAATATTCGGCGGCTGTATAATCCACATTGCCCTTTAGCTCACCCAAAGCAATAACAAGGCCGTTGTGCTGTTCGCAATTGTTATAAATAAATTAAATTGTTGTTTAACAACAAATAAAGCAAACACTAACCTTTTGCGTTTCGAGCTGGAATTGGGGAGTCATGCTCTTTTGTAATATGAAAAACATATTTACAACAACGCCCACCAACATGCCATACTCCAAGGACCAGAAGAGGCAGCTAAGTGTAGTGGCCATAAATGGCAGCATGTCGCGTTCTATAAAGCGGAAGCAGTTAACTTTGATTAGCTTAATTCTTTGGCAATATGTTCTTACTTTTGGCACGCCAGATCTCAGTTATAGTTTCATATTCAACCATAAAAATCATAGCTGATATTATAATCGCTGCCAATGTGGCTTTGGGTATATAAGCAAATGTGGAAGTCAGACAGGCAAGACTTAGCAACACCAAAATACCAGTAAAACCACCACCAAGTGGTGTCATAACGCCGCTGGCATTATTCAGCGCTGACCGTGAAAAAGAACCAGTGATGGGTATGGAGGAGAAAAAGCTGCTAAAAACGTTGCAAAAGCCCAGCGCAATCATTTCCTGTGATGCATCCACTATTTTGCCTTTGGCTGCAAATACAAAATTTCAAATAGAGAACTTTAAATGCTGCATAGACTTATAATACTTACAGAATGCTTTGGCTACTGCTACACTTTCCAAGATGGAGAGCAGGGGTATGCTTATTAAGGAAGCGCCCAAATTGGACAACATGCCACCAAAGCTAACGTAGTTGCCTTCCTTATCTGTTGTCGTAAAAGGTGGCGGACGAAATGGTGGCAAGCCAGCATTAATGTCACCACTTATGCGAAATGGCATTTCATTTGTGCCTCGGCTTAGCAAATAACACAACAGAATGCCAATGAATACAGCAAATACATTGCGGCATAAGGATAGATATTTGTTAACTGCACGCCAGCCACAAGGCACATCTTTGAGTTGCTGAAGAAGAAATTTGTACTTCAATTTGTTTATTATTGTTGTGGTGGCAACTTACGCGCATGAGCAGCAACATTGCAAGCGTGCAACAGCCTAAGATTGCATCATTACGACGTGTGTGCTGTATGTGACTAAAGAAGTAAATCCAAGAGTTTAAAAATCCATCCGAGCTGCCCGCTATGCCAAACAGATTATTAACTTGGCCACTGCCTATGGTTAAAGCTGCTGCTAGGGTAAAACCTGTCGTTACAGGCACTGAGATGAAACGCATTAGCACCCCCAGATTTAGTAGGCCCATGAGGAGTATAAGGCAGCCAGAAAAGAAACACAACAACACCGCATAATCGGGATTTTTGTGTATGTGTGTGGACACCATCATTGACATAATGGCAGTGGCACCTAAATTTAAAACAAATATTAAGCACTGCGTCTGTAGTTTGCTTTGTAGCAACTTACCCACTGTAATGTCCTTGCAGGTGCCAAAAAGAATGTAGATAAAGCCGCCCATAAATGAGGAATACAAGCCATAAACAGGCGGCAAACCTGCCATAACGCCATAGGCTATGCCCTGCGTTACGGCTGTGAGTCCCACTGTCAGCCCTGCCACAAAGTCAGCTAGCAAATAATTCCATTTGTATTTTGGCAACCAGTCGCATATGGGAAATAAATGTTTCACTGTAGCTGGGCTGCAACAATTGCGCGCCTTGGCGCCCATGGCGCCGCACACATTGGGCAAGCGCTCGTGATAAAGTTCCGCTGTAAAGCCAAAGCAGGAAAACATACTTAACTTTTGATTAAACACAATAGCTTATCTAGTTGACATTGATTGGAAATAGCGCTACTTATTAATTGTTTAACAAATAGAGCATGCTCGACAACTTGGTGGGGTTTTAATTGATGTCGTATCAATATTTTTTAGCTGAATCTGCGCTTATACTCTTGGCAATAGATTGTGTCTTAACCTGTAAATGTTTTGAATGAAATTTCTGCAAGTGTCAAAGTTGGCTGTGCCTGCTGTCTTCAGCTTGTTTTTAGCACTTGTTGTTTACTGCTTTTACACTTTTTATCGCCGTGTACAAGATCTTGAGTGTTTTAACATGCTCTGGGCCCCGGTGTCTCGTGATAGGTGCTGTAAGATCTTAACTTTGATAGCAACTTATTTTTCGTTTAAAAACAAATGATTGCTTTTGATTCGAATTGCTTAGTATATTTCCACTGCGCCTAATCTTTGTTATAAATGAATAAATGTTTTGATTTTAATTACTTTTCTTAATATACACACACAAATGAAGCTTCTAGGGTGGTTCACCAATAAACTTTGAACATGTGTCACAAAAATATCTGTAAGAGCTCTTCTTCACTATAGATATATTTAGATGCACTTATGATTGAATTGAACGCACCGTCATAGTCACACATATTGGCGCATGTACTTCACAATTAAGTTTTTCTTTTATTAATATTATTTGTATTTAACTCGAGGGCTTAGCGCAAACTTGTTGACTGCAGCACGCGTTTGTCTAATTGCTAGGAATTGCAAGAATTTGTATTTAGAGTAGAGAGAGAGAGACTTTCTTGTCTCTCGATGTTGTCTCGCGGAGCACAGCCGTACAAGTGGCACGGTCGTATATCAACAGAAGCGTTATAAGCACTGCTCAGGTAGCGTCGACGCTGCTGATCTTGATCAAAGATATGGCTACGGCTTATGTCAGTCATTATCAAATAGTTGGGAAACGTTTAAGTGCCATACAACTGATAGTTACTAAGTGGTATATAATTTCTAAATGCATTTTTGTCTATATCTTAACCAGGTGACCACAGTTAAGGACAATGCACAGATACCCATTGCTGTACTCAAGGCAGGCGAGACACGTGCCGTTAATCCTGATGTGGAATTCTACGAATCGCTGGTTACATTCAAGCTAATTAAGGGCAGCGGCCCTGTCTACATTCACGGACAGAATATTAAGGATGATGTCGAGGTTGTCGACATGGAGGAGGAGGATGAGGAAGACGATGTGGGCGAGGATGAGGAGCTTGAGAACCCAAAGAAACGCGCAAAGATTGAGCAGAATGCTGCCGATGGCAAAAATGCCAAAAACAAGAAGAAATAAACAGCGTTCGCTCTAAGCTATAAAACTGTAGTTTTTAAACAAAAAGAAAATGTTTTAGGCCCTATATACACTTACCGTACACAACTACATACATGAATTTGATGTAAAAGTCTACAACAATAAAAATATGTATAATTTTAGTTCCTTGCTCTGCTCCTTAAAACATTCAAAAATCATATACAATTTAACTCTTAAGCAATAAACCAAACTTGCAGCAGATCATATTTTGTATATAAAAGACTTACAAAAAAAAAAGAAAACAAAAAAATATCTAGCAATGACTAAAGTTCGAAGCGGCCTCCACACTTGATAAACACTAAAATTAAAATATTCAAACTGTATTCAAAAACAAACACGAAATAGTTTTTTTTTTTGTTTTATTTATATAAAAATTCTGTAATTTTCTAAATGTCGCAATTACTGAAAGCAAATCATTTTTGGGGACAGAGGGAATGCACTTTGACTGTAGAAAAATTAAAAATTCTGTTTGACTGAACTTGAACTATTGTAACGTAACAGATGCCAGCTGGATTCGTTGTCGTTGGTGCCTTAGTTGGGACTGGGCTTGATCTTAATGCGCTCCACGCACTCCTTCTCCAGTGCCTCACGATGCTTAGGATCAGCAATTTGTATGAGCTCGTACATGCGTTGACGTACGTTCTTGCCAAACAACGATGCTATGCCGTGCTCCGTGACAACGTAATGAACGTGAGCACGTGACGTAACAACGCCAGCGCCTGTAAAAAGACAAATGGTTTATTAAGCTCGAAACACTCGATAACGATTATAATGAGGACTTACCTGGTTTGAGTGTAGGCACAATTTTGCTTTCACCTTTGTTGGTGGTGGAGGGCATGGCAATAATGGGCACACCCAGTCCATCAATACCTTCGGCAGCGCCGCGTATAAAGTCCACCTGACCACCAAAGCCAGAATAGAAACGTGTACCAATAGAGTCTGAACAGACCTGACCAGTCAGATCCACCTCAATGCAACTGTTAATGGCTGTCATGCGTGGCTGTTGCTTAACAATGCTCGTGTTATTCACATAATCGATGGCATACATTTCTAAAATATATAAAGAGATAACTGTTAGTTGAATATATACATTGAATATGGCTCAACTCACCAATAAAGGGATTGTTGTCAACAAAATCATAAAGCGGCTGATCACCAATAAGGAAAGAGCCTACAATACGGCCCTGATGCATCTTCTTTTTGCTGTTGGTCACGCAACCCTTCTTGACTAGCTCCACAACGCCATTGGCAAACATTTCAGAGTGTATGCCCAGATCCTTGTGGTTGTGCAGTGCGTTCAACACGGCATCGGGTATGCTGCCAATGCCCATCTGCAGCGTAGCGCCATCCTTAACCAGATTCTCTGCAATCAGTTTGCCAATCTTTTGCTCCACGGCGGATATTTCACCAGTTCCATGCTGTGGCAGCGGCTCGCACACCTCAGTAGCAAAATCGAAATGTGATTTGTGTATGATGGCATCGCCGAAAGTACGCGGCATCTTTGGATTAATCTGAGCTGTTAAGCAGACACATTAAGTTCGCTATTGCATCAACTATTTCTCATTGTACTTACCAATTATAAGCTTGGAGTTCAGCAATGCGGCGCGCACACAATCCACGCTTGTGCCGAGCGAACAGTATCCATGATTATCTGGCGGTGAGACATGTATAAGTGCCACATCGGGTTTCACAATCTTCTTGTAGAACAGCTGTGGTATCTCATGCAAAAAGATGGGCACATTATCGCCACGACCTTCGGCCACCGCCTTGCGCACATTGGCGCCCATGAAGAATGAGTTTGAGCGGAAAATATCCTTATACTCCGGCTTGCAGTACTCGGCAGGACCTTCCGTATGCATATGGCATACAGTTATATTATTCAGATTGTTGCACTTGCCATGCATTGTCATGGCATTCAGCAAGGCAACCGGCGTTGCCGCAGCGCCCTGAGCGAAAACAGTGTCGCCTAAAAAATAGAAAAATTTTAGCAAACTATAAATACACATGCCGGCAAACAAAAAGCGCAAAAAATTTGTTTTTATAAATAAACAACAAATATGAGTGTAAGCCAAAGAATGGCAAAACAATGTTTTTACAGTGAGCACTTCGTATCTTACCAAGAATCTATTTTTGTTATAGATTGCAAAAGCAATGACCTCAAGTATCTTATAAATTTATACTCGCTCAAAAAGACAAATTAACGTTGTGCACAGTGAACGCAAAGCAAGTAATAATGTTTAATGATATATTGTTTTTTTCTTAAGCAAACACTACTGTACTTTCACTTATGTGCTATACAAACTTGCAAACTATCGAAGTATCTCCCAATTAAAGTGTTTGCCAAAACGTGTCAACATAAAAATAAAACGAATTTGAGACAGATAAACCAACTGGCAAAAAAAATTCCAATTGAAATGACGTCGTATATGTATGCATGTTTCATATCTGTATTTTATATACATATGTATGTATCTGATTAAATGCGCGTGTTTGGGTATTTGGCTAAAATTAGAGATACTCATTTATATATTGACTGCGTATCTATGTTGTATGTCAATATGTAATTTATCAATTATTAGCTTGTATTAGCTGCTGATGAAGCCATAAAATTGCAACAAACATGCATAGATAAACTATATAGGTTTATTTGTTGCTAAATTCATATTGGTTTCGTTTTTGTTGGTTTGTTAAATTTTGAGCTGCTTGCGCAACGCTCAATTGACATTAATTAAATCAAAGCCATATTAACACCCAACACACAATTTAGCAATTTGCGTTATATCGCGCAGAAAGAAAAACTTATCAAATCATAAAGCCACGCCCCAAAGGCAAATAAAGTTCATTACAAAGCTTGTCAAAACAACAACTGTACATAATTATGCATATTAAAAGTTCTAGCTTTTCATATGATTGCATAAGCTGTACATCTGTACATCACAATAAGTACATTATTAACATGCATATACACATGTACATAGTTTAGTTAGTCTTATCAGCACAGCTGTCACAGCGGGGCCGGTTCTACTGCTACTAACAGACCTGTTTGTTTGTGTGTATATGTATGTGTGCGTGTGCACTGCTGTTTTGTTCCACATTTCCTCCCTTGTCTCTTAAGCTCAGCTCGCCAGCGGACGCGCTAGAGAGCAAAGTACAAAACTTATAAAGCGCAGGAGCATATTCAAAAACATACGCACACACTTGCAAATTCATTAATGTGTGTATTGTGCTTGTGTTTGGATATTTACGCATGTATGTTTGTAATTGATAACTCACTTGCTAAATCACGCTCAATTGATTTCTCTGATCTTCTATTTACATACACACACACATACATACATATATACCTACAATAGCTACTGAACAAAGTTCCTAGACTTGATATAAATATTTACATATATAAATATGTAGTTTAAACTAGACACATGCTTGCACGCTTACACTTGCTGCGGGTAAGCATTTACATGAACTACGCCATTTTCTCCATATCCCCACCCCTTGGCCTCAACGTGGCCCTCGTTTTATTTTGTTTTTCTCTGCCACAACGTAACCAAAGAAAACTACATCATTTTCTATTGCAATTATTACATAACGCAGAATATTTTGCACGTTTAGTCGCCGCTGACAGAGGAGTGTGGGGTGAGGGGGAGTCGCTAGATAAACTTACCAGATTTAATGCAGGAGACGGCTTCCTCGGCTGAAACAATTGGTGGCTCGCGAGGCAGCGGATGCGATAATTCACGCACATAGGTAAAGTAATTGTTGTGGGTGGCCGCTGCATTTGCAGACGCAACTTTTAGAAGTTTGTTGACTTGGCCAACGCGGCGCGTTAGTCGCAGACTCATTGTTTTAGTATAAAATCAAACACACGCTGAGGTTCAGTAATAAAAGGATAGACCTTGCTATCAGTAGTAGGACCAGCAAGATGAAGCTGGAGCTCTATTGATGTTTTTCTTTTGCTTTTCTATCCGCCGTTGCGTCTCGCCTGGCATACACGACCACAAGTTCTCTGTAGTAAATGTCTTTACTCTCCAGCGGCACTGTTACAACTGACATGAAAGCTGCTGAGAACGCTGGGCAACCGTTCAACTTTCGATCGATCGACGCGGCGCTCTCCTGCAGCAAACGAGAAATTTAGGGACCTAAACAAATATTTTACTAAAATTAACTAAATTTTAAACAATGTTTTGTCTAAAATTTAGTTAATTTGGGTTTTTTTTGACAATAAATCCAATGTTGCATCCAGGGCTGAAGAGATATCGTTGGTACGTTCGATAGTTGCGAAAATAAAATATCTAAAATCGTTTGCTTTAATTCTTTAGAGGCTGACAATTTAAATCGATTAACAATATGATTGATACAATAAACACATATTTGGATTATTTTGGTTGTTAATTGTTTTTCAAGAAATTGTGCTTACTATCGATACTTTGTTAGACGTTCAATATCGATAGGTGATAATTTGTGTCTAGGTAAATCATCGATAAGTTTTTCTAAGAATTGCGGCACATTATATCGAAACAGAAATATGACAAAACAAGCACAGAGTAAAGCTTTGTAAGGTTTTCGCACTTAAGCTAAACTTAAAGATCAGATTGAGCTTAGTTGTTTGCCGAGCCTTAGCTAAGAGAGGCATCTTCACCCGCTCTGCTCAGCTGAAAGGGTTTTAATGGGAATTCCGCTTTAATCATTGTTTTAACTTAATTATTGTGTATATTGTTAACTGTTTCTTAAATAATTACTTAAATATTATCGCAAAGCAATTGACGACGTTTTGAACGAATATAAGCTAATTGCAAAATGTTTAAAATAATAACAAGTTGCGTATTTTTGGTACTAGCTGTAAATTTGGCAAAAGC
The DNA here is from genome assembly GCF_011750605.1 of Drosophila busckii. NCBI lineage: Eukaryota > Metazoa > Arthropoda > Insecta > Diptera > Drosophilidae > Drosophila > Drosophila busckii. The sequence goes on from NC_046607.1 coordinate 20,562,833, forward strand.
ACGTAAGTAAATAGAATACGCAAGAGACGCAAAACAACAGAATAAATTTATGCGTTATGTATGTGCATAAGGGGGACAACGGAGGCCCCACAAATCAAACAAATATTATATATTCAAAAACCTGTTTATCTTTGTATCATCATAGCAATATCAACTTAATTTGTTAATTTAAGCTTTATGATAAACACTTAAAAACATGTCATCATTTGTTTCATATCTTCCCGCCCCAAAGAATTCTATTTTCCAAATGAAGCAGCGCAAATACCTAATTACGGACGCTGCATTACGCCAAACCGGGAGCGTGCACTTTGCATACACTTGGAGGACTGTAAATATCTTTATGGACTTTTGACATCCACGCCCTTAAGAGATACGGACAGATTATATCTAAGTCGCAGTCAGTGTGGTTACTTTCATGGCAAAGTTTTGGTAAGTCAGATTAAATAGCATCATCGCCACCATTAATATTTAAATAATTTCTGTAGATTTGTTGTCCGGATCGTTATCGGGATAGCACGCCCGTCACAACGGCGCGTCCCCCAGCTAACACAACAAACACGAGCCTCCTACCCCTGCCAGGCCAATGCGGAAATATATTGTCTAATCGCATTTACGGCGGTGTAAAAACCAAGATTGATGAATTTCCCTGGATGGCGCTGATCGAGTATACAAAAGGCATAGACTTTGTAAGATTTTAAATAGTCTTTTTCTAATGATTTCTTATCAACAGGCAGTGGTAATAAGGGTCATCACTGCGGCGGCTCACTCATCAGTAATCGTTATGTGGTCACCGCATCTCATTGCGTCAATGGCAAGGACCTACCCGCTGACTGGCGATTGAGTGGCGTGAGACTGGGTGAATGGGATACTACCACAGATCCGGATTGTGAGGTTGATGTGCGTGGAATGAAGGATTGTGCGCCAGCACATTTGGATGTGCCAGTTGAACGCACCATACCACATCCATCGTACGATCCTTTTTCAAAGAATCAAGTCAACGACATAGCTCTTCTACGTCTTGGTCGCCAAATTGAATATACGGACTTTGTACGTCCTATTTGCTTGCCTTTGGATACAAATCTACGTGCAGCTACTTTTGATGGCATCTCTATGGATGTGGCAGGCTGGGGCAAGACGGAGGAGCTATCGGCTAGTAATTTAAAGCTCAAGGCAGCTGTTGATGGCGTCACGTTAGATGAATGTCAGTCGGTCTATACACGTCAGAGTATTGTGTTGGAGAATACACAAATGTGTGCCGGTGGGCAGGAGGGTGTGGACTCGTGTCGCGGTGACTCTGGCGGCCCACTTATTGGTCTAGACACAAATAAAGTAAATACATATTACTTCCTAGCTGGTGTTGTCTCATTTGGGCCAACGCCTTGTGGCCTGAATGGGTGGCCAGGAGTTTACAGTCGCGTGGGTGCGTTTGTGGATTGGATACAGGCTACATTAGAGCCTTAGGAATCAAAACTAGATTCATTTGAGTATATGTATTATATATTGTTACATTTAATACAAATTAAAATATGCAATAAATAATAATTATGTAAAGTTTGTAAATGTTTACGTTAAAACTCGTATAGTCCAAAATAAATGAACTCAACAATTGTACACTTAAAGATTAATGCATCAATTATACAATTTTTCGTTTTGTTTTTATAGTTACTTCACTGCCAGTTTTAAATTATAAATTAATTTTTTTTAGCTGTGGGTTAGCGGCGTGCTATTTTAAACAATCACAAGCTAGAATTTTTGCATACTAATCTAAGCATTAGCTATCAAGACACTCTCATAGCAATTATTTTACGAGCGTAATGATGCCAAGCGGCTTTGCATCTCCTGCAGCTCTTCGCCGTCATCATCCTCTTCTTCCGCCTCTGCTTGGACTGCAACTTTGGGTACAACAGCTGGTGTCTTGTCGGCAGGTGTTGCTTCTGGTGGTAGTGGTGCCTCCCCGAGTTTGCCGTCCGTAATTTCCCAGAGTACCTTATCGACCTCCTTGGCTGCCTCCTCCTCCAACTCCTCAGCGTCTTCTAGTGAATCCATTGTTTCATCCAACATTTCTTCAATTATGCCCGCCTTCATCATTTCCTTGGACATGTCACGCATTATACCCGCCAGCTCGGGATAGCGTACAAGACTCTGCATGGCCTGCATGACTTCTGTGGACTTCTGCAACGAGCCCGCAACTCGCAATGTAGCTGCAATTGCATAAAAGGTAATTAGTGCCAATTGGATTATTTCTACAAAGTATGTACTACTGTAGTATTACTACATACCCAATTGGTTTTTCATCTGCATTTGTACAGAGTTGAGATGCGCCTTGGAGGTGTAAATACGATTGACGGCTTTGCGTGCATTAACTATCTCCTTGGCAAGTATAAGGCAGGTGTCCCGATCATTCTTCTGCGCTGCTTGCTTTAGAGAGCGCTTCACTTTTTCCTCCTCCCGCTGTATGCTGCGTATCTGCCTATCCAGCTGATTGCCCTCTTTGCGTATCTTGTGCGTCCATTCTTGCACCTAAAAACGGTAATTTGACACACTTGTAGAAAACAAAACAACTGGAACATGACATCATTTCATGGCCATTGGCCTTGCAAAGGCGCAATAAAAAAAACTGCACTAAAACCACGACTAACCTGCTCCTTAGGATCCTTGCTGGGGGTTTTGCCAAATAGGCCCATTTTTACACTTCGTATAGCGTTTAAGCTATATTATTATTATTTAAACTAAAATATTTAGTTTGCCTCTACTGAGTCATTATTTGTTGTGAGAAATTTTAACGTTGCCAGATAGCCGATTTTTTGTCAAATCTGATAGCTATCGCTTGCCGATTACGATAACAATAAATATATATATCGTCCCGCGCATCAGGTGTTCAGCTTGGCGAATTCATTAAGTGCTTAAGAGTTTTTTGTTAATTTTTTAAAAATAGTTTGAAAGCAAGATGCGTGCGAGTGCTGTAACGAGTTGTTTAGTGCTGTTATTTCATAGTGTTTGCTGCAAGGAGGATGCATGGATTGAACCACATGCATGGTCTGAATTGTCGGCGTCACAATCTAGAGTTGGAGATGCATGTGAATGCACAAGCGAGACGCTGGCGGGTAAATCAATTGCTGCAATTGATGATCAGCTAGCATTAACATACTTTAGGAAATTCGTCAACTCGTTATTTAGCCGTAAAAGCCTACAGGTAAGTTGCCCATGCAGACGATTGACAAATTCTGGGCGCATGACGTCATATGTTGTAATAACTTCGGCATTGTTTATTTGGGTAATTAGTATAGCGAAAAGACGAAGCTGTATAAAACGTCGCTGTTGTTTACATTGCTACCAGCACAAGTTGAACAACTAGAGACCGCAGAAGATGTGCGAGATATTGACATTGTGCTCAATAAAATATTAAATGAGATGAAGTCAATGCCATTATATGCTGATGGCAGTTCTGGTGATTATTTCTACACGCATCAGAGCATGGGAGTTCGCGCGCTCATAACAGATATATTCAAAGATCTGGCGCAGCTGCTTACGATCTCCGAGGTAAGGAAATACATGCGGCTGTTTATGGTTATAAAAACTAAAACGTGTTTCAACAGGTTAAATTCATGCTGGCTGTACTGTTTACAATTTTACTAGTCTGGTTTGTGCACAAACGCTATCGCTTTTCAGTGCTTATCATTGTTATAAGCTTTGTGTTCCTGTATGGCTACTTCTATACCTATTTGGAGTGCAATAGAGTACGTAACCAAGGATGGGGGGAAATGCTTTTGCTTATTTACAAGTGAACTTTTTGTAGAAACTGGAGGTTGATGCAATGCTAGAAGTAATTGATGATCATCAGAAGAATACGGATACAAGCGAAAAGAATTGGTTTTCACGGATGTTCAGCTACTTTTCCAATGAGTCACCAGAAACGCAACAGAAACGGAAGCTGCAGTAATAATTATATTTTATATTTGGTAGTTGTACATGTTTTTATTTATCTAATTTTCTCGTTATAGCAAAGCAAGCAGAATTCAGCTGCCTTATTGCCGGCCAGATCATGTGTTTATTATGTACACAAGTGAAATATTTATTAAGCAAATTGAAATGTTATTGGAAAAGACAACGCAAACGATGTCCACCTTGAATTGTAAGTCAATCATAACTCTCTAAGGATTATAAGCTTATATACTGACCTTCTCATTACAGCTCAATTATCCTGGCCTTTCAACTTAATTGCGCCTTTTGCCCTAGTCGCGTTAATAGGTTACTTGCTTAAATTAACTTTCAAGTATATAATAAGTCCAAAGGTATGGATGGGTTTCCTGCACGGCCGTCCACAAGCGCCAAGAGCGAACATAACGGAAAGCATTGCTAACGAAGCAACTGGAGATCGTCTGTCGGGTGATAATCTTAAAATGTTGCTAAACGTTATCACTGCTACGAATAATACACAAACGCAGCAGCAATTGCCACAAGCAGTCTCAGGCGTCCAGGAGGTTTTGGAGCTTGAGTTTATAGAAGCCGTAAAGACAAGCAAAGCAGAGAGTTCGCCGGAGTCAAAGTCAAAGTCGAAGACAAATTCGAGCGAAAAACTAAATAGCAGTTCATCCTCTGTAGATTTAGCTCAAGAAGCTGGCTTTACATTTGTGGCTGATAACAAAGATGTTGAGGACATAGTCAGTCTTTAGTACCGCTTAGCATCTTAGATTGTATTAAGTGTAATGTGCGTGATCATATATTAATCTGTAGATTCCAAAAACCAATTGATATTTTGTCATAGTTAAATTATACTTTATTTAAATTTTTACGTGTACTTATTTCATTTCATGCACGATTATTATTATTATTATAAGTTTAATCTCCAACAATAAGATTTTCATTAAGTGTCAATAGCAGGCCTCTCAAAACAGTATATTATATATGTTTTTATTCTTTCATAGTTTTACTAAACCAACGGCCAATTTAAAATCGTACATATGTATACCAATAATGTCATTTGTTAAACTAAATTTTTCATATATATATTTACAACGTATTTGCGATTAGCATTGAACATTCTGTCTGTTATGATTTTTTGCATATATGAAAATGTAAGCATAAACAACTAATGCGCTGTGGTGTATATATAATAATAATAATTAAATTTTAAATGTATATTTTTAAAAAACAAATTACAAATTAATTCGGTGTAAATATATTTATTCGTTGTATTATAAATTATGCCTTTTGTTAAATACATACACTTACAGTTGTCTTAAAATTATGCGTTTATTTTTAAACATTTAATGTGCCACTATTGGTTTTTTGTATTGTTCACACTTTTAAGCCATAACCAGAGTTTCGCTGTCAATCTAACTAAAAATAATCTACTCAACTAAGCGGTTAATCTAAACTAAATGTTACGCTGGCATTTGGTTATTATAATTATTTTGTGACTTTTACTATGGCGAACAGAAAACAGAGCATTGTTCTAAAATTGTTATTTTGAAAATTCTTATACGCAAATTGGTCCGCTATTAAAAATCTTTGTAATGAATTGAAATTTTTTTCCCACTACATAAAATTTAACAATATATGTGTAAGTATGTAATATTATTTTGTTTATTTAGTAGGCCCTTTGTATTTTCTCTCAGAATATACTGAGTGCATAAGAAATGAGCAGGGTTCATAATTAATATAATTACTTTTCAATTATGTTCGCCTTGCAAATAAGCGAATTACACAATAGTTTAACAAAGACTTAACAAATTTTGAAACATATCCGATCGGCTAGGGTATATAACAATATAAGAAACTAATGCCCCTACACTCGTTTTAATATCAAGCAACAGCTAAAACGGCGCGAAACTTTAACCAACAATTTAAAATAGCGAATACCACAAGTGCCTTCATGTACTTATAATAAATATATTTAATAATTTTTTGTTAATATTACTAGGACTACGTTTTTCGTTTCGTTATTGTTTTTAAAAAACAGGCAACTTATATATCATCTTTGCATATGCATATGTGTTAACACTACGATTTCTAAATAAATAGCAAAAAATTGTGCTTAATTGCCAAAATGTCTGGAGTGTTAAGTGCTTTTGAATGCTCCAGGCCATTTTTGGCTATAACTTTGACTTAAGCTAAAATTACATTTTTCTTTTGCATTATTAACAAAGTTCAGCAAATAATTGTAAATGAATACATATTTCCCATTATACAATAAATATATATTTTGTATAAATAATGTACGTTCTATAAATAATGTTTAATTGGAATTCAAAGATAAATAAAGGTAAGCGTGTGTGTGTGTGTGTGTGTTGGTGTGGGTGTGTATGTGAGTATTATGTTTTACAATTATGTTTAACTTGAAACAAGCAAAGCTTACATATTTGTTGTTGGTGGTAAATAGTTATACAGCAATTGTTTGATAGTCTGAAATATATATATAGGCATTGCAGCACAGTGGTACGCAGCGTTGAGAAACTGTTTTCATTTTCCATGCCGCAAATGCACCATTAATTGTCTATATTAATTGTTGTATTTGTCCCGACTTTAAAGTCTTCTGTTTGTTGATGTTTTTTTCTCGATGTAAATACATATTGTTGGATCTATATAGTTTTAGTTTAGTTAAGTTTAGTTAGATAGAAGATAAAATTGTATATCTCGTAAGTAGGTACTTTGGCTTTCTTTAGATACATATGATGCTTTTGTTTTCTTGATGTAAATACATATGATTAATTATGCATGGCGCGAGTAGACAATGTATGCTAGGTTATGTTATGTACTTGATATGTATGCTGTTACGTTTCAGATGTAGTTTTTGAAATCAAGTGAATTAAAATATTATATATACATTTGAACATGCTCTATGTGTTTTTGCTGTGCATTATGGGGCGGGGTGAATGAAAGCATGATTTTTATCCGTTATGGTATTATCTATGTATGCAAAATATACTTGTAATGTGTTTGGCTTTCTAAATTCCATTTCTTTTGTTTATCAACTATAATTAATAACATAGTGTAAGCAGGCTGTTCTCTGATAACATCAGTCCCAAAGTGGTTTATATATGTATATTATATATTCATTAATATGTATGTGAATATGTGTTGATGTGTGCAATGTGTGTGTGAGTGTGTGGGATGAGCTTTCATTCTTTTCTTGTTTTTTTTTCTTTTGAGTACTGCCAACTGTCCCAAAATGCGAGTATTTGTCTATGCATCCTTTAAAGGCGTCCAACGCGTTACATAACACCGCACTTCTCCTTAACTCCACCGCTGCCACTCACACCTGCTTCGCCATTCTCATTCTCCGGTATAGCGCCATTGGTATCCTTGCATTTCTTTTCCTTCTTTTGTTTCTTTTGCTTTTTTGTATCCAACTGCAAGGACACAGTGCGAGTCTTTTCCATATTGAGTAGCTCCTGAAAGAGTTCGGTGACATTGTGATTGGTTTTGGCTGATGTTTCCATAAAGGATATGCCCCAAGTGGTGGCCTGCGCTTGTCCCTCAATTTGTGTAACTTCACGTAGCTCAGTGCTCTCATCGCATTTGTTGCCGACCAACATAACGGGTATGGAGATTACATCGCCCTAAAATTTATCAAATCTTGTCAAATGTTTAATTAAACAGCCATTTTGAGCTTACCTTAAGCTCCTTGATGAGCGCCCAGATGGGTCGCAGCTCCTCCAGACTCTGCTTGGAGCATACCGAGTAGACCAAAATGAATGCATGACCCTTGGATATGGACAGTCGTTGCATAGCCGGAAACTGATGTGAACCCGTCGTATCCGTTATTTGTAACGTGCAAATGTTCTTGTTGCAGCTGATAACCTGCAGTTGGCAACAAGTTTTTATATAATAGATAAACATAGCGTGCTGACTGCTAACTGCAACTGACCTGCCGGTAGGTGTCCTCAATTGTGGGTATATAGCTCTCACGGAATGTGCCCTTGATAAAGCGCAACACCAGCGAGCTTTTGCCCACGCCGCCAGCGCCAAAGACTACGACGCGATAATCGTTGCTCTGCTCGGGAGCGGCTCTAGTCACCTGGTTCTTTTGCTCACTCATCTTTTAGCTTTTGGTTCGTTACTGCTTTTGGCCAAGTATATGTGTTTATTTTAGAGCTTGGAGTTGGTATAGAAGGTGGCTAGTACGTTGCCCAGGGTTTAGTGATGCCTTTTACTTGAGCGCCATGCTTTGCTTTAGCTTCAGCTTTAACTGCAAAATGATTTAGAGGCAAAGCAAAAACACTTGTTAAAATGACTGCCAAACACGCACTGTCTTGTGGCAGGCTCAAAAGCACGTAACATATGCATGTAACATATGTATGTGTGTATTTTGCTAATTTTAGCCATGTGCCAAAACTGATTTAAGCAAAGATATTGATTTTTATTTTGTTGTCATGAGATCTGTTTATTGTTATGGGCCAGCGTCATTGCCAATATCAACTAACGACATTATTACATACACAACACACACAAACACATGCATATGAATGTTTGCAAGCATGTTCTATTACTGTCTGCGTGGGCAGCTTGGGCGCGACGCTAGCTGATTGGGGTTTCAGGTATCAACTCGCTCGAATGGACACACTCACACACATACACACTCACACACGCATATATACGCCTACACGCAGTATAAATATAACAGCTTTGAAGTGCAAGCGATTACAGTCATTGGAGCCAAAATAACCATTAGTTCAACCCGTACACACACATTCACACACAATGTGTCTCTATGTTTGTGTTTTTTGTGCACAAACTTTAAATTGTTCACTTCCGCACATTTAGTGCTCGGTGTTGCCACCTTGTCGCTTCCTTTTGTTTTGCTCTTTTGTTTTCCTTCACACGAAGCACCCACGCACACACGCGTCCACACACACATACACTCCCACATAATTTGTATCCGCTTCAGTTGCTATTTTCCTTATTTTATTTTGGCTTGGATTTATTGATTTTATGCGTGTTGCATTTTCACCCACACAGATACACACACACACACACACCCACGCACAGACATACGGCAGTAAATGTTGCATACTTTTAGGTTAGCTCAACAACAATTTAAATGCGTAAAATTTTATTTACGCTGCTTCTGCATTTCGTTGCACTTGAATTTCGTTGCTAAATCATAAGAGAAATTTAATTTAATGTTTAATAAGAGCGCTGCGCGCAAACAAGAGAGCGAAAGTGGGTTTGACAGTAACTGCTCACACCAAGATTGTCAAACTGCTACGACATTAACATTTTCGCCATTTGAATGTAAGCGAGAAAAAATTAAGTATACGATTGAGAGCAAATTATGAAAGTATTAGATTTGGGTAACAATTTATATATATTTTAAAGTCTTTTGTTAGCAGCTGCAACTGTTGGTCATAAACATTACAGTAACAGTGATTAACAATAACCGATACCGAAACGGTAAACAGCTGTAAGCCAGTAGAAAAATTCAAATTATCGCGCGTTTGTTGTGCGCACGACACTGAAATAAATTGCCGGCCGGGTTAACGTGTGCAAAACTGGAATTAAAACGCGCGCCCGCCGTGTGGAAAGCCTCGATTCGAAACAGTATAAAATCGAGCAACATCTCTGGTTTGTCATCAGTTGTGGTTTGCAGCAAAAGTAAAAGTGAGTCATTGACTTGAAGTGAAAAACCTTTCTTCGTTTCGTGTAAAAGTAAATAATCAAATTAAATACAAAATGCCTTGCCCATGCGGAACTGGTAAGAAATTGTTGCAAGGAATTGCAATACATAATCCTGTGGTGATAAATAAAATACAATTTTTTTGAATTTTTTTTTATCTTGTTTAAGGTTGCAAATGCGCCTCTCAAACTACTAAGGGTGGTTGCAATTGTGGAACCGATTGCAAGTGCGGCGGCGAGAAGCAAACCAAGTGCGGCTGCTCATCCAAGTAAAGACTTTGGCCCAAAAGTAACATGAAGCCAACTATAGAATTTAAAAGAATATAACTGTTTTGTTATGTTAAAGACTTTTCTTTTTTCAACTGTTTAATGTCTAATAAACCAAATTAAAAATTTAATTGAAACTATGAGCGACTATGATTATGTAAGCGAAAATGTGTTTTCTAGGTTGAGCTGGTGTCGGGTGTCTTTTTGCCATGAAACGAAATTTCTTTAATTGAAATTTAAAACCGATTTTCACTTGTGCGTTGCATTTTTATACAGTAATGTTTGTTAGCTCGAAGCCAAGGCAAGTGCGCCAGAATCTTCTGAGCTTATATTTTTACTTGTGTGTATCTTTTATGTATGCCATAGGCCAAGTAGAAATTTCACACCTTTCAACCTCCACAGAAGCATGTTAACGCATACACACATACGTATGTATGTATGAATGTATGTTTATCTACACCTTTATATTTAAACATAGGGCTTAATTGAGGCTAGTTGCTTGCAACTAAGACGCAGTAAAGTCATAAATAGATAACTATATACAATAAACGCTCGCACATTGTTGTCAGAAGCAAGTTTTGTTTGCTTGCATACAAATTATAATCTGACAAAACTGGCAATGGATGTTAATTGATGACAATTGACATATGCAACCGATCAATTGAAATATAATATATTAAGACTGAAAACGCTGCACCGCAGCATCATAGCGAGCTTTCACTGTACTTATATATACTATATATATGCAGTGGAAACGTAGATAAATTGCTTTTATTATCTGCGCCCCTGAGTAAAGCATGTACGCATTTTCTTTTGAATGTCTGTGTTTATGTCTGTAAGCCGGTGGACTGTTTATTTACACAAGTTATCAATTAAAGAAGAAGAAAAACAACAGTTGAACCATATATGTAGTTAAGTTATCATCAGTTATAATTGTGTGAATTGAGTTGTTTCCCATACTTTCAAACTAATAGGTACTGTTACATGGGCGTAGCCAGGATGTAATTTATGGGGAGGTGGGAGGTTTTTTTGCCATAGCTTGGTCAAAAATTATACGATTCTTGAATGGTTTGCAGTTTTATGCTTGTAATAATGCTAAAAATAAAACTGCATCATTATATTAAGGATTTTACAACTTTCAGATTTTTTTTGGTTTTTGAAAATTTGAGCAAGGGGTAACATCACGTTTATTGAATGCAGTTTTGTTAGATGCATCTTACGAGTCTAACAAAGGTTGAAACTATGCAATCGAATATAATTTCGCTGAATTACAGCTTATCAAAGATTAATATTTCCCAAAATGTTGTCCTGTTCTTTTTACTCTTGTCTGCGACAAAAACCTTTTAAATTATATATTTTTATGCTTATTTCACATAAAATGATGTAAAACATTTAAATCGAAATGAGTTATAGCTGGAGTTAAAGCTTTTCAAAGCTCAAAATTTAAAGAAGATATATGTACATTGTTTATTTAAATAAATGTATTTAAAAATTTTAAATATAGATAACAACAAGATGATGATGGGTGGGTTTGTTGAAAGGTGCGCAATACGTGAGGATTAAAAATTTGTGTGTATCTAAAGATTGCATGGACATTATAGCGTTAAGTACGCATATAATTTACTGTCTCTAGTTAATCTATTTGATAACAATATTTTGCGCTAGTCTCTTAACAAAGTCTACGTTTAAAAAGTTGGCCATAAGTGTTAACACAGACTTCTTGGGTGGACGACAATGTCGCAGACCCGCCTCCTGACAGCAAACATTGGGAAAGCAGTCCAACGTTGAGGTGCAGGCCTTTGGATGTAGATCAAAGATGGGCGGTGGCGGTGCGGTGCATTCCAAGTACTCAGTTACTAGATTAAAAATACAGAAAGCTTAGCAAAAGTTTATTAATTAGCCAAGTATTGCTTACAATAGTCAAATGAGCGCTTGACTTGCACTGGCGCCGTCTCCAGCTCTGGCTGTGAGGTGCGACAATAACGTCGGCGTCCATCTGGGCAGCAAACGCGTGGCCAGCAATCCATGTCTGTATTACACTCCTGCACATCCCACCAGAGCTCGGCAAGTGGGCGTGTTGGGCACTTGCGTGGTATTAAGCCCAGAATAGCTGTTGAGCATAGATTTAATTTAATGTGCTCTGTAGAATTTGAAATGTTATAAACTTACGTGCATGCGCTGTTTCCTCCAAAGGCTTGGCTACACCTGATACACAGCTGCTGGCGCCGAAGATATCACAGCAAATCTCATCCCTTTGCCAAACGGCGCAGTCTTTGTCTGTTTTGCAAATTTTAGGAAACAACTGAAAGCGCACCTCATGCTCCCGTGGACAGTTGAAACGTTGGCGCAAATTGCCCGCAGAGCGCTTATCCTTGTTATCCTTGCTGCTGTTCTTGTCGCTGGCAGCGCTGGGAAATGTAAGCGTGGGCAGCGCTATGCGAAAAGGTCCTTCAGTGCTTGTTGTCGTTGTTGTTGTTGTCGTATTAACAGATTTACGCTTGGGCTTGGCGGTTGTTGTTGTCTTTTGCTGCTTGCGATAGTTTAGCTTCTCCTCCTTGGAGCTGCTTGCTGCTGCTGTCGCATGTGTAAATTTCTTGGGTGGATGTGGTCGCGGACTCACAGCCACAACACTTTGCTGACCAAAGCTCCAGTAGCCTGGATTGAAGAAATTGAAGCCATTGGCTAGTCTGGGACGCGGCGCTATAAAAGATTCAAAATTCGTTGGTCATTACGGGTTCTGCTCCAAAAAGCAAACATTGCAAGAGCAGCAACTAAAGCGCACTTCCCGCCCCATAAAAAGCAAGTAAAGTGCTTTTGTTTTTCATATTTTTAATGCCACTGTAAGTGTATCTTTATGCGCCCGTTGGCGCTGAAGCGCAAAACTCGGTAACCCGACAACAATTCAACATCAACTATCTCCCCTTGCTTCATAGCTATTGCCAACTGTGAATTTATATATGCCCATTCACTCTATTTATGCCACAAGCTTACTATATGCGATTTTACTGACCTACTTATTCTATTGCAATATTCTCATGAATTAAACACATAAAACAAAAAACAATTAATATAAATTTTAGCTTAAAATGGCAAACCATAAAAAGTGGTTAGTTTTTTCACCAATCATAAATTATTTTTCCGCAAATTAGAATTGCATCTGGTACCAACTATTTTTCATTTGCAAGCGTTCACTGTATAATTAAAATGACACCTCAGATAATTAGCTTTTAAGTGTGCTAAAAACTGCATTGTAAATAACTTAAGTTAACAAATTATATAGAATGCACAAAAGCTTTCGTATGTTTGCAATTTATCTAGGCAAAAAAAATCTCACGCAAGTTAAAGCGTTAAAAGTGCTGCAATGTTAACAATAGAACGATTTTCCCATTGTTGAAGAAGCTGACGAAATCTAAGAGATTGTCATATCTTTTTTTATATTACATGCCTGCTTAAACTCAAGTATTAGCCACCCAATTGACTTGTATTAGCTTCGACGTTCATAAATCTCAATGACGGCAAACAAAACAAAAACTTAAAATTTGCGCATCATAAAATGCGCTAATTGTATGACAAGTTCAGGGCTCATTTGCCTAATTTGAAGGTGTAAGACTAAATTTTGCTTAGATTAATCAATATCCTTGATTAGGCAATCAAAAAGTTTAGTTGGGCCTTGGCTTAGCTGCAGCGTATTTAAATTTACAAGAGCATGAAGTTTGGTATATCAAGGTCTAAATGCAGCAGCGATTACAATGCGAATTTGAAAGACAAAGCAGTTGTTACACATTAAAGGGGGCAGAATATTGAAATTGATAGTTATTTAATTAACGTATGCTTTAAGTTCAAAAAATATAAACAAGCACATTAAAGTTTTAATAGCTTGCAGTTTGTATGTAGCCCCCCTCTTAGCTACGCCTCTAGGCTGCTCCAGTTATTGACACTGACATCGCATAATTATTGAACTGAACTCGCTTGTCTCAGACAGCTTCTGTTGTTCATGTTTAATGTTGTTGTTATTGTTGTTGTCGCCTTTACCACTCTTAAAAATTGAAAGCTAGGTCAGTGCCAAGCGTCTGCGTCAGCAGCAGCAACAAGTCGCTTGCCTTAGCAGCGGTCAAATGGGATACTTTATATGCAGGTGCATACAAAGTCCAGTTAATGCAACTTACTTGTTGTTGTTTTAGTAGTAGATGTTGTTGTTGTTGTGCTGCTGGTGGTTGTAGTGGAGCTAACGGGTCTGCGTCGCATAATCACCTGAGTACGCCTGCGCACAGTTTGCTCTGTGGTGGCTTTTGGAGCAGTTTCAAGTGGTAGCCTGTATTGTGTAACAGTGCGCGATCTGTGGCCGCGGGAGCGAGCACTGCCAGTGTTGTTGCCACTGCTGTGGATAAAGGCCTCGGTTGCAGCTTTTGTTGCATCATTTGTCGTGGCCACAATATAAACGCTACTTAGAAGTGGCAACAACAGCAGCGCTTGCAGCTTCATTTCTTGTTTAATTAAAGCGCAACTAGGTCAACACGCTTTTAATGTTTGTCTTTTTTACAGTTAACAGCGCGCGCATCTATGAAAATCGAATTCGTTAAACTACTTTGATTTTTTATGTTTAAATGTTAAACGTTCACTCAAGTTTTAATTGCGCATGCGACGCGCTTTTTTAGGCTTCAAGCAGCCGCGGTTCAACTTCAACTGGTAAATGTGCAAAAATGTTGAACTTTTTTTTTTTTGGCAGCGCAGCGTCTAAAACAGCTGAGCTCAAAGCGCAGAGCTGCGCTCAGAGAGAGCTAATTCGCTCTCAAACTGGTTTGCATTGGAAGCTTTTGCAGCAAGCGCAGCTTCGCTGGACTCCACTCCACTAACCCAATATAATAGAAATGAGGAAGTTGTTGCAGTTAATCAATAAACGGTTTTTGTTTTTTTGGATTTTCTTGTCTTGTTATAGTTTAATCACACGGAGATTTAAACATAAGCAGTGTTTAAACGCAGAACTCTTGCAAAATACTACAAGTTACAAATATTTCTATGTGGTATTTCAACCATACCCAAGATGTGAGCCTTGTGCCGTTCCTGTTTCTATGCACTTTATTTAAGTAACGATGCAGAACAGAATCTTTCTGTTTTGCATCTTTACTAGCCAGCAAGTGTGCTGTTGCGCATCCTGCAAATGTTCATGGCTTGTCCTGTCATTTAAATCTCCATATGATTAGGTTGTTGTTGCTTGTTGCTGTTGTTGCCGACATATTAATTTTAGCAGCCTCTTTTTTAGCAACTACTAAAATTAATATGCCGAATTGTTTGTGGAAGGCTGTGCGCACATCCTAATTTTGAAGCGGATGCTTAATCCAGCTATAGATGAAAAGGAGTTTATTAATAATGGTTGAGTTAGTGTTAAGCTTAGACAGCCTTACCTTCTTGAAGCCAATGTCGTTGGCGTACTCCCTGAAGCACTGACGGCAGATGTTCAGACCGTACTTACGGATCAGACCGTGACGGTTGGAGCAGGCACGGCTAAAATACAAACAATGCGCATTAGCTTTAGTCAGCAACTCTTGCTTGCTACAAATTGTATTACATTGCATATAATTTGTTGTTGTTGCAGCTGGCTGCCGTGCCACTCCCAATAAGCAAATGACAACTGACCAAACTGCAACATTTGCTTTAGCCGCCCTTAATTAAGGAAATTGTTAAAGTAGTCTCGTCACATATTTCCGTACTCAACCGGGGGCAAGCTACTGCGTGCAAAAGTAGGAAATTGCTACATACAACAAAATCAAGCAGGGGTGCTGGCTAGACACAAAGTAGCACCATGCGATATGGCACGATCGTGTCTAACCTCAATTTCACAAAGCAAATCAACAAATGCAATAAAATACAATATCAAAAGGCAAGCATCCATGCAAATTATATATCCAACGAAACAGAATTCTACGGGCTATCAAAAACTCACCAACATCTGGAGCCTTGGCCATATTTACGGGGATGCGAGTACCAGAGCGTAGCGAAACCCATGTTTGCGTTAGCGTTGGAAAATCGAAAAGAAAGAGAAAGAAGAAGATAAGAAACATGGCGGCATGTCAAAGTAGGGCTGTCAAGACCGGCGAGCAAATCAATGTGGTCAAGTTTCGAAAAAATACCAATACGGAGTGTGACCAAAGCATAAAAATTAAAACAGCGCCATCTATTAACCGAATTTCAAAGATAGTGCCACCTATTTTCACGTCTCTTAGGTATTCGCCCAGCCATTTGCCTGCTCAGAACCATCAGAAAAATACCAAATTAGTAAGCGCAGAGTGGCGCGAATTAAAAAAAAAAATGACATCTATAAAAAATCAGAGAGTCGAACCACGCTCAGATTCAAATTTGTGTTTATTTAGTCAATTAGTAATAAAATGGCTGTGATGAATTATTTTCAACAACTACTACTCTAGCATTATCATTGTTCTCCAGCGCCATATTAATGTTTATTTCATATGGCGGCTCATCGACAACAGTTGACATTTCCTCCGGCTCCTCGTAGGTGATAATATCCTGCTCCAAGTGGCCAATGGGTACCGCTATGTTTTGCACAAAACGCGACCCTTCAGAAAAATCATTGGGATCTAGCTCCACCATATCGTACTGCTGCTCCTCTATCATCGAAGATGAGGGCGAGTGCATATAAGCATCAGCCAAGGGGTTCGTAACAAACTCATCAATGACATTC
This sequence comes from Drosophila busckii, assembly GCF_011750605.1. Classification (NCBI taxonomy): domain Eukaryota; kingdom Metazoa; phylum Arthropoda; class Insecta; order Diptera; family Drosophilidae; genus Drosophila; species Drosophila busckii. Next base: position 20,579,415 of record NC_046607.1, read on the forward strand.
ATACCTTCCGCCATTTGGCGAGCTCTCAATGCGGCAGCAGTTTCCAACTCAAACTTTTGCATTTGCATCATCAGACGTGCATTGGCATCCAGATGAGAATGACGGGCACGCACATGTTTATCCCGATCGCCACGCTGACGAAAGGTTTTGGTGCAAAATGGGCAATCGTAGGGCTTCTCGCCGGTATGGATGCGCTGATGGTTCTTTAGTGCATCGGCACGATAGAAACGCTTGCCACACTCGTCGCACTCGTAGCGACGCTCGCCACGATGAATAAGGCGATGTTGATAGAAGACGGAACCGGTGAGGAAGCGCTTGCCACAGACCAAACAATGATACGGACGTTCACCCGTATGGCACTTGCGTATGTGATCGTTGAGATCCGGACGTATGGTAAACTTTCTGCCGCAGTTCTGCTCCTGACAAACAAAGGGCTTAACGCCTGCAAGCAAAACTCCATTACAGATACAACAAAAGCAGCAGGCGGCTGAACTTACCCTGATGGAAACGCAAATGCTGCCAGAGATGACTGGACTGAGTATAGGATTTGCCACAAATATCGCACAGATATTGACGTAGTCTACCCACAGCATTGCCAGCGCCAGTATTACGCATTTCCTTCTCGCGCTTCTTCTTATTCAAATGCTTCTCCTCGTAATGCGGCTGAATCTCATGCGCATACTCAAAGTTCACGGCGCAGAACTCACAGGGCAGCAGCAGACGCGAGCCCTGCTCGCTGAGACGTGGAAAGTAGTGATAGCTGCTGTAGCGATGCTCCTGCAGCAGCTCCATGTTGGAGAACTTTAGTTCGCAGACATTGCAAACAAAGTAGCGATTGAGTGGCGCCGTCAGCTGCTTGAGACCCTCACGCATATAGACACAGTCGGTTTGGTAATGCACGCTGGCCTCCTTGGCGGTAGTCATGCGTATGTTGCAGGCGGTGCACTCGAAGCGCCGCTCCGGCACATGGCTGGCCGAGTGCATGAGCAGATGGGAAACCTCGGCAAAGATGTAATCACAAAACTCGCACTGCAGCACATTGCTCAACACCAGCAGCGTAAAGGGCTCCGGCGGCTTGGAAAGCTGTTGCAGCTCCAACGCCAGCGATAGCAATTGCTCACCCTCCAGCAACATGTGCTCCAGCTGTTGTTTCAATTCAGCCTCCGGCTTTGCTGGCTGCGCTGCTGGCGGCGCGGGCTGTGGATGCTGTGGCGCATGCTCCAGCGCCAGCTTAACATCGTAGAACACACGCCCACAAGGATTACATTTGAGCACCACCAGTAGTCCCAGAGTGTTACCGGGCGCTGTATGCTGCTGCAATCCGTTCTGATTGGGTATGAGATCCAGCGCATGCTTCTCCATGTGCCGCACCAAGCCCGAGGCATGTACAAACTTGCGCTCACAGATGCTGCACTCATTAGGTCCTTTGGTGACGGCCTTTTTGTTCTTGGAAGTATCGATGCCCGTTTCTAGATCATACTTGAGCTCATCCTTCATATAGCGACGTATGCGCACTTGGTTCTCTATGATGATGCGCTCGCTGGCGGACTTCTTGAGTTGTGCAGCGGGCTTTTTGTCAGTGTCAGCGGAAGCGGAAGCAGCAGCCGCAGCAGGCTCTGTAGCATTTGCCTTAGGCGCAACGCTTATTGTGCAGTTGTGGGTTTGAAACGAGGGCGTGTCAAAGAGGCTGCCGCAATTGGCGCAGCGTATGATGCGATAGGCATTTGTGGGCGGCATAGCTGGACTTGGGCGCGGCGCTATTGTGGTTAAGATTTGTTAATTATACGCCGCATATGTTAATTTGATTACAACTTACGTGGCAAATTGATCTTCTCTGGGGGTCTAATGCTGGGCGGCACACCTGAGAGAAACTCACGCAGCTTGGCCTGCTCTGCCTCAGCATCAAAGTCCACTTTGCCATCCGCCTCCTGCAGGATTTGCTTAAGCGTAGGATCCGCCAATGTGCGCTCCACAGCCTCCTCAGTGGGCATTTGTATGCCCGTGGGTATTTCAAAGAACTTGGACAAATCCTCGTGACTTACAATGCCATCATTCTCGTTGGACACCAGCACAGTGGTGCCCTGCTGCAGCTGATCTGTACGCACGACCATATTCTCATCAAACTCAAACTCGGCCATCAAAAACTCTCCATCATCATACAATCCCAATTCGTTTTCCATCTTTGCAAAATAAAAATATTGATTTAGAAATACTTAATTTTATTTTTTATATTTTTTCTGAGCACGCTTTTGCTTTGAAAGTTGGACTGCCAATGACAAAAATTTCCTGTGTCAGCTTGAAACTTAGTGTCAAAAGGAAGTCTATCAAATATAGGCTAGAATGACATTTGTTTATAGCCAAGCATGCTGCGTTAAAATAATAGATTAAAATAAATATTAAAAGCTTTCAGTACCTTTTACTTGGCTTTTGGGCTGGCCAAGCCTTTATTTCCCTTTATCTAGTTGAATAAAATTCCCAATTTTCTCAAAACCAAACCAACAATAAATTAACACCAATTGTCCCCCGTCTCTCTAAACAAAGTTGATGATTAGTAGCTTTCAGTTTTATCAGTTATCAGTGTCTGTGTGTGTTCCAGATAACGAGCTTCGCGAAATGAGTAAACGCTCTGACATACCGCCAGGGTTAATCAGTCCGTTACATATGCTCGATGTTAGAGGGAGTTGACGGCGACATTTGGCACTATTGGCAATAATCTCGAGCAGCAACTTCTAACGGTAATTTACTATGACGTTAAGCATTCTGCAATTGGGCTAGAAATTGTGTCTTTGTTGTGGTTAGTGAATCAGCAATAGAAATCCGTTAAATGTTATTAATAAATGTTGCGACAAATGCTTCTGCAAACTTATCAGTAAATTTTGCTTGAAGATAATGCGCCTACGGATACTACGGATACGTTAACGACAAAGCGCTCTCTTGGTAGGTTACGACAAAAATTCATTTACTAATATTTAAGTGCATGCAAAATATTTCCTAAAATGTTTGCTAATTGAACTTATGGTTGGCATTTCTTCTCTCTTAGTATACAATCATTTTGCTTTTTAGACCGTGAGACATGAATGCGGAAAGCATGACATACGCATATATCTCGGAGCCCGTGGAATTTAGGCAGCTGCAGGGCAAAGCAGTTGACTTTAGAAAAACCTTTGATGTGCGGGGTCAGGGCAATGATGAAATGCTGCAGCTGTATCTGCGCAAGGCCCACTTGGACGAAAATGTGGAACAGATGCCAGCGATTCAGCGACGCACATATGTTTATGACATAATTAGAAGCAATAAGGGTCCAGGTTATTGGGTGGTAATTGTGCTACATTAAATTCATAACACTTGTAATAATAATTACTCACCCAGCGAAGCAGTCGACATTTGAAAAGTTTCTTCACTCTCTATCTGTCATTGCAGCCACCTTCTATGCAGCTGAGTAGCGACGTCTTTGCACATCCACCGCCAGCTGTTTTACCACCGCCCACTATGAAGAGCTCACCATTTAACGAACGACGTACAGGTGCACAGATGAAATCTTCCGCCTCTAGCAGCAGCCTGGGCAGCTTAGGCGGCGGCACTGCGCCGCTGCCTGGACCCAGCTTTGCCAGCAGTGTGGTGGTCAGCAGCAAGGGCTCCAAATATGAAATTAGCGGACCCATAAATTTTCAGCATGTCTCTGGTGATGTGACCAGAGATCGCACACGCAATGCCTTCGATTTGAGTGCTGGCAATCAGGATAATGTGCTGAAGAAGTATATGATGGAACATGGCATTACCGAACAGGATATAGCTGGAATGAATCGCAAGGATATTATCAAAAACATTGTACACTCAAATGCCACATGGCAGGTAAGTAACTAAAAGACTCACCCTGTTGCTCTTACTAAAACTTCGCGGTGTAGCCCAGCAAAGCTGAGATGAAGGCGTCCAAGGGCATGACATTACCGCCTGCTCCAACGCCAACGCTTGTTTATGCCACTATAAACACCAATAATCAGCTTACACCGCCGCCTTCACCAAAGCCTGTACAGAAGCCGCTGTCCAATTATGCCACAATTACATCACGTTTTAAAGATATCTCTGATATGGATTGGCCAGCCACACCGAGCTCTTCCGCACCGCGACGTGCACCTTTGGGTAATATAGTGCCCATACAAGTGTCGGGTGGTTCAAAAGTGCCGCCACCACCCTCAACCGTTACTGCAGCTAATGTACATGTCAATCCAGCCGCGGTTGAAGTGCGTCCAGCACCTCTGAAGACACAATCTGATATTTATGCCACGATTGCGCCACAAAGAAAAGCAGGCCAAATGCGTGTGCCACCGCCTACGCCGCCCAAACCTACCACACCGTTACCAGTGCAATATAAAGCACCAGCTGCACCAAAATTGCAACCTGTAGCCAATCCTGTTGCTTTTCCACAACAGTCAAAGTGCCGCACATCGGCCGCTCCTGTTGCGTTTACACAACAGTCAAAGAGCCGCACATCGGCCGCTCCTGTTGCTTTTCCACAGCAGTCAAAGAGCGGCACATCGGCCGCTCCTGTTGCTTTTCCACAGCAGTCAAAGAGTGGCACATCGGCTGCTATACCGCCTCCTCCTCCACCGCCACCACCAGCGGCAGCTGTGCCTGTTCCACCGCCTCCGCCACCATTATTAGCAGCAGCAGTTCCAGCTGCACCAATCATGCAAAAGTCTGAACAGCGAAAGCCGGCCCCCGCAGCCGGAGGTGACAATCGTGATGCTTTCTTGGAAAGCATACGCAATGGCGTAGCTTTAAAGGTAATTTCAGTCTCTTACATACATACATACTTGCGCGCCATGTACTTAATACAATCATCTGCAGAAAGTCGACAAGAAAGCAGCTACTATAAGTGGGGTCAAGCCACGCGCCGAAAAGAAACCACCAGCAGGTGATTTCCTTAGCGAGCTTAAGCTGGGCATCACATTGCGACGCGTTAAGAATCCGGCGGACAATCCGTTCTCTGATGCCAATTCAAATGCAGATGAGTCCCAAGCATAAACTAACGGCGAAGCTCTCAACAAAGTGGCAGCACCGCTGTGAATCGACATTTCTATCGATACTTTTATTACACCTGTTTACCTGTGAAAAATGTATGAAAATAAACTAAAGAACTTATTTATTCTGTTAAGCATAGCACAGAAAATTGATAAAATCAATAAAGTTGGATTTATACATCTTTACATCAATTCTAGTATACATTTTGAATTTTGCCGCGCTTTAAAATAAAGTGCAGGTATGCACATATATTTATCTCTTTTGCACCTTTCGCAAGTTCTCGGTTACGATCAGCTGTTCAGCACAGGCGGCACAACAATAACAGTCAAAGTGACACTTGATATTTGATTTGCACTGTGTAAAGTTGTACGTGCTTCATATTTATTGCATTTCTGCTAGTTTTCAGGACGCATACACCTGAGCATTTTTTCAATTAATTGTATAGATAAGCAAGCTCATTATGCAACGAATTGCTGTAATTGGTGGTACCGGCATGACCGGCCAATGTGTTGTGGATTATGCACTACAAAAGGGTAATGTATGATGATATAAATAAATGTTTAAATTTAATCTACTTGTTGGTATGCAGGTCTAAAGGTGAATCTGCTTTACCGCACTGAGCCCACTGTGCCGGAGCGTTTTAAAGACAAAGTGCAGTTGCTGCAAGGCGATGCAACCAAATTAGATGATGTAAAGCGCCTACTGCAGGAGGATGGTGGCGTCGATGGTGTGTGCGTCATTTTGGGCACACGCAACAAGCTGGAAGCCACTACAGAGCTGTCCACTGGCACTGACAATGTCATCAAAGCTATGAAGGAATTGAAGCTGACTAAATTATCTATAGTCATGTCATCATTTTTGTTGCGTCCCCTTAATGAAGTACCCGGTGTATTTCATCGCCTCAACGAGGAACATCAGCGCATGTTGGATTTAACCAAAGCATCTGGCTTGGATTACATAGCCATACTGCCACCTCACATTGCTGATGAGCCCGCCAGCGGTTATACTGTGGTGCATGATGAGGCACCCGGCCGCCTGGTTTCCAAGGATGATCTGGGCAAATTCATTGTGGAATGCTTGGATCAGCCAGAGCATTATGGCAAGGTCTGCGGCATTGCCAAAAGCGTCAAGAGCGCTTAAGTTAATAAATTATAATTAAAAATGGACAAAACGACAGCACATTTTCGCATTTAAATGTGCCACAAATTGTAATTAATTCTGCTATATTTCTATACAGATCTAAAGCTGTACGTATAAAGTGTGCGCACTATAAAACTTTCCATTTTAATGCTATAATAAACAAACAAATATTCGTTAATTGTAATTACGTGCTGTATCAAATTGGCAATCGAGCGTGCCAGTGGGTTCAGACACCTAAAATTTGTTAGACGTCATGTAGGCATTTCGAAAATGTGCACCTGTAAAAATTTGAGCGCGTAAAGGCTTCCGCTAAACGGGCTCAATGCCAAAGAGAATGTAAATTTATGGCTGTGCATTAAGCAAGCTAAATATAAAACGTACCTGCAACTAAAGAACGCAGCAAACTTTTATATGCACTTTGTCGCTTTGGCTACAATGTGCAACAAATGTCAAGATAAGCATGAAGCAATATACACAACTTGAGTATACCAATTTTAAATTTTTAAAGTGTCAAAGTGTATGAAAAGCAGAGGGAGCCAAACATGTAAACAGAAAATCTACAGTGGCGCCTCAATACAGAGAACCGTTTATAATTTCTTGACATCCCCATGTCGGTTCTATATGCCCCTTCTTACAACAAGCTTGCCACGTGCCTCTCCGTCAACATGTATGAACATCAAAATTTCACACTATGCCAACTGTTCGTCTTAGCCCATGCCAAGTACCCATTATATATATATGTGTGTGCCAGCTGCAGCTGATAAAAATAACACTACCGGGGCGCGCATCAGTTTAAAATCTTTTATTTTTTTTGGCATGTCGCATCATCTTGAACTTGAACTTGTCATACACATGTATCTGTTAGACAGATGGTAGACAAGTGCTTCCGTTATGTTCGCCAAATTATAACAATAGATTAATTTTATGTATTATCTACAACATAGAGTAATTTATTTATTGCCTTTTGATTCATATGCTTAATGCTACTATTTACTGCTCCGATATGTATAACTAGACTAAGAGCTACTTGGAAGATACTTGAGCTATTCATATGTGTTTTCGTTAAACAATAGGTTCAAATGTAAAAAAGAGAAGCTGTATCGATCATCCATGATGACCGGCTGTATCAAATTGAACTAGAAATCTCAGCTTTAGTGTGTGTGTGTGTGTATTGTCTATGAAGCATTCTGAGCAGCGAGCTACAAATTAAATCAAAAGTATAGATAAACTACAAATAAATTATTATATGCGTTATTATATAAACACTGCCGATTTACGTGCATCTGTTGCCAAAGTAGTTTTAACAGAAAAATACATGCGGAAAGTAATATTTAAAAATCAACACAAGCGTAATATGAATATTTTTGTGTAAACATAATGGAATTGGAACCGAGCGCTCTATAAACGGCTCAGCCGTTGGGCAGTTTAGAGCGTTTGGCCCATTTTGACTAGGTTTAACTGTTAACGGCTCTGTTCGATGCCAGCGATTTTAAGTTAAGCCAACACAACTACTACGACTGGTGCTGATGCCTATAAAGCTTTCTTCATGTATTTCTTTTTCTTCTGTAAACTCGGTAGCTCGCAGTGACGCGGTCCATACATGGAGACAGGTGCACAGTACTCATAGCCAATGCGTTCATAAAAACCATCCTGATCAATGGTGGACAGATAAATGGTATTCAAGTCGAGCACCACACGGCAGTAATCCTCAGCAAATTTCATAATCAGCTTGCCAAAACCTTGGCCACGATAGCTTTTATCCACTACAACTGATTCGACAAAGCAAGCCTTCTTCTTGGACGTTATTGGACTGAGTTTTAAATGAGCTATCACACGGCACATTCCTTCCGTTGTGAGCACTAGGCTGCAGGGCAGCGAGTCACATGAAGCCTCTAGTGAACGCATGCGTGCAGTTTCAGAGCGCGGCCATTCGGAATTGATGAGCGCGCAGGTATCCTTCATTAGCTCCGGAAAATTGTGTATGGGCACCACATTGAATGGACTACCCGTAACATTGAAAGGCGGTAGTCCCTGCAAGAAAATGTTTTATATTTAGTTATGGTTTAAATTTAGCTCGAGGACCTAGTATAATTATAATTATAGTTGCTGGGTTTTGCTGCTTTGCCAGCTACCTCATAGTACGGCTCCGGCTTAATATAGCGCATAGTCTCACGGAAATCAGTTAAGATAAAATGTCTTATGCTGGCTGGCGGACTGTCGCTGTGCCAGCCCTGGGATATGATAAGTAAATCTAAAAGAGAATAGAGCAGCAAATAGATTCGTTTCTTTTTGTTTCGTTGTTGAGGAACAAATATTTGTTATATACAAAGTTGTATAACAATTGAAATATATATAGTTAAGTTGTGGGAAAGTAACGAAACACCTACGAAATTTACAGTTGTACTAATACATTTAAACAATCAAGTAAATACATATGTGCGTGTAGGCGTTATCTATAGAATATTGTCCGCGAAAATCAAGGTGAGGCATAAAAAAAGCACGCATAGACAACGACCTTGACTGGCCAAAATAACAACAAATTATGAACATGAACACATTACTTATATACATATGACACACGATGCATAAACAAATTCTAAATGCAGTCATTGTAAACCGTACACACACACACTAAAACAATTAAAATTTGTTTATTTTTCATTGATTTTCCCTGCTTTTTTACCATTGCGATCTCTTCTCGCTGCTGCTTTTGCAATTCCTCACGAGCGCCACGGCGAATTGTACAAAACGTACTAATATAATTCCCAATACTGGCGATCCAAGAAATAGGACAAGTTCCGCTGGCCGCGCAAAATAATATGTTTTGTTTGTTTGTATATGTGACGTCGACTTCGGCGTCGCAGCAACAATTGAACACGCTTCGTTGAATTTGTACATAAAGCGCGCCTGATTGTTGATATGTCTGTTGCTGGGCCCTGCGCGCTTTTTTTATTCAAATATTAGATTTGATTTGGGTGCAGCCGTTACGTTTATGTTTTATTTTTAAACATTGTTAATATAAACTGCTAAACAGAGAGAGATAGTGTCAGACGCCTGCCAACTTGTGCAAATATCTAGCGATAGCTTTTGTCGAAGTACTTAGCGTGTAACGGTGACTTGGGCGGCGGGAAGTTTAAATTCAATTAAATTTTTAATTATTTAAATTATTTTATAAAAAGCCTAAGAGTTATTTTGAGCATTTTTACATTCTTTATACACAATTAGATTTCACTTTAACTTTCTGTTTTATATCAAAAAATGTTACCAATTGACTCGTTAGTCGTTACTGATAGGTGGTCACCGATATTTACGAATTGCAACCGTGTGGCTGTTGTAATGTATGGGGCAGGGGAAAAGAGGGGTGCAAGCAAAACAAAAAATAACAAAAAGTGAACTGCTTGCCGCGATTTATAGAGCAAGTGCCAAATATATCACAAGCTAAATGTAAAATTAAAGCTTCTCACTTACATTATTAAACGCAGGTTGTTGGCTGTTACGGAGCAGCAAGTTAATTTTTATGTTTGCGACACTGAATTATTTATTACACAACAATAAATCAAACAAAAAAAGAAGCCAAGCACATTGCAACATAGGGTAAAATTGGCAAACGGTAGCTAAATATAGTTTGTAAACAAAAGAAAGAGGAAAAGCAATTAACGGCTGCGGGCCAGGCATTGACACTGACCCATTGATACGTACAAAATTGTTGTCTGTCGTCGGCCGACGAAAAAATAAATACGGCGGAGTGTGCATTGTTGGTATTCACGTGTAGCCGGTGGGGACAGGGCAATGGCAAACAGACAAATGGCACAACCACAAGAAAATCATTTGCGCCTATCGTGGCACGATACACAGATGATGGCATCACTCAGTCCACAGACTGTGATGGATTATTTTTGCCGCAAGAGTAATCCCTTCTACGATCATCAGTGTAACAATGAAACTATTCGCATGCAGCGTCTAGGACCTGAACATTTGCAGTGAGTACCCGGAAATACTTAGACATAATTATATGATTAATTAATGCCCTATTTACATTTTAGTAACATGCTAGGACTGGAGTACATCTTATTGCATGTAGCCGAGCCCATATTGTATGTCATACGCAAGCAACATCGCTATAATCCCTCAGACGCAACTCCCATTGCGGATTACTATATTATCGGCGGCACTGTCTATAAAGCGCCTGATTTAGCAAATGTGATAAATGCGCGAATTGTAAGCCTACTAGCTTTACTTGTGATCCCTTTTATTTTATATCTTACTTACCTGCAGCTCAATACGGTTGTCAACCTGCAGTCGGCGTTCGAAGAAGCCAGCAGCTATGCCCGCTATCATCCTAACAAAGGTTATACCTGGGACTTTTCCTCAAATAAAGTTTGTAAGTTGACAGTTAACAAGACTGTAGTGTGTAGCTTACTTATGAAACTCTATTTCAGTGTCTGACAAATCAAAGGCTGATAAAAAGGATGCTAATGCAGCTAAGGATGACAACAGCGGAACATTGTTTCAAAAGCAACGTGTGGACATGTTGCTGGCGGAGCTCCTACGCAAATTTCCGCCTCCCATTCCACCTATGCTACAAAATCTACAACAACCTCTGCAGCCGGGACAGTTGCCAAGCTCAACAGATGGCATGGCGGATGCTACGGGGCCATTGGATATAGCTACTGAAGGCATTGATATGAAACCACCCCCTGAAAAAAAGAGCAAATAAGCATTAAATTAATATAAATAAATCAATTTTATATACACACTACATATTGATTAGTTTTTCAAAAAGAGGAAACTCAAAATAATCTTTCTTATATTTTATTTGTTGTTTAAATATATAGACTTAAAGTTAATTTAAAAACTATAACTTCAGATTCAGTATAATTTCAAGAGAGTCAAGGCAAATGTAAGTCATATTTATTTTTTTAATTTAAAAATTAAATCTTATGATTATTAGTCGCTGATTTATGACAAGCAAATATAAGCTGAACTGAATTTGATTGAATTGTATTATTAAACAACTTAAATTAACTGAAGTGATTTACTCTAATAGGGCAGTCAATGCTTTAGCTGTCTCCTGTTGCTCCTTGCTACGCGAATGAACCGACAAGCAGTGATTTGTATACTCGAGTATGCTCTTAAAGGATTGTTTGCAAATATGGCAAGGCACAGTTTTGGTAGGTGTACGAGAAACGCCAGTGTGTGCTTTCTTGATCACCTTTTTTGTTGAAGGCGGCGCCATGGGTGGAACTTCACTTTGAGCTGTAAGGAGAAAAATTAGTCATTTTATAAAGCATATTTTAAAAAATTTCTATTTACCAAAATTTTTGGGCATTAAACTCTCACGCGGCCTGGCGCCAAAAGACTCTACTCCAGTTAGCTTGGGTAACTGCGCTTTTTTCTGATGATTGAGTTCTGTAAATTCCAGCTTGCGCTTTTCTTTAGGTGGTATCTTGACGCAGTTTTGCATGAGATGTATATGCAGCGCACGCTCTAACGCAAACTTTTTGTCACAGTATTTACAGTTGCTTATTTTTCTGGCGCCGCCTTTGTTAGCCGGCTCAATTGGTTGATGTGAGCGCATATGCAAGTCTAAGCTGCTCTTAATAGAAAAGCTAACGCTGCATAACTTGCAGTTAAACTTGGGCGCATCAACTCTGTCCTTTGGCTGCTGCTTAGGTATGATCGGTTTAGCTGGAGCAGCAGTGGAACTGGGCTTGGTTTCAGCCGTACGTGGCAATAAGGATTTGCGATTGCCAACAACGCCCCCCTGGGTTATCTTGCCTACTGGTAGATAGCTACGACGCGCTGCGGCTGCACTGTTTGCAGCCAATTTGCGCGCTGGACTGTTCAAGGTAGTTTTTACCACAATCGACATGCGTTGTTTTAATGTTTGCGTGCCGCCCACGGTGGGCAGGAAGGAACGTCGTGGACGTGGCATGTTAGCTACTGGCAATTGACGTGTAGCCTTGGGCACCTCTTTAGGGTTTTTGGCTGCTTCTTTCAGTGTCAATGCCTTGGCAATTAGATTGGATACTTCATTTACCATCTCGTCCACATCCTTTTTCTCCTCCAACACTATAGCTGGTGATGCGGCTTGCATTGAAGGCTCTTCATTTGAAACTGGAATTATTAATCATTTAATATGAAACACACATTTACCTTTTGTAATATTCATATTTACCTTCCGTAATATTTTCTAAAAGTACATCCGCGCACAACGGATATACATTATTCTTATTCTTGTTGTCCTGCGTGGAAACATCCCCAATTGTAGAATTGCCTTCATGGAACATGGTATTGGTCTTCACAGTTGAAGTAGTGGCGTCTATAGTAGAAGACAATGTCGAGTTTTCTCCATCTGGTTGTGTATTCTCCTTATCATCTATATCTGTATTATTCACATCTTTTTGTACTTGGTCCTTTAATGTATTGTTCTTGGTTGGCGTCGAGGAAAGACCATTGTGTTTGTTTAATAAACTCATGTCAAAGGGACGCAAGGGCGACGCTTGATCGGTTATAGTGTTATCTTTTATCAAGGACTTTAACACAGTTTTTTCTATAACTTTCTGATCCTCGAGTGTAGTGTTCATGTCTGTAGCATTTATTTCCAAATAGTGGCTGGTTTGACTTGTAACTACAGACTCCCATTTGCTGGCGAGCGTATCATCAAAGGATAAATACATGCTAGCCACGCTATCCTCAGTAGCGCATACAGAACGTCGCGAATTTTCCATGTTATGCTATATAAAAACTTAGAGTGTTTTCAAATTGTTTGCATTAAATGCAATATCTTATTTTTGCAAGCAAAAAAAATAATAAAAAGTCGCGCTAAAGATTACTGACGCCTTCCAAACACAAATGCGGTTAATTTCAAATGTGTTTTTCAACACTAAACTGGGCTGGCGTTACAGATTAATACCACCCTTTTTAATCAACAAATCAAAATTTTTCTTATGTATTTAAAAACGTTGCGCACGATTCTTTGTAAAGTTATAATAAATACTGATTTTAAGCTTGTGAAGCTATACAAATTTACAAAGTTAGCTAAGCAATTTGTTTTTTCAAAAACATTTGACAACTCTATCAAGTGCTGTTCGCTCCACGATTGTTTGAGCTGGTTCCTCTGTAACGATACAACTCTGGTATATACACAATTTTTGTTGTTCAATTTTGCAGCAAAGACTTGGCAAAAGTTTTACAAAATCAAAAAAACTGCTAAATATTTATACATAAAATTGCAGTTCCTACATTTGCAATCAAGCGAGCTTAATATAAAAAACTAAAGTTAGGGTTATCAAGCGAAAGTTCAACTGTGACTCACATTCAACAATTATACATACATATACTAGAAAGTTCACAACCACTTGCTACATTAGATCATGACTGCTGTGGAGAATGAGCCGCGCACAGAGCTGCAGGAGTTGCAGCTGAAATCAGCCCAAGTAGCTGATGAGTCACTGGAAAGCACACGTCGTATGCTCAGCCTCATGGATGAGAGTAAAGAGGCGGGTATACGCACGCTGGTGGCGCTAGATGACCAAGGCGAGCAGCTGGATCGCATAGAGGAGGGTATGGATCGGATAAATGCGGATATGCGTGAAGCTGAAAAGAATCTCAGCGGCATGGAGAAGTGTTGTGGCATTTGTGTGCTGCCCTGGAAGAAGGTGAACATTAAGGATGACAGCGATAGAGCTTGGAAGGCCAATGATGATGGCAAAGTGGTTGCCAGTCAGCCGCAGCGTGTCATTGATGAGCGCGAACGTGGCGGCATGGGTGCTCCACCACAATCAGGCTACATATCGCGCATAACAAACGATGCACGCGAGGATGAGATGGACGAGAATCTGGGTCAGGTCAACTCTATGCTAGGCAATTTGCGTAACATGGCACTCGACATGGGCTCCGAGCTGGAGAATCAAAATAAGCAAGTTGATCGTATTAATGCCAAAGGTGATGCCAACAATATGCGAATGGATGGTGTTAACAAGCGTGCAAATAATCTACTGAAGAGCTAAGCTGATACGCTCAAAAGCTTGTGAAAGATAACTGTTAAAAATGCCAGCCATCACTCTTAACCCTTATCCCCCAGCGTTACTCACTTTTGGCAAAAGCTTCTATCTACGTACAGGGAACACTATTGTGGGCACAAAAACACGACACTATATACAAACTCTACACACTCTAGTGGATCAAAAAGTATAACGACTAAAGCAACTTAACCCATCAAAACGTAACTTGTATACATATATTCGTCTATATATTAACTAATCTTTACACTCGAAACTAAACAAAATTTTATATAGAAATTTTTTTCATATGAATGTACAAGCAACTATAAAACTTTGTAATGTGTATTGTCAATGTAACAAATATTTATATATCTTTAATAACTATATACAACAGGAGTAAGGCGAAAGGCATTTACACGTACGTATTTGTATGTGAGTAAGACGGGCAATTTTGAATGATGCACAATGGTTTTTTTAGATTTAAGCTTAGTGTCATATGCATAAATTATTTATGTGCTGTTGATTGTATATTACATATAATGTATTTATATATACTTGTATAATTGTTTGTTTAGATTAATGACTGCCCTCTACCCCAGTTACGCCCCCCCTTGCTTACAGTGTTTACTATTTGCCAATTTAGTTGCTATTCTAGATGTTCAATAAAAAGTGAAATTACTCAATTTAAATACAAACAATTTACATTTTTTTTAAGCTTGTCTAAAATAATTGTACGTGGCTATATAGGCTGTAAAATTTTCACCACAATCTTCGGCATGCAAAAATTCAATTTCTGGCGCTGCTTCTACGGGAATGTAAACAATACTGCCACGCGACAGTTTAATCTCCTTGACACCATTCTGGGTGTTGAGCTTCAACATGCGTTCGCCTGCCAAGGTTAGAAGTATGGCGCCAAAGGGCTGTATTTGTAGCTTGTAGTTCTCCAGAGTATGCTTGATGGCCACATGCATTACAGCAAAATCATCCACTGGCGGTACATACACCTGCACGTTCTCGTCTATACGATATGGGGTAAAGGTCTTCTTGTGCGCCTCGGTGCCTTCGAATATTACTGAAGAAATTAGCTGATCTACATCCTTAAACTTTGGCGTAAGTCCAGCTCGAATAACATTATCAGAGCAGGACATGCACTCAACGCAGTCGCCGTCCAGATATGCATGTATCTCATTGGCGCCCAGATAGATGGCTTGACCAGGCTGCAGGCGCACGATATTTAAAAAGAATAGCGACAATATCCCCACGTCGCCAGGAAAATCTTTGCTAATGGTATTGAACACTTCAAACAGCTCGTTGCGCTTGAGTTCTGCAAAGAATATTAGATTAATAAAATAAACCAAATTGATCTGTCAATACTTACCTTCCTTGCAAGTCTTGGCAATGTCCTTCAGACATTTTACAATAGCCTTTTCGTCCGACTTCATTAGGATTTCATAGCATAACTTAACTCCTTCAGCGTTGCGAACTTCATGCAGCTGATCCACAGATTCCTTGCCAATCAATTTGCTCAATGGCTGGAATTCGTCTATGTAATCTATAATATCTTCAACTGGCTGAAAGCCCACCAGTGCTAAGAATGGTGTCAGTGCTATGGCTAACTCCGGCTTATGATTATCGTCTTTGTAGATTTCTGGGCGTTCACGATGCAAACGCTCTGCTTCGCATTTATTGGGATGAACCTGTATGCTTAAAGCCTTCTTAATGCTCAGTACTTTAAACAAGTACGGTAGATCTTTCTTCAGCACACGGTCCAGCGTTTCGCCCGTGTCTTTGACAACGGACATGCCACAAATATGTGTGCCCATCCACATCTCCGCATACGAAGCTTTATCATTCAGTGTAAAGTCTGGATCGTTGGCCATTGCCAGTTGTGCAACAGTGGAATGTATACCATTCTTGCCCCAATCATAGTTTTTTACCCAGCCTGTGAGCTCCATAGTTGCAGCGTATTTTCTTTTCTGCTTAAGGTCAAACTGAAGGTGATAAGAATGAAAAACATATGATTTTGATAGCTGTGTGGGTGGTGGGTGGCTTGCGTTGGTGATTTCGATAGCATTTACAGTTGCTGCTGCTTATTGTTACCTATTAGCCACGTCAATGTCTCCAAAATAAATTTTCTCAAATAGCCAAAACTGTTTCCAGCTACATTTAAAATAAAAACAATAAAAAACTAACTGACAGTGTGACCACTACAGGAAAACATAGAAAACGGCTTTAATAAAATTAATTTGCTTAAATCGACATGCAAGTTTAAAGTATTTATAATTATTAAAACTGGTAAATATTAAAGCTTTAAATACAAATTTATGCATATAATTCAAAAAAGTTGAATTTAAAGAATTGCTTGAAAATAATCGATTGCTAATTGCTATCGATTGTAGATAATGATCAAGAGATAATGTTTTTGTTTACAAACAGCATTTTCGGCATTTTCACTTTGTTTCAATTATAGTGTAAGTACTTGCTAATATTGTTATGATTTGTAGAAAACTTTTTAGGATCGAGCCGTTTTTTTTAGCTTAACTGAGTTTAAACAGGATCAATTCAACCTTAAGTACCAATCTAACTAAATACCACGTAATATATGTATGTACTATATTTTACATGGTATATTCTGAATGTAGGTATAATGCTTTTATCAGCTTTAAAATGCCATAAATCTTTGTTGCGAAGAAAAGTCTGCTCGAAATATCAACTGCACAAACGCAATTCAACAATTTCACAATCCAACGTTTACATAATTTCTCCAAAAACTTTGCTGCACAGACATTTGACGCAGTGCACCATGGAAAGATCAAGCAAATCAGCGAATTTCGTTCTGCCCAATACGCAGCCCATTGGAGACTTAAATTGCAAAAATGCATTTGAAAGTCTGACTGACAAGGAGAAGCTTTATGCGCATTACCTTAGCAAAGCATCGTGGAATGGGGAGTTCATTTCGCTCATACAGTCAAGCCCTGAGGCGCCGTTAATCTTCTCACTACTGCATCGCATCTTTGTAGCTGAGACACCAGCCGAGCTGAAGGTCAAAGCAATGCAGTCAGGGGTGTCTGAAGATGACTTTACGGTGAGTAATCTATATAATGTTCATATAAAGCTTAACAAGATTAATTGCAGGCATTTCTTGTATACACTTGCGCTGTGTTTGCCAATACTGGTAACTACTTGGGCATGGGAGATAGCAAGATTCTACCCAATCTCAGCAAGGATAAATTCGATGCTGTTGTGCACTCCTCAACAGCATTTGCAGCTGACCCACGCGTTGCAAAGATCTATGAAAACGTCAAGAGCCTCATTTATGTGCTTGAATCTCGCAATGAAATGCTTGGCTTTTCACCCAATGGTATAACAACATACTGGTCCGATAACTGCACCAAAGAAGACTCTGATATAGTCAACTCCTGGCTAATCTCCAAGCGCATTGAGCCTTACATGTGTCGCACATTCAAAATCGAGGAGAATGGCCAGACAGTTTATGATGTCAAGCTGGGTTCTATTGCACAATCCACCAAGGAAGGTATCACCTTGCCTCTGGAGCAGTATAAAGGACATAATTTCCGTGTAACACGCGGCGATTACCAACCATTGCTGCAGCAGGTCAATGAAAACTTGCAACAGGCCAAAAAGTACGCCGCAAATGAAAATGAATCCAACATGATTGAGCACTATATCAAATCCTTTGAAGAAGGCTCTTTGGCTGACCACAAGGAGGGCTCCAGATGGTGGATCAAGGACAAGGGACCTATTATAGAGACATACATAGGATTCATTATGAATTATCGTGATCCTGCAGGAGCACGTTCTGAATTCATGGGCTTTGTCGCAATGGTTAACAAGGAAAGTTCGGCAAAATTTGCTGAATTGGTTAAACGTGCTGAAAAACTAGTACAATATTTGCCTTGGACACAAGCCTATGAAAAAGACGTGTACTTGAAACCAGATTTTACATCGCTCGATGTGCTCACACTTTCTGGCAGTGTAGTACCTGTAGGCATGAACATACCGAGATGTTAGTTACTGCTGCAAATTATTTAAAGACGTTGAATAACTTTTTACTTTCCTCACAGATGATGATATCAGTCAGGATGAGGGCTTTAAGAATGTGGCATTGGGAAATGTACTGGCTACCATAAATCAAAAAGACCCTATTGCATTTCTATCGGAGGCTGATCAGACGTTAATGAAGAAATATAAAGTCAAGGCATTTGAAGTGCAAGTGGGCTTGCATGAATTGCTTGGACATGGCAGTGGCAAACTGTTCCGCATCGATGAGAATGGCGCTTATAACTTCGATGAGAAGAGTGTGAAGAATCCTATTACAGGCGAGCCCATTACCAAGTGGTATCTACCGGGCGAATCATTTGATACGCAGTTTGGCGCTATTGGTTCATCATACGAGGAGTGCCGTGCCGAGGCTGTTGGTCTCTATTTGTCCTTGCAACCTGATATTTTGGAAATATTTGGCTTTAAGGATCCTGCCGAGCAGGATGACATTATTTATATTAACTGGCTTAGCCTTATCTGGAACGGCATGGGTGTGGCGTTGGAAATGTACAATCCCACATCCAAGCTTTGGTTGCAAGCCCATTCGCGTGCACGTTTCGCTATCATGAAAGTGCTGTTGGAGGCGGGTGAAGGCCTTGTTACCATTGAAGAGACTGAAGATGGCAAGAATCTGCTGCTTACATTAGATCGCAGTAAGATTCAAACTGTTGGCAAGAAAGCGCTTGGAGATTGCCTCACTAAATTGCAAGTGTACAAGTCAACAGCGGACATTGAAGCCGCAACCAAAATGTACGAACATTTCTCTGAGGTCAATGAGGACGGCACTCATCCTTGGGCCAAGTGGCGTGACATATGCCTGGCGCACAAAAAGCCAAGAATTATCTTGGTGCAAGCCAACACCGTGGTCAATGGGGATAAGGTCGAGTTAAAGACCTACGAGCCCACTTTCGATGGTTATATACAATCTTGGGTGGACCGTTATCCCAATACAAATATTGATGATGTACTGGAGACTATTGTAGAGCAGGATAAAAAGTATTTTCCATTGGCGTTTAAAAACTAAGCTTCAGGCTCAAGAATAAAATAATAAACGCATGTCAGAGCATAAATCCTTCAGCGTTGCGAACTTCATGCAGCTGATGCACAGATTCCCTGCCAATCAATTTGCTTAATAGCTGGAACTCGTCTATGTTGTCTATAATAATATTCAACTGGCCAAGCCCGTATTTTCTTTCTGCTGAAGGTGATAAAAATGAAAAAACATGATTTTAATAGCTGTGTGGGTGGCTGCGTTGGTAATTTCGAACAGTTGCTGCTGCTTATTGTTACCTATTAGCCACGTCAATGTCTCTAAAATAAATTTTCTCAAATAGCAAAAACATTTTTTTCAGCAACATTTAAAAGAAAAACAATAAATAACTGACAGTGTGACCACTACAGCAAAACATAGAAAACGCTTTAAATAAAAGGAATTTGCATAACTCGAGGTAAGTTTTATGTAATGGTAATTATTTAAGCAGGTAAATATTTAAGCTTTTAATAAAAATTTATGCATATATGTAGTTCGAAAACATGAATTTACAAATATTTTGAAAATAATCGATTGCTACCAGTATTTGCTATCGACTGTGGATAATGATCAAGAGATAATGTTTTTGTTTACTAACAACGTGCAATATTGTAGCATTTTCATTTTGCTGCAATTAGTATTTCAAATAGTGTAAGTACATAATAAAATTGTTAAGATTTGTGAAATGTTGTTAAATAACGAGCCGCTTTTCGAGCTTCACTGAGTTTAAATTTGATCAACCTTAAGTAACAACCTATCTTTATACCACATGGTATATTCTGAATCTGGGTATAATGCTTTTATCAGCTTTAAAATGCCATAATGGTTTGGTGCGAAGAAAAATCTGTTCGAAATATCAGTTACACACGGAAAGGATTTATCATATGTTAAAAGGGATTGAACACTATCATAATCCAGACCGGCAGGATGCTTTTATAATCGAAAAACATTTAATAGAATCCAACGCTCACCTAATTTATACAAAAACTTTGCTGCGCAGACATTTGACGCAGTGCAGCATGGAAGTGTCACGCAAATCAACGAATTTCGTTCTGCCCAATACGCAGCCCATTGGAGACTTAAATTGCAAAAATGCATTTGAAAGTCTGACGGACAAGGAGAAGCTTTATGCGCATTACCTGAGCAAAGCGTCGTGGAATGGTGGGCTCATTTCGCTCATACAGTCAAGCCCTGAGGCGCCGCTAATCTTCTCACTACTGCATCGCATCTTTGTAGCTGAGAAACCCGCCGAGCTGAAGGTCAAAGCCATACAGTCAGGTGTGTCTGAAGATGACTTTACGGTGAGTAATCTATATAAAGTCTATATAAATCTTAACAAGATTATTTGTAGGCATTTCTTGTATACACATGCGGTGTGTTCGCTAATACTGGTAACTACTTGGGCGTGGGAGATAGCAAGATTCTACCCAATATCAGCAAGGATAAGTTTGATGCTATTGTGCACTCCTCTGCAGCATTTGCAGCTGACCCACGCGTTGCAAAGATCTATGAAAATGTCAAAAGCCTCATCTATGAGCTGGAATCTCGCAATGAAATACTTGGCTTTTCACCGAATGGTGTAACAGCATACTGGTCCGATAACTGCACTAAAAAGGACTCGGATATAGTCAACTCCTGGCTTACATCCAAACGCATCGAGCCTTACATGTGTCGCACCTTCAAAATCGAGGAGAATGGCCAGACAGTCTATGATGTCAAGCTGGGTTCTATTGCACAATCCACCAAGGATGGTATCACCTTGCCTCTGGAGCAGTATAAAGGACATAATTTCCGCGTAACACGCGGCGATTACCAACCATTGCTGCAGCGTGTCAATGAAAACTTGCAACAGGCCAAAAAGTACGCCGCCAATGAAAATGAATCCAACATGATTGAGCACTATATCAAATCCTTTGAAGAAGGCTCTTTAGCTGACCACAAAGATGGCTCTAGATGGTGGATTAAGGACAAGGGACCTGTTATTGAAACGTATATTGGTTTCATTGAGACTTATCGTGATCCTGCAGGTGGACGTGCTGAATTCGAGGGATTTGTGGCTATGGTAAACAAGGAAAATTCTGCCAAATTTGCTGAATTGGTTAATCGTGCAGAAGAACTCTTACAATATTTGCCTTGGACACAACCTTATGAAAAAGACGTGTACTTGAAACCAGATTTTACATCGCTCGATGTGCTCACATTTTCTGGCAACATGGTACCTACAGGCATCAACATACCCAACTGTTAGTTGCTACTGCAAATTCTTTGACGCTGATTAACATTTTGCTTTCTTTACAGATGACGAAATCCGTCAGGATGAGGGCTTTAAGAACGTGGCCTTGGGAAATGTACTGGCTAACATAAATCAAAAAGACCCTATTGCATTTCTATCGGAAGCCGATCAGACGCTGATGAAAAAATACAAAGTAAAAGCATATGAGCTGCAAGTGGGCATACATGAATTACTTGGACATGGCAGTGGCAAACTGTTCCGCATTGATGAGAATGGCGCTTACAACTTTGATGAGAAGAGTGTGAAAAATCTTATTACAGGCGAGTCCATTACCAAGTGGTATCTACCGGGCGAAACATATGATACGAAGTTTGGCGCTATTGGTTCATCATACGAGGAGTGTCGTGCCGAGACTGTTGGTCTCTATTTGTGCTTGCAACGCGAAATTTTGGAAATATTTGGCTATAAGGATGTTGCACAACAGGACGATATTATTTATGCTAATTGGCTACATCTTATTTGGAGCGGCATGTGTGATGTTGTGGATTATAATCCCAAATCAAAGATGTGGTTGCAAGCGCATTCGCGTGCTCACTTTGTTATCATGAGAGTGCTGTTGGAGGTGGGTGAAGGCTTCTTTACCATTGAAGAGACTGAAGACGGTAAGAATCTGCTGCTTACATTAGATCGCAGTAAGATTCAAACTGTTGGCAAGAAAGCGCTTGGAGATTTCCTCACTAAATTGCAAGTGTATAAGTCAACAGCGGACATTGAAGCCGCTTCCAAAATTTACGAACATTTCTCTGAGGTCAATGAGGACGGCACTCATCCTTGGGCCAAGTGGCGTGATATATGCCTGGCGCATAAAAAGCCAAGAATTATCTTGGTGCAAGCCAACACCATGGTCAATGGTGATAAGGTCGAGCTGAAGACCTATGAGCCAACCCACGAAGGATATATACAATCTTGGGTCGACCGTTATCCCTCTACTGACGTTGATGAAGTGCTGGAGAGTATTGTTGAGCAGGATAAAAAGTATTTCCCCTTGGCGTTTAAAAACTAAGCTAATGTTCAAGAAGAAAATAGTAAACGCTCAATGCTTAAATAATACTTAATGCATTTATAAAAGCAAAAATTAAACAAATAAAAAAGATATCCAATCAGAAATTCTGATTGTGTTTAACAATTAGAAACGGTTTAAAAATAATCGATTACGAATTTGTTTAAGATTTGGATTTGATGCTGTCGATCGTTGTTCATCTCTAGTGACAACTTGCAGTTTTGCGGCATTTTGACTATATAGTATTTCGTATTTTTATAGGGTAAGTACTATATTTTTGTGCCTGAAGTGTGAGGGTAAATTATGCGGTTTTATTGTTGTTGCAAAATACGCACCAGAAAAAATTACGTTTAGACTAATAATCGCTGATAATGCGTTGACAAATTTTCGCTTTTAACACTCAAGCAAACAAACACACATGCATACATGTATGCGTACGCACACATACAAGGCATACATATGTTTTGTAGTTTGCACGTTGCATGCATTGCTCGGTTTATTTTAAAGTTAACGTAATTGTTTGTTAAGGCTGACGAAATCACTTGATTGTCAAAATTCTCAGTAATGCTGCAACTTCAGAAAATTTATAGATTTCGTCAACTTAGCCAGTCTTATCAAATACGTTTATGGTCAAGTGCGGCAAGCAGAGTTCAATCTTACGTGCCACAAATTCAGAGACAGGCGGCTTGCCGCCAGTTCTTACCAAACTTTGGCCATTATAAATCGGCAACTTCATTAACTGCCGTTACGTACAGGTAGTTTTCTCTGTATTATCATAGACGCTTACGTAAACTGTAAATTCTTTTTAGCTCGCGCAGAACTTTGACGCAGTGCAGCACTGAAATGGCCAGCAAAACATCACATTTTGTATTGCCCAATACGCAGCCCATTGCCGACTTGGATTGCAAAAATGCATTTGAGAATCTGACAGATAAGGAGAAGCTCTATGCTCATTACTTTAGCAAAGCATCATGGAACGGCGGCCTCATTGCGCTCATACAGTCAAGCCCTGAAGCACCGCTGATTTTCTCACTACTGCATCGTATCTTTGTGGCTGAAAAGCCCGCCGAGCTGAAGGTTAATGCTCTTAAGGCAGGTGCAACTGAGGATGACTTCACTGTAAGTAATTACTATCAACTTGAGTTGGCGAAAAATTTAATTTACTTTCGTTTTAGGCATTTCTTGTGTACAGCTGCGGCGTGTTTGCCAATGCTGGCAACTATAAAGGCATGGGTGATAGCAAAATCTTGCCTAATCTCAGCGAGGATAAATTTGACGCAATTGTGCGTTCCTCAGCAGCATTTAGCGCAGAGCCACGTGTTGCGAAGATCTATGAAAAAGTCAAGAGTCTCATCTATGCTCTGGAATCACGCAATGAAATACTTGGATTTGCACCCGATGGCGTAACCACCTATTGGTCGGACAACTGCACCAAAGAGGACTCGGATATAGTCAACTCCTGGCTTACATCCAAACGCATTGAGCCTTACATGTGTCGCACATTTAAAATCGAGGAGAATGGCCAGACAGTTTATGATGTCAAGCTGGGTTCTATTGCACAATCCACCAAGGAAGGTATCACCTTGCCTCTGGAGCAGTATAAAGGACATAATTTCCGTGTAACACGCGGCGATTACCAACCATTGCTGCAGCGTGTCAATGAAAACTTGCAACAGGCCAAAAAGTACGCCGCCAATGAAAATGAATCCAACATGATTGAGCACTATATCAAATCCTTTGAAGAAGGCTCTTTAGCTGACCACAAAGATGGCTCTAGATGGTGGATTAAGGACAAGGGACCTGTTATTGAAACGTATATTGGTTTCATTGAGACTTATCGTGATCCTGCAGGTGGACGTGCTGAATTCGAGGGATTTGTGGCCATGGTAAACAAGGAAAGCTCTGCCAAATTTTCTGAATTGGTTAATCGTGCTGAGAAACTCTTGGAGTATTTGCCTTGGACGGAACCCTATGAGAAAGATTTGTATTTAAAGCCAGACTTTACATCACTGGATATTCTCACATTTGCTGGCAGCGGCGTTCCTGCGGGCATTAATATACCCAACTGTTAGTTTCTGCAACGTAATCTGTATTTTATTCTATATTAACATTTTGTTTTCTTAACAGATGATGAAATCCGTCAAGACGAAGGATTCAAGAACGTCTCCTTGGGCAATGTGCTGGCCAACATTAATCGCAAGGATCCCATACCATTCTTGTCTGAAGAGGATCAAACGCTAATGAAGGAATATAAAGTCAAGGCATTTGAAGTGCAAGTGGGCTTACATGAATTGCTTGGACATGGCAGTGGCAAACTGTTCCGCATTGATGAGAATGGCGCTTACAACTTTGATGAGAAGAGTGTGAAGAATCTTATTACAGGCGAGCCCATTACCAAGTGGTATCTACCGGGCGAAACATATGATACGAAGTTTGGCGCTATTGGTTCATCATACGAGGAGTGTCGTGCCGAGGCTGTAGGTCTCTATTTGTCCTTGCAACATGATATTTTGGAAATATTTGGCTTTAAGGATCCTGCCGAGCAGGACGACATTATTTATATTAACTGGCTTAGCCTTATCTGGAACGGCATGGGTGTGGCTTTGGAAATGTACAATCCCAAATCCAAGCTTTGGCTGCAAGCACATTCGCGTGCACGTTTCGTTATCATGAAAGTGCTATTGGAGGCGGGTGAAGGCTTTGTTACCATTGAAGAGACTGAAGATGGCAAGAATCTGCTGCTTACATTAGATCGCAGTAAGATTCAAACCGTTGGCAAGAAAGCGCTTGGAGATTTCCTCACTAAATTGCAAGTGTACAAGTCAACTGCGGATATTGAAGCCGCTTCCAAAATGTACGAACATTTCTCTGAGGTCAATGAGGACGGCACTCATCCTTGGGCCAAGTGGCGTGATATATGCCTGGCGCATAAAAAGCCAAGAATTATCTTGGTGCAAGCCAACACCATGGTCAATGGTGATAAGGTCGAGCTGAAGACCTACGAGCCAACCCACGAAGGATATATACAATCTTGGGTCGACCGTTATCCCTCTACTGACGTTGATGAAGTGCTGGAGAGTATTGTAGAGCAGGATAAAAAGTATTTCCCCATTGCATTTAAAAATTAGAGCTACAACTTTCTCTGCAACACATGAATTTTAGAATTGAAAATAAACAAAAATCAATATTTGTTTTTATATATAAAATAAATTAAAAATGTGTAAAATTACAATTATGAATTTAAATGGGAATTTTTTGAACAGGCGCGCAATAAGTTGAGTTTTATGACAAACGATAACAACCCATACTGTCATCCAGCTTACGATCGAAACGGATTAAAAAAGTTAAATGTCAAAATTTCCTTAAACTTATATTTGCAGAATATTTAGTTAGTTCATGCTTTGATATTTTGTTTCTAGTTTTTTTTTTTTTTATTACTGTTTTTTTCATTTGTTTGTATTAACATTGATTTTGGTACCATGACTACTGCGGCAAGGATATTAATGGACAAAAGGGATGCCACCCCGCCAATTCTTATTAGCGGCAGACCAACGACGCTTGTTATTGTTGACGACGATCTAGTGTACAAGGAGAAACGATTCTTTTGCGACGTGTTATTTGAAATGCAGCAGCGAAACGCCGATCTGTCCAAAGAAAATCCACTGCGTAAACAAGAAGTAATCTCCGAAGAGTTAAGACAACTAAAACGTAAGGAATATTTAGATAGCCAGCGTCGTCGTCAGCTGCGAAATGAGTGTAGCGAACTGCGGGAGCTGGGTGAACAATTACGCCTGGCAGCTATTACAAAGGAACTGGACGAGCAGTTGCAGGAAAAGTATAAGGATCGGCAACTAGCCAAGAATGCCAAAGCATTGGGCTACCAACGTGCATTGGTAGAAAGGCAAGAGCAGCTGGCCAAGGAGCTTGAACAAGAACAGGGTAAGAAGGCGCAACAACAAAGGCTCCATGATACGCTCTCAAAGCAAATAGAAGAGAAGAAGCGCCAGCGTGAGCAGCAATGTGTGCTAACTATGGCAGATCGAGAAGAGCGCGAGGCTTTGCAGCGACAAATTGAGCAGGAGGATCGGCAGCAAAAGTTGGAGGTACTGCTTGCCAAGGATAGGAAGCGAATTGAAATGTTAAAGCGTATAGAGGAGGATAGGGCTAACAAAGCGCTGCTAAAAACAGAATCTAGCGAGGATATGACCAAAGCAATGTTGCGACAAGCACATATAGACGAAGAGAAACGCAGACTGGAGGATGAGCAGAAGGAAACTCAACGTAAGCATCAGGAGATTAGCATGCGAATTGGTCAAAAAGTGTTGGAAACTGAGGTAAGAGATATTATATTATAGATTATAAAACTTCGAGCTCCTTTAAAAACGTTTTTTTCTAGAATCACAAGCGCCAGCGTGAGAAGCTGCTGCTGGAACTGCTGACGGCAGAGTACAGGGCCAAGAGTGATGAGCAATATCGCCAGCAGCTGCAGCAGGAGGAGGAAAAACGTCGGCGTACTAAACAAGAATTGGAACAATATCGCGCAGAGTTATGGCAGCGCCAGCAAGAAGAAACTCGTCTTAAACTACAGCAAACAGCACAAAGGCATACCGACGATACCAGTGAGCAGGAACAACTGGAAAAAGAAATGCTGGAGCAACAGCGTCGCAGGCAGCACGGCGCCTTGCTGCTCTCCATGATTGAGGATAATCGGCGCAAACGTGCCGAAGCCGCAGCAGAGAATGTACAATTCTTTGATATGAAGGCCAAATCAGAGGCGGAACAACAAGCGATTATCCAGGAGGAGCGTTTAAAGCTACTAGGTTCTGTGCCGGCTGCAGTGCTTAAATATTTGCCCAATCAGGTGTTATCAAAAACAGATCGTGAGCACTTTAACATGCAGACCAAGGTCAGCAGTGATAGTTTAGTAAAACATAAATTTCAATGATTTGCTGGAATATTCAAAAAGCAACCCACTAGCCGCCCACATTTGACTACGTGACGTGTATCATCACGTCCGCAGCGCTGCCATATGTTCTATTCAACATGTATACAACATTTTAGGCTGGTACGGTGCTATTGATAATCTATCGGAGACTCAAACACAATGTTAAATTATAATCTAGGCACCAAAACATATAAAATATTAATTTTATCAACCACATATGCTTTATTTTAAATTAAATCAACATTTAATGCTTAAAATAGTTATTTTTGTTATCTTGCCTTTTGTGTCATCTCTAACATGGCAACATCGCTGTTGGGCCATCACTAAAACTGCAAGCGATCTGGTGGCACTGCTTCAGTTCGCGTTAATGAAAAAAGTCGTGGTGAATCTGTGTTGTGCTCAAAAGCAAATAAATAAATGCCAATCACAAATGTATAAAAAAAGTTTATATACAATACAGGCATTTAAATAAATTGCAGTGTTTTGCAATAAAATGCACGCGTATGTGTTAGGCGCGAATAAGAATCGTCGTGTAAAGCGATAAAACAAAAACAAAAGCAAAAAAATTCCAGAGAATACGATACGAAATACGCGGAAACAGCGTAAAATAGACAATAAAAGACAAACAAAAACAAAAAAGCGAACTTTGTACGCTGCAAATTAAAGCCAAAAATAAAAAAAAAGTGAACTAAATTGTGTAAAAATGTCTGCACAACGCTTGAACGCAGCTGAAAAGGATTTGGAGAAGTTTATTAAATTTCTAGCGCTAAAAGCTACACAGGTGGTGGTGCAATCGCGTCTGGGCGAGAAAATCTCAACGCAATGTAATCCGCTGGCGGGCAACGATTGGTTCAACATTGTGGTGCATGATCATCCAGATGTGCTGGAGGAAACCAAACGCGCCCTGGCGCTTAAACCAGGCGATAGCATCTTACAACGTTTGCCACTGTGCGTAGAAATTTCACTAAAGACCACAGAGGGTGATCAAATGATACTCGAGGTGTGGTCATTGGATTTGCTGCCACTGGAACAAAAGTTAATAGCTGGTGAGGAGTGCAAAGCAGAAGCAAGCAACGAAAGCCAGACATTAAAGGCAGCACATGCTATATACAATCGCATGGGCATTATGCTGAAGTCGCTAATTTCACTGACGCGCACCACGCCCGCATATAAATTATCGCGTCGCCAGTGTCCAGACTCTTATGGCATATATTATCGCATTTATGTGGACCGCCCACAGGTGCATACGCTAGGCGAGGCGTACAAGCAGGTGAAGATTGGTCAGCTCAATACCATTGTGGGAGCGCTGATTATGTCTGTGGCCTATCGCACTAAGCTAACCATCTCACCAACTGTCGCATACCAGGCGGCGCATCAGTCTGATGCAATCATGCTCAAGTCGGATCACTTTCGTCCTGCCAATGACAGCAATACGTCCACGCCCCAGCAATTGTCTACAGTGAAGCCCCCAGCCAGCGCTGGCTTGGGCGTGGCACGTGCCACAAATGTGAATGACAAGCGTGCCATAGATATAGAGAAGCCGCTGCGTCCCGGCGCCTTCACAGATGTGGGCAAGCTACGTCAATTCACAGAAACAGATTTTCTGCTGCCAGAGACGCCGCCCTTTGAGTGGCTATTGCGACGCACGCGCCATGAAAGCAACAGCTCCATTGAGTCCTTGAATCGCAAATGTGATTCACCCGTTAACAACAACAATAACAATGTAAACTTTAATGGCAGCAACAACAATATAAACAACAATTTAAACAACAACTCGACAGCATTTAAGAGCTTCGAGAAACCCACAGCTGTGCAAGATGCAGTCTCGCCAATCAAGAGTCTCTTAATACCCGCCAGCAGTGCCAGCTATCGTCATAATTCAGCGCCCACGTTTCAGCAACAACAACAAGCGCCGCCAGATGATGACAGTTTGCTCAAGGAGCTACACTTTCCTTTCGCCTCGCCCACATCGCACGTCAATGATTTGGCCAAATTCTATCGTGAATGCTACCATGCGCCGCCGCTGCGTGGTCTGGGCGAACTACAAGCGCCCAACATGTCCAGCTGTGGTGTAAGTGCCAGCTCCACAGCGGCTGCCAGCACAGGCGGTGGCGACAACAACAGCGCCAGCAGCTGTGGCGTCATGGACGATCTATCGCGGCAGCTGGAACAGTTTGAAACATCGCTGGATGATTATGATAAGCTAGTGTCCCAGTTTGGTCTGAGTGGCTCCTCATCCACAGGTAGTCGCAGCAGTGGCGGGCTGCAGATGAGCAACTAATGTTTTAATTTAAGCGAGGGTAGTTTTAGTAGTTAGTACATAGTTCATACCTAAGACTCTAACTAGGCTTTCGCTACTTTTTGCTCAGCGTCAATTGTACTTTTTTTATTTGAATTTCAAGCTGATAATACTATTTAACTATATAAGCTATTTAAGTACATACATATACATATGCATATGGGCTTTAGTTTGTTTTCTTTTGTGTTTCATTATCAAAATAGAAAGCTTGTCACGTTTCACGTTTACAATACATACAGCTTACAATTGCTGATTGTAAATTAATTTACTTTGTATAAGAATGTTGTATGTCTTTGTTTATTGCTTTGTTCAAGTGCCTAATATGCTCTATAGTTCTAGCTAAGTATCAGTTGGCATCAAATATCATTTTTAAGCAAAGCTAAATTAAGAAAGTTGCCTTTATTTCAAAATTGTTAGAGTGTTGTAACTACAGTAGACAGTCGATTGAGCTTTTACTAAATAACTGAAAACTGTGCGTTCTTTTAATTTTCGAATGTCTACTGTACTACTATAAATATAATATAATATATACATATAAACTATGTAAGTTAACTTAAAAGACTTGAAAGAAATGATTTGTATATAGATATTAAAAACATATACATAGTATATAGTATGTATACAATGAAAAAAAGTGTAAAATATTATAATTTGACTGAACGTCGCGCTTTGTTATTTATTGGCACTAAAGAATACATTTTTTGCATATTTATACTACAGATATGAATAATAATACTGTATACACATAATCATTGCTAAAATTACGATTACTAAGCATTAAAACGAAAAATTAAACGAAATTGTTAATCAGCATAAAAGAAACTGTATATTATGTTATATATTTAATATTTA
The DNA here is from genome assembly GCF_011750605.1 of Drosophila busckii. Classification (NCBI taxonomy): domain Eukaryota; kingdom Metazoa; phylum Arthropoda; class Insecta; order Diptera; family Drosophilidae; genus Drosophila; species Drosophila busckii. The sequence goes on from NC_046607.1 coordinate 20,610,064, forward strand.
TTGTTGAGCAGCTGGAGCCTGCAATGTTTTTGATTATCGCTAATCTGCCCTATAGTTCACCTTGAATCTGTATTTACATTATTATACATAAAAATAGCTATCCTAACAAACAACTTTTATATATGCAGATAACAACAACAGCAACAACTGCTTGGCGCCTGTTACAGTCGGTTATCGGCGCCTGCCTTGCCCGACTGTAATTTGTTGCAATTAAATGCATGTTGTATAATAAACGTCAGAGTTGGTATTGTTGTGGTTTGCTGGGCCTGTGAGCTGCACCTGACATCGCGACAACAACAAAAGAAAATAATGTACATAAATATCAAACGTTTGTTGTTGCCCGTTATCAATTAGCATGTACAACGAAAGCTCACACGACCATACGGGATTCACACCTTGCTCATTTTGCTTTGTACTTGCTGCAAGCTGAGACAGAGAGAGAGATAAAGAGCCGTTTGGCTCTCAGTGCATTTTGCAATATGCTGCGCTCTTTATATTTTAGCATGCACGTCATTATGGCAACGACATCGTTAAGGTTAAATAGTTTTATTTTCAGCTTAATAGCACATATGTATTTGTTTTATTTTCTGTGTTTTAGTATTTAGCAACACCTTATCTGTTGTTTTGCAAATTTGTTATTTTTTGACAAAGCACACACACACATTTGTAAGTGAAGAGTGCACGGGCTGCAATGAGAGTTTTTCGTTTGTGTCTAAAGTGTCGCTGAACTTTTGGAGCGAGTGGCGCTCCAACAGGTCGTTGGTTGTAAAGCAAGCACCTGTCACACACATACTACTACAACCTTTTTAGTACGCACATATGTATATACACATGCACATATGTATTTAAATATTTGCAGTTTGTCTTTTATTTTGTTGTTGCCAAGCAACGTGATTTTTGTATTTTAGCTATGTCTTTGAATACGACTTGTAGTTTCGAATGTGTCGTAAAGCATATTCAACATCGTAGACTTATTTATGGTAATTGCTTTGGCACTGCAACCACTGCGCTCCAATTGGGTGCCATGCATATTTCCCCCTTCCCCACTAAGGCTGCCGAGCGTAGGCGTCGTCGTCGTCGCCACGTCAGTTTCAGATCGCATCCGGTGGCTTGGCTAGTTTGTGTCTGGTTTTATCCGACTCTCTCTTTTGCACTCACGTCAAGTAAATATGCATACATTATTTATGTACATTTGTTCATGTATGTACATTGCTCCAAGCAACAGGAAAACCATTTGTTTTATATTGTTTTGCTTTGTATTTTTGGTATTTTATGACTAAAGTTTATAAAAATAAGCTTAACAAGCGAAGCAATTGTGCGATAAGCCCACAAGCCTCTAGCTGTAATTTTAACTTACAAGTATAGCATATAGTATACATTGATAAGTCTTTGGCTATCGGGCACACACACCCCACATTTTTGAAATATCTAAACAGCGATCAGCAGTTTGAAATGCACTGGTCCAACAAGCTAACAAATTGCATACATATATGTATGCATTTAAACTATATAAACATATTGTTGTTTATCTTGTTTGCCGGTTTTCAGCCCAGCTGCAATAATAAATAGCATAATTGAAGATAAATTTAGACACCCACTGTATGCAGTTGACTATTGTCTTGTGTTTTCTACATTTAGTTAGCCTCGCCAGCCTGTTTGTCCAAGATACTTAACGAGAAATAAAAATCAACATAAAAATAAAATATGTAATTTAATTATAGCGCCCGCAACAGTTGCTACGTGCTATTCGTCTCGCAGAAACCAACGCCCCTGTAATGTTGTTGTTGACACCTATTTTCGTGGCCTCGCTTTTGTTTGTTTCCATTATGCGGCTATGATATGCGCAAACAAAGCTCATATTCATCAGAACGCTAATAAAAATCCTGAGATATAAAGAAAGTATTATGGGTTAATGATACGACAAGGTTAATTTAAAACAATATGTGGCTTGTTCTTACGATGAATAATAATAGCACGCATACATTCATCAATTGCAGCAATTATTAATTTAATGCGGAAGCTAAAATGCAACAAGTTTGAGACTGCAAGGCGGAAGTGAAATTCACAAAATAATATAGTTGTCTAATCGAAACTATGCATGTTAGAATAGTTGTCTATTTGTAAATATAAATGTTTGATTGTGACATCAATGTTCGTGCAAAGTTTTGCTTACATATTAAGTTTGACGATAAGAAGTTGAGTAAACAAACCTGATTCTAATTGTAAGATTCTCACGTGACCGGCAGTTGTAAATTCAAAAAGCAGCGCGCTCTTACGATTATTGATAAATCGATTATGTTTTCCAAGCAACTGTGGCACGACTATTTTACCTTAACAGTGCACGATACCTTTAACATTGTCATGTTATAAACAACATCAACAAGACGAAACATCATCAATGTGAGAATCTTAATTAATTGTTGCTAAAAGTTTAAGGAAAATTGTAAAAAGGCGTTTAATATTGGTAAAACTGTTTGTTAACCATAGAGGAAGTGAAAGATAGTGCATGGAAGTGTTATATTAAGTGAAAAGTCAAAGATTTTCGTCTACGCCCGTTTTGGCAAGAGCTAAGTTGTTGTTGCTGGACCAGAAACAACGTGTGATGTTCACTTTGGCTAGATAAAAGACAGAAAACGGCCTAAACACCAAATATCAAACCGGATTTAGTTAAAAACAAGCTGTAATAGCAGCACTGATCAGCACTTGGCACACTTTTGATTTGTGATATGTTATTTTGTTTGTAGTTTTCAGTGAACTAAAAGCGTTGAGTGACAAAACAATTGCAACGAGAAGCAACAAGTGCTACAAGTGAAAGCCAGTTAGGAGAAATGCCGCCCGTTCAGTAAGCAGAACGTTTGCAAAATGCAATTCTAACGTACTTTCATTACATCATGCTTAACTGTTGGCTTATCACGGCTTCAAACACATTAATAGAAACATTAAATACGCTAATTTAACTAATTATCAGCTTAGTTGCAGCTGTAGCTATAATGTGCAGCAGCAGTGGGACGCTTTATGCCCGCATAAGTTGCACTTTTCATGCTGTTAATGGCCAGATGTTTATTGGGCTCGATGACGTCATGGACAACATTCAAATTATAAATAGAAGCCGCTGTTACTGTTGCTCGCTGCGTGTGTGTGTGTGTCGCTTGTTTACATAGCGTAATGTATAAGTATTTGTGTGTGTGGGTGTAGTTTGGCGGCAAACTAATTTCATTCAAATTAAGCAAATTCACTTTATAACATTAATCCCACTGTGCGTTTCGTTAACGCCACTGCACTGTTTAACGTCTGCCTTGCAACTGTCAACTTTAGCAGTCCGCAAGTCTAAGCAAACTCATATATACATGTTCAAATATAAGTATATACACTCCATCCACAAGGAATGCAAAGCTTTTTAGTGTAATCGCCAGAAATATGATTCAGCAACGTCAACATTGTTCGTTTGATAAGCGACCCCGCTCATTGCGCCTCGCATTTCCAGTTGCCTTGCTCAGTAGCTTTACGCTTAAGCCTTCAACATGATGTACTCCAAAGCTGAAGTGTAAATTTAACTAATAATAACGACTAATTATCTTAATAAATTTCTACAATAACATTTAATAATTCCCTCATATTGATTTGCAGAATTCAGGCCGTTAACATGTCCCTGGGTGCAATGCATTGCACACGTTGCGCCGACGGTTTCGAGCCAACCGAGAAAATAGTCAACTCCAATGGCGAGCTTTGGCACACCCAATGCTTTGTGTAAGTATTCCATAGCTTCTATCGATGTCAACTAAACCTTTAATTTTTGCTTTTTAGCTGCGCTCAGTGCTTCCGCCCTTTCCAGGATGGCATTTTCTACGAGTTTGAGGGCCGCAAGTATTGCGAACGTGACTTCCATGTGCTATTTGCACCCTGTTGCAACAAGTGCGGCGAGTTTGTCATTGGTCGCGTGATCAAGGCCATGTCTGCTAGCTGGCATCCGCAGTGCTTCCGTTGTCAGTTATGTGCCAAGGAGCTGGCCGATAGCGGCTTTATACGCAATCAAAATCGAGCGCTCTGTCATGATTGTAATGCCAAGGTTAAGGCTGAAATAACGGGACGCTATGTCTGCCAGAAGTGCCAGTAAGTACATGTGCTTAAGCAGCTTTTGTTTATTAATTAATTGTTTATTTATTTTAGCGGTCTTATTGATGAGGAGCCACTGCGTTTCCGTGGTGAAGTCTATCATGGTTATCACTTTAATTGTTCAGCGTGCGGCACAGAACTGGATGCTACAGCACGCGAAGTCAAGAGTCGTCCTGGTTTAGCAGCTAATGATATGGTATTCAGGATTATATATATTTAAACTTTTACAAGACTTAACGCCTTATGTTTCCACAGAATGAGCTGTACTGTCTACGATGCCATGATAAGATGGGCATACCTATTTGTGGCGCCTGCCGACGACCGATTGAGGAGCGTGTGGTCACTGCGCTGGGCAAGCATTGGCATGTGGAGCATTTTGTCTGCGCCAAGTGCGAGAAACCTTTTCTGGGCCATCGGCATTACGAGAAGCGAGGCTTGGCCTACTGCGAGACACATTACCATCAACTGTTTGGCAATTTGTGCTTTGTGTGCAACCAGGTTATTGGTGGCGATGGTATGTAGCTGATATATACTTGTGTACACAATTTAATATGTAATCTTTCAACAGTCTTCACTGCTTTGAACAAAGCCTGGTGTGTGCATCACTTTGCGTGCTCCATTTGCGATACGAAAATGACACAAAAGTCAAAATTCTACGAGTACGATGAGAAGCCCGTCTGCAAGAAGTGCTACGAGAGGTTCCCCAATGAACTAAGACGTCGCTTGCGCACAGCTCATGAAATGACCATGAAGAAGAATGTGTAGTGAGGCTTTGTCTAGAGCTTTTCATTTAGCAACTGTACACCAAAATGTGTCCAAGTCATAGTGCCTTTTTGCCGTTACATTTCTTCGTCCTTTTAACATTCAATGTTAACTTCTTTATTTGCTAACAACTATATTTTATTGTCTTAATGTTTTCAAATCTAAGCTTTTTCTGACGGCAGCCTAACATATATAAGTGTATTAACAGCTATTTGTGTTGTTATGTAATTGAATTTTATTTATATACAAATGTGAAAAATGTTTATTAATATACAGTAAAATATACCAATATATAACAATATGTGGTCTTTTATTGATGCACGTTTTTAAAAATAGCGAAATACGCGGCTTAATACTGTAAACATCTCTGTATGATAACAGTTTCTGTTAATGCATATTATTTTGAACAAGTTGGCATCTCTAAATTTAAACTCAGTCGATAGTTGTTGGCGCGAGCATTCAAAATGTTTGCGGACTTATGGGTATTACACAAACATGCAATTATATTTTAGAAAAAATATAGCTCAATAAGACTATTTAATAAATATGCTTGCGTTATTTATTTTACTCATAATTGGCATATTAATCTTATTGTCGAAGATGCCACAAAGGATGTCTTAATGCAAAGACTGGGTATACCGACCGCATGGCAAATTTATTGCGTGCATTATGTCTGACAGTTTAATTGACTATTGACGTATATTAATTTGCTCAGGACCGAACAAGCATTCCATATGAAATCAAAAATCCTTGGGGCACATGACTTTTCAACACGTTAGCCTCGATGGAGGCGAAAGAACGATATTAAAGCGATGCACATTAATTAGGCTGCAATCATTAGACACATGCCCATCACAGGACCAACCCGGCGGCCAAGAACCAGACGCGCTCTGTACGGAGTGCATTTGCCAGTTTTTATGTAATTAAGGCACGGCGCGCTCGCCTCGCTGTGTGTATCTGTATCACGAATTGGCAATTGTCCGAGTACGTCGCAAGATCAAGATGCAGATCCTCAACTGGCAGGCTGGCAGACGGACAGCATGAGCAGCAGCCGCAGCCGCAGCCACAGCAGCAGCAGCAGCATCGTCTTGCGCAATTTGCGATGCTCGAGACGCGACGCGACGTTCGCTCGTCAGCGTTTGAGCCAATAATTATGGTTATTAATCGGCCGAGAGAATTGGCTGCTAATTTGCAGTTTAGTTACAAATTCTGGCCGCCAGCATGCAATTACCCCGCTTAAATTATAGCTTCAAAATAAACAAAACGCCGCAACGCCCGCTAAGGCAGGCGCAAAAGCTAAAGCTTCAAGTTCACAACGGTCAAGAGGCAGGCAAAGGTCACATGCAACGAGTTGGCGACGACAAACGCACATTGGATTTTATGTGTGTTGGTTTATGCCACATCATGCCCGAGTCATGCTCATCAGCTAATGATGACTGGAAGAATTCCTGCAGCTGCTGTTGGGATGAGCTGCGTAATTAGATCTGCCAGTGCCAGTCCTGGGCGTTACTCAATCATGGCCTGATGGCACAACCCCCAAGACGAATCTATCGGCCAGCGTCAGCAAGCCCCCAACCCGCAACGCATCTTTACCTTTACCTTTACCTGTGCGCACGAAATCAATGCAGCTACAACATAATTTCCAAGCCGTTCCTCCTGCTCGTTGAAACAATTTCGGAAGGCGCTCGCATTTCACGGCCGCTGCAACACTTTTGCCTTGGCCAAATCAAATCGTGTGCTGTTTATTTAAATAACCATAATTTAGCAGACGCTTCTCGTCTCGCAGCAGCCGCACTCCACACTCCACTTGGAAGCTTGGGCAGTGTTTTGTCTGCTTTTGGGTTTTATGACCTGATCTCTCTTTGGCCCCCATAGATTTTCATGCTTTTGTGAGAACATAAAAATTCAATTTAATATGCTCGCAAGAAACGTTTGCAGCGCCAGCGCCAGCTATAAGATTTTGGTTTTTAACTGGAAAACGTTTTGTCTACGGGCAGCAGTTAATGAAAATTTAGTTCAATCAATGTAAATGTTAATTTACTGACCAAGTACCTTAAGCTAGCTGCTCGATTAAGGTCTTAAGTTACGTTGTAGGCGTTGATTAGCTGATGGCAGTTTAACACACCTTTTTATTTGTCAACTGGGTAGTATTGAAATTGACGGTAAATACAGTCAAGTTATGACAGCTCTTAATTTTTTACACACTTTGGTATTAGCTTTGTCATAACTTGCACAAAAATCCAGCAATTGAAAATGTTATAAGTTTTGTTTTTGAATTTTGGCACATTTCAAACTTTATACAATGTTGTCTGCACTTTATTTTCTAAGCCAAGTGTTTATCTCTAAATCGGCTGATCTGTAATATATCATGTAAAAATGCTTTAATATGCATATGTTGCATTATAATAAATGCAATTATTTACTGCATAACACCAATGCATATATGATTTATGATAGCAACAAAATTGGGCAAAAACAAAGAAAAAAATTGCTGCTTCTCAGGTCGCTGCTTGGGTCTTTTGGGGTATGCTCGTGTGCAGTCAGCACGTCAGGCTTGGCAAAAAATGAGCTTGTTAACGCTCGATGATGAGCCTAGTTAGTGTCCGCCTGCCATGATCTAAACCATATAACCCGAAGCGTTGAAACGATCGATAGATGGATGGCTGGCTGGCTTAGCTTGGCAGTGGCGCCGTAAGTGCAAGCAAAAGGGGGCCATGAATATGTAAGGCAAGTGATTACGCTATAAAATTAAATTTTGTAACAAACGCCTCCCTCTAACTACGCCACTGCCTTGTAGCGCTTGCAGCAGCATCGTCATTAGAGTTTTGTGTAAAATTACAACACGATAACGATAACACGTAATCATTAGAGCCTGCACTACGCTAGTTCCGAGACGGTGTGAGCAAACAGCCACAAATAGCCACAAGTACCAAAGGCAACTTCAATTTGCAGGTTTCATTATCAAACGAGCCAAAGAACATAATTTGACTAAAATACAGCAACAACAGCAAAAAACAAAAGTCTAAGCAGCAACATTTGGCAACGTCTGTGTCTATAAGAGGCAACAATTTGCTGTTGTTGGGCCTGGGCCTGGTAGTCCAGCTATCGATCACGTTTCAAACTGAAAGGCACGACCATGACGACGACGATGTGGCTACGATTATTATGCACAGTCCCAGACGCCATTGTTTGGTAAAGTGGAGCCCAAACTGACGTTTTAGAACTTTTATGCAATTAATTGCAGCAGTTTTTTTTTCTTCATTCTTGAATGGAATGCAGCTTGGCCGTCCGTTCGTCTATTGCTGCTGCTGCTGTTCTAACCACTTGCCGTTAATTTAAAAATTGCGCTCACGTTCTGGCAATTTGCTGACCACCCACATGCGCATGCAAATTCAAATTCAAAAGCCTACAACACCATACGCCCCTTTAGCTGCATCAGCTCTCCCTCTCTGCTCCCCAGGCCCTGCAGCTAGTTGGCGTTCGTAGAAAACTGTAAAATTGGCAATTGCAAACTGTTAACTGTAAGCTGCATTTGAGCATTTCATTTGCAAACTTATGTAGCTGGCTCTTGCCTCTTGGCTTTGTGCTTTGTGCGCTTTGGCTAATTTGACACTTGGGGGCAGTTGCAGGCGGACAGGTATTGGCACATGCAACATGCATTCGCCACAATTTGGGCCAGGCAATGCATATAGTATTGAACTGTTGGCTTTTGCTATTGAAAAATTGCCTTGGCAATGGGTGTTAATGCAAGTGGGCGGCCAGATGAACTCAATTTGAATAAGACAACAATTGGTAGATGGGAAAATATGTTTAAATTTAACTGCAACATTGTTGCTTACTTATTTTTCAGTAATAACAAACTCTGCTATCAAACTATCGATGTTATCCATATTTTTATTTATACGCGTGGCCCATTTCAAACATTTCTTCGCGCACAATGGCATGGCATTTAGAAAATGTGCTAAAAACAAAATTTCCTGACAAATTAACAGCAGCATAAACCACACGACAGGCAACGACAAGGCGTAAACCAAAACCCAACCCTACCCAACACGAGCGAGCTCAATGGCTGTCAAAGCTTTTGGATTTCGGCCGGCGCAAACAAGCGCAGGCACGTAATGCGGCCCAGTACACAAGTCTCACTGGCAGTGTCCGAGTCCAAGTCGCAGTCAATATATATTCCAAAAGGAATTCCGCAAATAATTGCAAAGCAGCCACGAAACTTATGGTGGAGCCGAACGAACACACATTTCGAATGCAAATAAAAAATCACGCCAATAAACTAGACAGCGAACAAAAAAAATAAGCAGCAGCGGGGGTGAGCTGTAAGCAGCGACTGTTGCAGGCAGACAGCGCGGCAGACAACAACAAAACGAAGAAGAAGAAGCAGCAGCAGCAGCAGCAGCAGCAGATTGTTGCTGTTGCCAAAGACAATAGCAATTGCAGCTGAGTAGCGACTGCACAGCGCCTAAGCCACGACGTCATGATGTCTCGCTGGGATTTGGATTGCAGCTCCAACTTCACCCCGCTTGCTTAACTCTAAGCTTGCAAAGCAACTGCAAAAAATTGCATACAAATCGCTTGTTTGGTAAATTTTTAACATAAGCGCGTCAGTAGCGCCTCTGTTCCGTGTCTTTGTGGCCAGCTTGGAATAATTTAAAGGCAGCCAAAGTCAGCTGAATAGCAACAACAACAGCAAGAACAGCCAAGAGTTTTATCTTGTTCTTGTTAAGCTGGCAGCGCTTGCCGCGCCTGTCCTTTGCTGTCTTGTAGCCATCATGTAAAACGCATTTGGCCCCCACCTAACCAGCGCTTGGGTGTATCCACGTCAGTGCGCCTGTTGATCAGTGTCCATTGCCCATCGTTCCAGCCATTCTTGTTGTTGCCCGTTGTCGTCGTCAGGCGTTTGCCAGGCGGCTGCAATTTGTTTGAGTTACGGCGCTTGTAAGCACACTTTAAGGATCCATTGTATTCCAATCAATAAGCCGGGCATGACAATGAGACACAAAACTACCAAGTTCCACTGTCCATCGACAGCAGCAGCAGCAAACTCTGTGTGTGTGTGTGTGTAAAACAAACTGGAGCGCCGTTTATTGCATTTGCTGCTTTGGCTGAGTAAGTATGCAATTTATACAAAATTGTAACATTCAACAATAAGTTAGCTATTTAATAACTAATTTATTATTAACTAAAAGCTTTGCTTATTAGCCCAGAACTTTGCCGTTGCCGCTGCAATTGCTGCAGCAATTGACTTCCAATTAAATGTGTCAAGCAGCCACAAAGTAACACAACAAGCGCACAGCACGCAAAGCTCTGGGCCAGGCCAAGACTAGGCGCATGCGCTGAGAGCCAAAAGTGAGCACTACATGGCATTAGCATATCAATCGTGTGATGGGGGCGTACTAAATTTATGTGCAACTTGGCGAACGTGCAACTTGCAGCAGGATTAATGAGGATTAGGCTGTGCAGAGTTGGCAAGACTGGCAGTTGGACCCAAAATGCATGTCGAATTTGCTTTTTGCCGAGTGTAGAGCTACCGTTGATGGCATTTACGATAAATTTACGCAAGTTATTTGCCGTTTGCTGTCTGCAGATTGAAGTTGAATGCTGCATGCTGCAAGGCAGCAGCTCATCATTATAAGTTGGCTGTATGCATATAGTATGCAAAGTGGTTTGCAATTGGCAACAGTAACAGCAGCAGCAGCAGCAGCACAAAACAAAGCAAACAAAATGTCGCACATTAAGCGGCTGAACATATCTCAAACGTCACGTATACGTCATGTGTGCTGTAGACATCATCAGCAAGCAGCAAACAGCCGCAACTAGACAATTAATTAATCCTGCACTTGGACGCCACAGCTAGCAGGTTAACTACGCGGCACAGTGGAGCAAAAACACAAACAAATAAATAAAACTTTATAACAGGCATGCTATATATTTTATACAAGCAATTTTAATTTTGTGAAATATTTTTGAACAGCTTAACTTGCACTTTTGCTACACTGTACAACGTCTTCATTCATGCCTCAGTCGTTGGCTGATTAAAACGTGCCTAGGAACAGGTGAATATGGCAACATAAATTACATAGCTCTTCGTTAGCTCCAATCCCTGCTGGTGCTGTTGGCTAATGAAATTTAATTTCTTGTTAGCCAGGTTAACTTGCACACACAAAATGCATCGCGATAAGCCCACGCGATGCGTGCCTGACCCCATAAGCCGTTAGCATAAAGCTCAACCTGCCAGCGAGCAAGCCGGAGGGGCAGCCTGTACATAAGTATGTGACACACTTCTGGCCATTAGTCATAGGACCAAGCGACGTCTGCGTGTCTGGCGGCCATTTTAGCCCGATGTTGGGCATAGCGTCAACGCAGGCTTTTGTAATTTTAATTACTTCCCTTTTGGTGCATGGCAAGAGTTATTAGAGCTGCGCGCAAGGACTTGACGGCAGATTGTTTTACAACATAATTAAGTGTAGTTGTTGTTGCTGTTGCTGTTGCAGGGTCTGAGGCTCTGTTGTTGTTAAAAATTATGAAGTGCATTGAAGTGCATGTTGTGCTTATGTTTGCTGATATGAAACGAGCCTTAAACTTTGTATTAAAAATGCGCACAGTGGGCACAGCAACTGCAAATATTGCATACAACATGAAACGCTCGCTAAATTGCTGTGTTGCTTTTTTTCATCATTTTAGCATATATAAATTTTAATTGATGCCGCCCACTGTGTTTGCACACACTTAACACGCCTGCCAACTGCCAAGCGGGCAGCTTGTGACTTTATTTTCTTGCCTCAGGCGCGAGTACAACAACAGTGTTGCAGCCACAGCAGCGACAACTGCAACAAGTCAACAACAATTCGATATACACACATACAGACACACACACACTGACACTTGGCTATTCTGGTGTGAAAGCGTGTTGCTGCCCTTGGTTGCGCCCAAAAAAAAAATATACAAAAAGCATTCAGCATCGATTCGTTATGATTGCATGTTAAATGGCTCCCGCTGAGTTATTACGAGACAAAATCCTTATTTATCGCTTTCTGATTTATTTGTAAACGATTTTATGTACGTGTACGTGTCCGCGTCCGTTTGTGTGTGTGTGAGTGAGCTTGCTCCTTGCCACAGTCTCGACGCGCCTGTTAACCAATTGGTCAATGGCCAATCTTGCCACAGCTTGTTGCACACAGCTACAACACAGTTGCAGTTGCTTAAATATTGTAAGCTTAGTTTAAAAATTTACACATTTTTGTAAAACATTTTTAATTAAAATTTAATAACAAATCTCACTTTCCAGGCTCAAACCTTTGCAATTTCTCGCCTTTGCACCAATTCGTTAAGCTTCGAACTGTTGGCCAAAATGTTTGAGGCAGTTGTCGTCGTTGACTTCGACGCCTCTTGCTAACAACCAAGAGCAGCAGCAGCAGCAGCACCCACCGCTTCGTCCCGTTTAAGCCGCTGGCTGTTAGCCATGGCTTATTAAAACGCAAACGGCTTTTTACGATGCGCAATAAATTGGCGCTGCAGCTCAACGGCTTGCTGTATGCAAAAGTAGCTGCAAACAAACAAGACGGACGCAGCAGCAGCAGCAGCGACGACGACCAGCGTTTATGGCTTAAATTAATAAAATAAGCTTTGTCAGACAATTTACAACGCGTCTTCAGCGAGCAGATTACGAGCACGCGGACACGTTGCACAGTCTCAGTCCAAAGAGGCAAGCAGAGTTTGCTGCGGCGGCTTCTGCCGATGACAACGTTGTGGTTGTTATAGGCAATCGCCTGTTGCCTGTCTGTCTGGCCAAGTTAGACGACCGTTCGCTCGCTCTTGCTCTTTCTCTCGCCATGTGTAGAACGTTGGCTTTGGTGTCAGTTAGTTGGCAGTTGGAGTTTTTTTTTCTCTCATTCGCCGGTGTTTGTTCGTTAATTAGCGAACATATTTCGTATAATCGGTGTCATATTAGTTATAAATTGGATAAAAGCGCAAAACGACAACTTAATTAATTTTAAATTCCAATTTATAAGCAACAGCAAACTAAACAAAAATAAAATGTTGTCAATGATGCGGCAGGCCTGATAACGATTATAGTTGGCCTTTGGTAAGCTAGAGCTAAGCAAAAGTAGAAACAGTTTCAATTTCAACAGGCAAAGCTGTATGTACACTGAAAGAAAACCCAAAATAATGTGTGCATAATATGAAACTTTATTAGAATTGTTTGTACACAGTAGATAGAGAAAACACAATTAAATTTATATATATTGTGTCTTAATATTTAAATGGTATTTTTTGATTAATACATTGTTTGTTTTTAGCTGTTTGTCAACAACTTTTTTGCGCTGTGTAGCAAGCTCTACCCAAGTCACAGCTTCATTTAAATTTTGATATTTTTTTTTTGCCAACCTTTTGCCTGCACCAATTCCAGGAATTCTCTCTCTGCTGCGCTTTGCGTTGTTGTTGCTGCTGGTGCCTCTGCTTGGGCTACAATTCGATTAGGTTGCGCGTTCTTGTTATGCCGCTTCAGCTCCCCACCAAACGGAGGCTCTTCGTGTAGCTTGGAGTTGATATATTGCAGCGATCAGCAGTGATGATCATTTTGTTCAAGCAGATTGCATTTCGATCAGCATCAACTGTAAATTATCTTATAACTTAATTCATTAATAAATTTATGAATTGACCGATTGTAAATTGTGGAAAATTTATTATTACCAGTTGTAAGCGCATTGAAAACTTTAAGCTAGCCACAGTCAGAGCCAGAGCCAGAGCCATTGTCTAACAATTGTGATAAATTTTGTGTGTGTTGTGGGCAAAGAAGTCTTGGTTATTTGTTAGCCAAGGCTATGTGGGTCGTTACAAATGTTGGGCTCATTTGTCAGGCATAGACATTGTAATTAATGTGGCATTTGCATTTAAGCGGATTTAGCTTTATTTATACTGATAAATTTTCAATTATTAAGTCAACAGCATGCACGACAGACTAATATAGACATGGCTTTGTCTGCGTTTAGGCCATGAATGAACTCAGATTTTCTAACGGCAGATTAAGCTTTGATTGTCACAACAGAAATTTGAGTTTGATAAATTTCGAAATCGAATGATTAATTGTAGTGTTTACAACTAAACGAAAGCTGTGCAGAAGATTTGCATGTGCAAGTGTGAAAGAGACAGCAGATGTGTTAAAAAGATTTCTAGCTGTTGGCTGTTCAGCTCTCTGCAATGGCTGACAGACAGCTTCGTGCTTTGTACCACTTGCCGCATTAATTTTTGCTAATCTTGCTGCTGACTGCAGCCTGTGGCACAAACAGAAACACACACTGGCCTGCCGACGCGACTGATTTTATATGGTTATATATCTGATTTTTGACAGGCAACAAGGCTCGTTTGTCGCCGTTTCCCAGGGAATGCCAGCAGCAGCACCAAGAGTCAACGTTTCTTGTCAAATTAACACACAATGCCGGCAGCTAATACATAATACAAAAATCGCAGCCGACAACACACATTTCCCAGAAGTTATAGACAGCAGCAGCAGCAGCTTTTGTTGCAGTCAGCGCTTTATACACACACACATACACATTTAACAATTGTTGGCTGTATCGTAAATTATAACAATCTTGTAAGTAGCTGCCAACATTTAGCAACAATTCTGTTAATCATTTAATTTATGCTGCTGCTACAAATTGCAAGCCAACTTATTGAATGGAAGGCAGTGCGAGAGGCGGCGTTAGTAATCCTTTAGCTGCATATACATATACTTACTATACTATCTGTCTCTGGCTAATAAACGATCATTTAATAAGCGTTTTAATGCCAAATTTACGATCGTTTTATTTGCATAAATTACCAAAGTTGCCAACTGTATGCACATTAATTTTCCAACTAAATTGCCAATAAAATGTTATTTATGTTCACTGGCAACAACAACAACAGCAGCAGCATCAGTAAGAGCAACACAATTTTCAACGCACCAAAGGACAAACAACTGCAACAAAGCTCTGGCATAATAAAGGAACTAAGATGACTCTATATCATTATGAGGTGTTGGCTAAGCAAACTTTGGTTGCTCTTTGGCTGTTATTTTGTTTAAAAAGAATATGACTAATTGAAACATAATCAATAATTTATGTTACATTTATTACAAATTAACAGTCTTAAAAGAAGTCACATTTTGCAATTTTAAAATTTCAACATCTTCACTTTGAATTTCGTGACTATAACAATAAACGAAAATTTGTTGCATGCTATAACAAATTAAAATCTATTGCTATTGCTTTATCGCTGCTAAAAAGCGTGACAAGCTTTATCTAAAGTAATTAGTGCAAAACTCACAGTACTTTGCCTATAAATAGTCAACAATCGCTTAGTTAAGCGCTAAAAACAAAAATGTTTTCAATAACGTTAAAGGCGCAGGGAATTTTACTCTTGGTAAATAGCAAACAATCTTTCTTAAATATATTTAAACTCAAATATTATTTGCAGTTGTTTCTAAGCAATATAATGTCAACGCTTGCGGTGGAGAATGCAGTGGCTGGACTGCTTGGGAATACTGTAAGTGGCCTTGTCAATGGTTTGGTTTGCCTAGCAGATCCTGCTCTGAACACTTTGTTGAGCTTGCTGGATACGGGCATAGGTGAGGCTGTAAAGAT
Source organism: Drosophila busckii (assembly GCF_011750605.1). NCBI lineage: Eukaryota > Metazoa > Arthropoda > Insecta > Diptera > Drosophilidae > Drosophila > Drosophila busckii. Next base: position 20,625,573 of record NC_046607.1, read on the forward strand.
TGTGCTTGATCCTGTTCTGACGCAGATTCTGAACTTGTTGAATTTAATTTTGTCAAGCCTTTAATAACAATAAATAGAAACTGCATTGCTTATGAAGAATGTGTTGACAGCATTTACGTAGAAAAATTTGATCAGGCTGTAATAATAAAAACAATGAGTTCCTAGACGTGCCACTTGCTGCAGGATAAACGCCGCCAAGATCAGTTAAGATAAGCGTGCGTTATTTTTTTTATGTGCATTGATGCAAAGCGATAATGCCGACAATGGGCTGCGTTTTTTATGTGCAAGTGTAACATAAAGTGGAGATTTAAAGATCCTAAAGACAAGAAGCTGCAACAACTCGAGCAGGTCATAAAGCATATTAATTTAATGTTGCGCAGTTCAGCTTCATTAAAAAAACTTAGGCTCGGTAGCAATTCCCTTTAATAAAGTAAAACCGGTACAATGTCAAAGAGTTTAGGCCTTGTTTGGTAGGCCTTAGATTTTTACGCTGGAAATTGGCCAAATTAGAATTAGATACGTTGTGTGGTCTCGTCACGTTGCGCTTAACTGGCGGCCAATTTGCGCTAACAATATCTGTGCCACATGTCAAGTAATTAAGCGCGGACTTTAGTTTTTGAACTTTTGGCTAACAATCGGTTAAGCGAGCGCTACGTGTACGTGGGGTACAGCCTGTGGTACAGTGAACTTGCGCGAAAGCTATAAATTTATGACAAATTTTCAAAAGAAATGTGCGCGCTGCGTGTGGCTTGGCTCAGCGAGTCAGAGACGTGCTGCTTGTGGCACTTAACACCACGCATCATTTTAATTATTTATTTGGTCATAAAAAGCCAAGCAGGAACTTTCGGCAAAAGTTTTGTTACTTTGCTTATGTTAAAAAATCGTTAAAATTTAACAAATTGCCAGTGATTTTTATCGCGCCTGGCCCTGCCAGCCATGGACACTGTCCAAATTTATTTATGAGCAGTGCGCACATATTTCAGCTTTTGTTGCTCATTCGGCTCAAGCATAATTGTGTGACTCACAACAAATTATTATTATTTTGAAATTATAATTGAAATTAAAGTGAGCAAAAACTTGGATTGAAAGTTCGTTTGCAGCTGTCAAGTTCGTTGCCTAAGTCTTTTGTTTTAAAAGGTACTTAATAGACAAGCCGAACATTTGGCAATTTTTAATGCATAATTAGCTGCTTAATTATAAAAATTTAATAAACGCTCTCTCGCACAAATTTCTATTTTTTATGTGCTCAAGCTGAAATAAGCGCTAATTGCCCGCTGCTTGCATTGCCAGCGGCTACAATTAATTTAAAACTTGCTGGACAGCAACAACAGCAACAACAACAAGGAAGCAAGTTAGCCACGTTACATGCATGTTAACTGAAAAATGAAACGTAATTATTATAATTATCTGTAAATTATACGACGCAATTTACAATTGCGCACGGATTCATGAGCTTGTCATAAGAGATTTAAAACATTTAACATTTATTTTTGATATGCCTCCATTTTCGAGCTGCACTTGCAGTTGCAGCATATTGATTGACATATGTAGAACTGGCCAAGTTGCAACTTGCAACAGTTTGAGTTCATTGCAAACATACAGTGCTCGACACAAAAATAGGGACAAGCAATGCGAGTTAAACTTAAAAATTAATGAAATAAGCAGCATTTAAATGGGGACAATAACTACATTGTGGCTTATACTATACGCAAACTAAAGCTTAGGCTTATTTTGGAATTAAAGTGCTTGCTTTAATGCAGCTCAATAAGCTCAAATGATTCATTGCTATCAACTGCAACTAAATAAAAAGAATTTGTTGCTTGAAGCGCTTGTGGACTTTAAAGTTTTATACTGTCTGTCCCTATGCATGGCACTTTATATATGTGCATAACATGCATATAGCTAATACAATTGGACATTAAAGCCACATGGTCATAGCTCCATTTAGCTGAAATAAAAATAAAACTGAAGCGAAATCTCATGCGCATGCTTTACTGTTTACCCTGTGCGCACTGGCGGCCCATCCGGTTGGCGTTCGTCAGGCACTCGCTTGATTCCTCATAATTGAAACGGGTTTGCCACAAGTGTAGCATGCTTTTTTTTTTGTAATAATTCGACAGCGTCGTCAACGTCATGGTTGTGTGTGTGTGCTTTGCCGCCGCTGAGTGTCGGTTATAAAGTAATTAGCCTCAATTTAACGTTTATACTTTGTTGATTATGATTATGTTAATTATATTATTTTATATGCGACAGTTCAGGTAAATCTGGTTTTAAGCGCTGACTTTGATGAACTCGAAAGTGTGACAGCTGTGCTAACTAATTAACTGGAATTTCTCGACGCTGCTCAGGCAACAGGCAATTGCCTAATGAGCGCGTCGCAACTCCAAAGACCACCAGCTGGGCTCAGAATTTCGGCATAGCAGCGTTGCAGCCCTGGCAGAAGCAGCAGCAGCAGCAGCTTTAAAAGCTACTGTGCAAAAATGTTTGTTAGCTAATGCATAATATTTGTAGAAGATTTGTTGTTGAAGATTGTGCTACAATTTCATTAATCATAGCCGTCAAGTTTGTTGCCTAAGTCTTTCGTTTTGCTAATGGCTTTCTATTAAAAACCACTTTTATTAATTAAACAAACAACATAATTTTCAGCATTAAACGCCAAATCATAGCAGCTGCTGCAGTCAGGCTACGCTAATTATAACGAAGCAGCATCTGCATTCAAACTGCAGCAGCATGCTGGTCATGAGATGAGCCAAGTGGTTACTGCTGCAGCGGCTGGCACACCTGATGTTGTTTAACGCTGGCCGAAGCTCAGCGTTCAAATTAAAACACGATAAATGAGTTTAATAATGGCGGCAATTAAACGGCTACACCATGCAACGAGCAACAAGCCACAAGCTGCAGCCTCAGGTTGCAGCCACATACAACATTGAGCATCTCAATTACCGCAGCGCGGCATGGCGCTTCACGGTTGAGAAATTCGACGCCACTTTCAAAAACGCATCACTCAAACGCTGCCAGGCGTTGAGGCTTGTTATGTGCACACAAAATTGTTACAGATACCCCAAACAACAAAACAAAACAAGACGAACAGATAACATAGCTGTATCTATAGCTGGTGCTGCTGCTGCTGCTGCTGGGAAACCCAACGCTCAGACGCTCACTCATCGGCAATTTATTAAAACTCATCAATACTCATCAAAAGTGCCCAACTGAAAATACATTTGGGGCTACGACGAACGAAATAAAAGAAGTTCAAGCAGAACTGAGCGCCTGCGGTTAATTTGGCGCAGTTCAATAGCAGCTCAGCTCAAAATTGATATATGTTGGTTATAGCTTTATTAAGTGCTGCACAAATATATGTAATTTACTAAAATTTAAGTGCCAGACTTAATTTTATTTTAAATACTTGCGCTAAGCTTTAGTTTGCTGCTCATCAATTTGGGGCAATCAATTTTTGTGAGCAGCACATTAATTTTCGTTGCTGTGGCAAGTGCATGCGGCTCATTAGTCAGAGATCTTCTAACTTCATTATAAAATTAAGTTGCTTTTATAATTGGCTCACATTTATATGCTGTCTTAATTTGATTGCGTTTGCTAAACAATTAATCATTACCAACTTGACTGCTCGTGGGCGTGCCACAAGCTAATGAACTTTGGCTGCGGCTGCAGCGGCTGCTGTTGCAATTGTTTAACGTTTGCAGCAATTGCTTGGCCAGACCTACTGTCGCCACTACCAAATGGCAATTTGCATGTGCCTCAGCTCCTTGGCTGGCTGCTAATCTGCGTTGTCGCATCAGCGGCAAAAGTGTTGCTGCCTTTTGCATATTTGTTTAATGAAAAGTGAAACGCACGCAGCAGAACGCGCTTAATTCTTTGCAGTTCCTTGGCAGCGACTATCGGCAAACTCAAATCAAGTTATTCGCATCGGGCTTTGTTGGTCGTTACCTTCTGCTTGTACTGGCCTGGCCTGGCCTGTCCTTGCCTCGAAATGCATTTTAGCTGCGCAATTAATTAAGTTGAGCATTTTTAAATGTGTCTTGCAGTCTGTTACCATTTCAATGCCCCAGCCAGAGTTCACACTTAGCAACAACAACAACAACAAGTAGAAGAAGCAGACGCAGAAGAAGTTCTTTAACATGTCTAATTAGTTGTTTGCTTTGCCAGCATCGCTTGTTGTTGTTGGCTGCGTGCGATAAAAAAATGCTTGGCACTCATTTAGTGTTTTTCTTAAGCTGAGACATAAATTTGCGCGCTGTTAAGGCAAACAGACAGAGCCACAGATGCTTGCAGCATCGCTGGCTGCAACCTTTATTTTTTTTTAGTGCCCAGATAAAAGCTGTCAATGCGCTGCATACAAGTTAATTTTTAAAGATTACATTCAAGCTGACATTAATACCAAAGCTATACAACCTTAAAGTCCACGTAAGTAAAGATAAGCAATTTTGTCAAATTGTGTTGCTGATAAGCTCAAAGCAATTACAGTGGCTATTGGCTAAAAGTAAAGACATATACTATAAAAATACATTTAATATTGAATAATTAAACGAAATGTAGCTCAGCAGTGCAAATAAATGGAAAATAAATACTTAAGCAATTATTTTAACTTGTGCTTAATCAACTAAAAGCTGCTTAGCTATTAAAATTAGTTTTATGCTTTCTTAGCGCTGCTAATTGTTATTTAATTGTTGTTGCTCTATCATTAACAGTTGCAGTCCGACTCTCTCTGTCTCTCGTTCACGCTCTTTTAACTGCTGAGCGCGCTCTGTCAATGTGTTTGGCTTAATAATTATGCCCCGGCAGCTCTTAGGCTAAAGCTTCAACTGCTGCTCGTGCGTGTTTCGACTTTGGCTCTATGTCATTTTAATGGCCGGCGCTGCTGCTGCTGCTGACGTTGCCGCCGCCGCCGCTGCAAATGACCAAATGACCAATGGCGTTTAAACTGGTTGCCGCAGCTGTGTGTGCCACTGCATAGAATGCGTTGCAAATTGCAGCAACTAATAGAGAGAGTGAGAGGGAGAGGGAGACAGTAGCTGACATGCTTGCCGGCTGACATGACTGGCCAAGACGTCTTGGGCTGCATTTTTTTTTTTAATATTTTTTGTAATTAATCATGCTGCATATATTAATGTAGCCAAGCCGTTAATTAACTTAAGTTTATTTGCACAGCAATTGCAAACAGTTGCAACAATGTCCGCCGCACATGCAACATGGCTAAATATTCATCTCTCTCTGTAGTTTTAAAAGTTAAAATTCATTTACGTTAATATCATTGCTCATTAAAGCAATAACTGCGCCGCATTAAAGCATGCAACATGCCTCTGCCACTTGCCCCACAACCCGAGCTGCTGCTGCTGCTGCTGCTGCTGCTGCGGCTTTATTTATAAGTATGCGAACCCATAATTTGGCTTCGATTGTCAGGCAATGCGCTTGCAACTTCAACTTGAACGTGCAACTTGCAACTTGCAACTTGCAACGGCAGCGGCGCACCCACTAATTATTTTAAAGTAGTTGCCCAACGCGACGACGCGATTTACAACTTTTTAACTAGATTTATTGGCAAAAAGTTTTGTGCCGCCGCCACGCCCACACCACAAAGGCCTTTACCACAACGCCTACCGTTTTGCCAACATGACGACGCACATGACGGCGACAAACGGCGCAATGGCTTTTTAAATTGTGCCTTGCCACACAATGTGCAACATTAGGTTATTGATTTCCAGAAATCGGAGTCTACTAAAGGGGCCCAAAGGTTAATTGGTTAATTGAAAGTAAATGCACTTGAACTTTTATGGACTCGCATGTTTGGGCTAGCGAAGACTAGAAGCGCAGCCTTTGAACTTTTAAAGGCAATGCTTGGGTTATGTTTAAATAGAAAACGTTTGTTGCAGCATGTCTGAAGAGATTTTGAAGCAATAACAATTATAAAAGGCTAGTCTGTTCGTTTATGTTTTAATTTAAAAGAATTTATGCTAAATGAATGACTCAATATTGAGCTAAGCACTGTCTAAAATATTTCTTAGCATTAATGCTTAATTTGTGTAGCAGAAATTAAAGCGATGAGTCCTACTAATTGTAGCTTTTATTTATAATTAATAAACAGTTTACCTGCAGTTGATGTAAGGCAACAACTACTATGAAATAATAGTAAGTTCGATTATGTTTAAATTTAAAGGAATTTATGCTAAATGAATGACTCAATATAACATTTATTATTGAGCTAAGCACTGCTTAAAATATTCCTTAGCAAAGCTGAATTTGTGTAGCAGAAATTAAAGCGATGAGTCCCTTGTACTAATTGTAGCTTTTATTTATAATTAATAAGCAGTTGATTTAAGTGCTCCAGTTATTTAAGCTACTCAACAATATTATCATCATCATTACTCAACAAAGAGCGGAAATTTTCAATTTGTGGTTTATAATTCATAAGCCCCCCAATAAAAACGAGACGCTTGCTACACAAGCTTGCCACACCTTAAGCTCCATAACTTTTACGAGTTCAACGGGCATCATCACATTAAATATACGTCAGTGTCAGTCTAGAGCTGCACACCCATGTTGTTGCCACATTGCTCTATTGGTTTGCTCTTGAGCAGCCAAAACCATAAACCAAAACTAATTTCAGCTGCGGCTCGGCGCCCAATTTCTTATGATGGGGCGCCTTTTAATATAAATCGTTTGCCATTTGTCTGCTGCCATTTAATTTATAAATACTTATAACAAAGGCTAAAGCGAAAACAAAAACAATATACGCCTTGCGTGCGCTTTGTGGGCGTGGCGCACTGCAAGCCAAATGAACGCTCATTAATATAACAGAAAATGAGCGTCTTGTGTCTTGCTGTTGTTGGCGTGTTTTAATTTTGCGCCTAATTAATGTGCATTGAGCTTAAATAATTTCGGTGAGATGTGGCCAAAGTTCTGTTTATTTTACTAATTGTTTATATGAATTCAAAGTATTTCATTTTGAATGCAATTAAAAATGCATTAAGCTTTGACAGTTTGCTACCAACAGCTTTCACCTGTTGCCTGTTTATTTATGGCCTGGCTGCAAATTAACTTTTGGCTGACAAGCAATTTTGCCAATTTCCAAACGCCCAAAACCTTAGACAAGTTAACACTGCAGGCCAAACTGGCGACGCCAAGGCGCCCAATCCAATTGAAGGCGCCACAAAAGTAAGTTGCAACTTGCCACACATTGGTAGCTAACAAGTTGTGTGTGTGCAATTGGCAGCGATTGATTTATAGCTTGCACCAAAAGTTCATTTCAATACGCAATTGTAATTGTAATTGTTGCTTAGAGCTTGATTTGTTTATTAATCGACCGCCCACGTTGAGCTCTGCCGCCCAAATGAGCGCCAAATGTAGTTTAAACTGCAATTCCGTTTTGCATTTTGTTAGCCATTTGCCATACAAATGAGCGTTAAATAGGCAAAGAGTCAACAACGACTTAAAGCTAATGCCGACGCCTACGCTATAGCCGGCACGTCCGCTGCACTGCAGCATGTGTCAGCTCAATAGTATGACAACACTACACTACACTCCGCCTCTCCGCATCTCCCTCTCTGCCTTGGCTCTTGTCAAATTTGCGCTGCCTGCTGCACTAATGACGCCCTTAATATGCTTCAAGTGCCTTGACGGGGACTTGGCTGAAAGCCATTTCCCTTACAGTTGACAGAACACCCTACCCCTAACCCGCTCTGTTGGCCAACTTACCTTTCAGCTTTTGGCGCAAATTTGTTTTCAAAGTCGTTGTAGACATGCCAAAATCAAACGAAATACTTTGCCGCAGTTGCTCAAGTTTACCTTTTGTCAATAAATTTGCAATATGCTGCAGTTTTTCTACACTATAAAAAAGTATATATGTTTCATGTAGTTTTAAAGCTAAATTAAGCACTGTGAAAAATATTTTATAATTCTTTAAGCAATAGTTTTAGCTATACTCGTAGCTGTAGCCAGTTATGAGTAGGATGCCGTTGCTCGTGGCTCTAATTCCGCGAAATCCAAATGGAATTCATTGAGTTTTATTCTATTTTATAGAGTTTATATCACATTAATAAAATGATCATAAGTTTGTTTGTTTTCAATAAGGTTTGGCAAAGTTATGAACAAACAACTGTTGGGACAATTTTTTTTTGCAAATATCAAACTTTGGAAGGCTATAGCTTATCGAATTCTTATCCGATTTTTCAGTTTTATGTCTTGTTAGACTCGTGAGAAGCATCTAAACAAAACTGCATTTAAATTTAGATATTTTGAAATTTTCGATATTTTGGCCAAAAATGTGATGTTACCCCTTGCTTAAATTTCAAAAATGAGCTAAAATTTGAAAGTTGTAATATCAAAAATTTAATGATGCAATTTTATTCGTAGCATCAATTAAAGCATAAAACAGCAAAAACATTAAAAATTGGCTGTTTTTTGGCCAAGTTATGAACAAAAATCTATTGCATTTCAGACTTTTTGTCGCTCTAATTTAATGAATTGCACTGCTGCCTGTCCTCTCTAAGTTACAACGTAGCTACGCCCATGATTCTAGGCCTTAACTATTGTCGAATCTCATACTCTTTTATTTTATGCATATGGTAATTTGCCTTTTGCCTCGTTTTGTTATGATAGCACCTGTTTCTTTGGCAATGCCACTTGCACTAGACAACTTCATTGTCTGCATAAATTTAGACACACACCCACTCATAGACGCACACACACACACACTATAATAGCAATTAAGTAATTCTCACATCGTTTATGCAAAATACTTGAATTTCTATGCAGCACATTCGCTGTCTCGTACTCCTCTCTCTTTCCCTCTTCTAGTGCCTGCTCGCGTGCAACCTCAACACCCTTTGCTTGTACTCAAGTGGCCCATAAATTGTTGGCCAAGTTTCCATTGCAGACACGCCCACTTTTCGTTGCGCTGCTTTGACAACGGCAATTACCTTGAACCCTTTTTTGTTGCTCTTGCCTCAACCTCAACCGTTTGCGTTGCGTTTTTTTTGCTCGGCAGACTGCACAGAAAATTTGCCATATCAAAAATAAAATTTATTTATATTGCACATTGAGTTGCTGCCGGGCACGGGCTGACTGACTAAAGCTCCCCCGCTGCCCGCTGAGTCTTTGCTCTAAGTTTTGTCAGCTTAAGTTTTTATTTTTATTTATTTTTATTTTGGTTTATTTTACGTTGCAGTTTAAATGACGCCAAATTGCTGCCCCATTAGCTGCTTGACTGCTGCTGCTGCTGCTGCCGCTGCTGGTTGCATATGCAGATAGCAGCAACCCTACCTTGGGGTGCTTTTAATGCTTATTTATATACATAGTAGTAAATATATTTTATAGTCAATCGTTTGCATTTTAATATCAATTTAGCATGCAGTCGCTTGATTGGTTTTTAGCTTTGCCATGCACTCAATCAATGTTTATTGACTGACGTTTATTTTTTGGCCGCTTTATGAGACCGTAATTCGTAATTGTTGATTGCATTTGCAACTGTCTGCGCGCGAGGGAGACGGCAATAGCCCATCAACAACAACAACAACTCAATAAAAGTTCGCTTGTTAGCCAAGTTAGCGTTTGTTTGTTATTTTCGCATCAGACAGCTGCTCGATATTTATTTTTGGCAGCGACTTTAAATATAATTAATACAATTACTTTAAATCAAATTTATACAGTTTACAAATAATTTATACAGGAACACTGCTTACTGCTTCTCACGCTCTCGCTCACGCTCTCGTTCTCGCAAATACATTTGCTGCTGCTGTTGCATAAAATGTTGCTGTTGTTGTTGCTGCTGCTGCTGTTGCTGGTGCTGCTGCTGCAGTTGCTGCTGATGCTGTTGCAGCAATTGCTGCTGCTGTTGCGGCGTCAGTGCTGCTGCCTCGCTCTGCTGTTGCAGCAACTGCTGCTGATGTTGCACCAACTGTTGCTGAAACTGCTCGCGCAATCGCTGATGCTCCTCAGCATCCATATCGCTGCCATAGTCATCCATATCGATGACTTCATCTTCATCATCCTCATCAATATCTTCCTCATCTTCGACATCCGTCGAGCTATGCTGCGAGCCCTCCGGCTTGCCATCCTCGTTGCCATCGCCAGCGCCGCCGCCCGAGGAGCTGCCCTTGTTGCTCTTCGTATCACTGCCGGCGTCGCCACCCTCTTGTTGCATGCGCTTGTGCTTGGTGCGACGATTCTGGAACCAAACTTTGACCTGCAATGTAGCCAAAAACATATGCACGTGAGTACGTCTAAAGTTTTGCTGCACTTAACCCCTTTGGCTCGTAAATAAATTTAACGAGCATTTTAATTCTATTTGCCTGCCCCCAAGCTGTGCACCCTTTGTGGCCCAAACCCAGCCCATTCTCCTCGGCTTATGGCGCTAATAACTCAGTAACTTGCAGCACTTGGCGGGCTAACGACCAGTCGACATGCAATCACTTAACGCTTATGCTAAGGGGTGGGTCGGGCCTGGGGTTTGTCCAATTGGGCAAGGTATTTATTGAATTTGATGCGCATTAAGCACAGCCATTCACAACAGAAAGGGTTGGAACGCCTGCTGCACAACTGGGGGCGGTTTGTTGTGCTTACCTGCGTCTCTGTTAGGCTTAGTCCTTGAGCTAGCTGCTTACGCTCCGCACCCACCACATAATGATTGCCCTCAAAGGCGTGCTCCAGCTTGAGCAATTGCGTTGGCGAGAAGGCGGTGCGCACACGTTTTGGCTTGCGAAAAGGTTGCAGCAGAAAATCTGAAAATAAAGCAAGAACAGAATTAAAAATTTCAAAATTTGCTTTAGTTTATGGCGTACTTTCAACTTGCACAGTTTTAATTTAAAAGCGCCATAATTTGTTTAATGATAATAAGTAGAAAGTAGCTAGAGCATAGAGGAAATTGATATATTAACAACGTCTGCCAACGAAGGCGTCAAATTGCCTATCAATTACCCCAAATAGTCATATATCGTAAAGCTAGCACAATTTTCAGTTACCATATAAGTAGCTAACAATTTCCATATTTCTTTTTTTCTAGCAAAGCATTTTAATGGCTTCCGCAACGAAAACAACAAAAATTTTACTGTTTTGCCAAGCATGACGGCTGCTGCTAGAAAAGCAGTGTTGGAAAGCGCTGCACAGATATGGCGGCTGGCCGCTTACAGCGTGAGTAGACCAAAAATATATAAGCATAATTTTGTCATAATCAAAATGTGATATATGCTTTAGCTTTTGTTTTTATTGCTGTTGCTGCTGCTGCTGCTGCGGCTTTGCCAATTAGGCGACATTGCCCTCAATTTGCTGCTTATGATTTCCGCGAAGCGCTGAAAGATGCCGCAATATGCGGTTCGAGGCAAAACTCATTACAAAACAATAAACAAATTTCCAGACATGTTGCCAGCACACACACACAGACACACAATGGATCGTGCCGCAGTGGTCCTGCTGCTGTTGCTGCCACAGCGAAGCTGTCGGCGTTGGCGCTGTGTCTGCCATGTTGCGGCATCGCTGATAAGGCCGCAAACAATTGCGCAGAAGCCGCTGCGGCCAGAGAGCGTCAGCAGCCTGTCCTCGCCTGGACGCCAAGTTGAACACTTTAGCGCGCCTAAATGTCGACAAAAGCCGCCAACGACGCCTCCTTGGCTCAGGCTTAGCTCAGAAGCGCAGCAGCTCAGCTCGGCAACTTGCAGCCCCATTGTTCTACCTTCTCTACACAACGTGATATTTTGACGTTTATCACGATTTCTGGAATGGCCAACAACAACAACAATCAAAGGAGCAGCTAACAGACTGTTGGCTGCATAAGCTACGTGACGCTGCGTCGAGTTAACAAATTTTCAATTGAGCCACAATTTGAATATTGATATGCTTGCTGGATATGCCAAAGCTTAGGGCTGCTCAGACCACAGACCTGGCTTGTTGCTGCAGCTTCTGTGTGCTACTTGCTGAGATTTGCATGCAAAATTACAGCAACAAAGCTATAATTAGCAGTGGCCTTAGGTGAAACTAGATATGTCTAGTATTAGTAGCTGAAAACAATTAAGGATTGTAGAATTGAAAATGAAACAAAAGCCCTGCGCTTTTATCAATTCCAAAGTTCAAGCTCAACTCTATTGAAATTGCAGCCCAACATTGAAGGATATCACTTTATTATTGCAGCTAACTAAATCTCTTGGCAAACTATTTAACTTAAGCAGCTCAACTTAACCCTTAAGACTTAAACAGCAACCACCTGCGGCATGCAACATTGTTAACCCCTTTTCGTTGAGCCACAAGCTGCGACACTTACTAAATAAATATTGACATTAGAAATTGAGCCCACAAAACAACAACAACAGCAGCAGCAGCAACAGTAGCTAAGCCGGCAGCACACAAAGAACAAAATCAGTTGCAACTTTTCTCAGGCCTTTTTTCCTGTATCTTGTTAGCAAAATAAAAACAGCTAAGTTGCCAGGCAGGCAGCAGAGCAAACAACAAACGTTGCGGCGTTGGCGACTCGGCGTAGTAGTTGTCAATTTGACACTTCATAAATGCAGGCTTAGAGCTCGTAGCTATCTCTTTCTCACTCTGTGGTGACTGCTGCGGCAACTGACAGATGCTAGCGCTGCTGACTGCCTCAATGTCTCGCTCGAACTTGACAAACAATTGCAGCCGTGATCCACTTTTTTTTACTGCTGCAGGCCAGCCAGCAAGCGTTGGTTTGACATTTGTTATATTTGACAGCTAACAATGCAGCTACAAGATGCCACTGCAACTGCAACAGCAGCAGCAGCAACAACAATAACTACGTATAATTGATAGAGCGCGCCTCACAATGGACATTTAATTATTTTTTCATAGACTGTTTTACTCAATGAACTGCGCGAGTTTGCGCTGGGCTTTTATACACTTTGGGAAGCAGAGTAAATCCATTTTTTAAGCAACTTTGCAGGCACTGTAGATTGCTTTTAGTTGGGAGTTAAGCTACTTTGTAATCTTCGATAAAGATATTGTTAATATTCTCAACAATAAAATGTATCCAAGCTCTGCAGCTGCTACGAATTGTTTTGAGGTACTTAAATCGCTTTAGAGCTTTCTGTGCCAGCCCGATATTGCCTCGTTAGTGCATCTAATATTCGTTACTAACTTTGCTTTGCTGCTTCATTTTTTATGCTGCCCGTGTGGGTCACAAAGGCACCGCCGTGCGAAAACACGCGCAATTGACAATTAATTGATGTGTCCGCTGCTGTTGCTGATTGTTGTTGCTGCTGTTGCTGCTGCTGCTGCTGCTCACACCCTTGTCAGCTGTCATTTATTTAGTTTTCTTTTTGCGCCCATGTATGATCGAAGTGCTGCAGCGCCCTTTGAGCTGCGTATCAATTGTTGTTTTACTTTTTGTCATTTATTTTTGCGCACTTTTTTATTTATCACTTACAATTGCAGTTTAGTTTTTTATGTGCCTTTCAGCTTAGCTGTTTTTTATGTACTCATGATTTTTTCATTAGTTTATGTTCAAACGCTGCTGGAATTGCAATTAATGATATTGATATCAGGGTTGCGCAGTTATAATTTTAATGAATTTATAAGTGTTAAGCTAATGCAGCATTGAGTTGTTATAAGCTAATTAACAGCTACGCTGTAGCATGAAGTAGTCACTTACAATTAATGAAATTGTAATGCCAAACATTGACATTTCCATTTTCATGTTCATAAATCAAGCGAAAATTACAGCAGTCAACTTCTAAAGAAGCAACAACAACAGCAACAACAAATACAACGCCTGCTTTTTAATGGAACATCATACAACATAATTAAGGCGTTCCAAACTGTGTTGAAAGCAGGTGAAAGGCGTGTGAGTGTGCCGAAAAATAAAATGCCCGAAAAAACGCAACGCAACGTCCAAAAATAAAAAAAAACATTCTTAACCTCATGTACTTAAACATGTGAGAAATGTAAATGGCGCAACATGAAAATTCAAATTGTAATTATGTGAAGCGTATAAAACGTAAAAAACATGCAACTTGAAAAAAAAAAAAGGTTAAACAATAATAAATGACAATGTTTTTTGTTGTTGTTGTTGGCGGCGCATGCGGTTAAAGATCACGCTGCATGTGGCGCAAGGCAGGAATGGCAAACAGAATTGAAGTTTTTGAGGAGCAGTTTGGTTTGCTTGGATGCTCCAAAACCTCAATTAAAAACGCATTAACAATTTACTCATTGCACTTTTTTTTCATAGCGTGTGTTTGTTTCTTTGTGTGTGTGTTACATATAAAAGTGGCGCCGCTGCTTGCAAGCGCCATTAATTGGTAATTTTGTATACACACCCAACTCACACACACAAACACACACACATGCACACATATATATATATATATATATATGTTGTGAGCTATTTAGGTACGCTGCTTGACCTAACGATGTGTATAATGTTGTTTAAACAATTTAATTAAAATGTAATTTGTTTCGAAAATATTTATCAAACTGGGCTTGGTACGCCCCACCCCTCACTCTCTTTTACTCACTCTCTCTTAGCCATAACGCTTTTGTTGCTGATGATGATGAGCCTGATAGACGTCTAATTAACTTGTAATAAATGTTTGCAATTTACTTATTTAACTTTAATTATAAGTTGCAACTGCCAACAACTTTGAGTCTAATTTAAAAGTAGTTACAACCACAGCTGTCATTGCTTTTATATAAATACAATTAAAGCGGTAGTTATTAAAAAGAGTTGAGCTATTAATTATTAGCAACTGAGGCTAAGTTACTATTAAATTAAAAGTTCTGCAGCTTTAATTTCAATGTTTTAAAATTTATACATTTACTAAAAGTTTGTTTACTTACTGCCTGGAAAGCGTGGAAAGATGCGTCCATGGCGACTGAGCAGCCAAGGGTACAGCGGATAGCTATCACGTATAAGATGAGGAGCAGCCACAAAAGGATGATGGCCATGTGGCGGCGCATGGCCAGGATGTGGACCCGCTGGAAATATGCCTAAGGGATGTCCAGGTGGCAAATGCGTGGGCGGCGGCGGACCATGCAATGGCCCCGTTGGCACGGACGGATGTTGCTGCTGCTGCTGTTGTTGCTGCTGCTGTTGCTGATGATGATGATGCGCCAAGGCAGCGGCCATTTGAAACTGTGCAGCAAGAAAAGGAGGTGGTGGTGGTGGTGGCGCTGCTGCTGTGGGACGCACTGGCGTGGGCGAATCGCTGCCCGTGGAGCGTGTTGCAAGTAAAGCTAAATTTGGCGGTGCAGGCAGCGGCAGCGGACGTATAAGTCCAGGTAAGCACATGGCTGTAGTTGTTGTGGCGCTGGCAACAGTTGCTGTGCTTGTTGTTGTTGTTGTCAGCGTGGGCGAGGTTGAGGGCGAGCGGCTAACCGACGGCTGCGGACTGCGCGAACGTTCGTCCAGCGAAGTCCGCCGCCGGCAGTAGATGAAGCCGCGCGGCGGCGCCGGCGGTGTGCGTTGCTCGCTGCTGGGTGAAGTGGCAGCTACATCGGGGCTGAGACTGCGTGGCGGCGAGGCAATGACGCTTACACGCAGTGGAAGCGGAGCCGGCGGGCGAGCTGGTGCACCCACTATGGAGTCTATGCTAAAGGCCAGCTTGGGTTTGCTGCTGCCGCCGCCGCCGCCGCCGCCGACGCTGTTGACGTTGGAGACTGTAGCGGCGGCAACTCCGGAGGCTGTTGACTGTGTGGCGCTGCTAACGGACACCAGCAAGGGATGCTGTCCCATCGGCAGCATATTGAACGTTTGACGGCCGCACGTGACCATTTGTTGAGCCGAATTAATTGAAAAATGTAACAAAAGTGGTCAGCGGTCAGTGGTTAACACACACACACACACACACGCACATGCACACATACACAGTTAAAAACGCGGAAATAGTGCGGGAGTTTTAATGCATCAACGATTGGCATCCTCTGCTTGTTTGACATTGATAAACTGTAGTTGATGCTGCTGCTGGTCAGCGACGAAAGCTGCTGAAGCGTTGCCGTTGCGCTTCAGTGAAACATTGACAGCGGTACTTGCGGTACGCTTGTCAATAGCACTGTCAACGCCATTAGCATTATGTGCGAGCGCTTGGACTGTCTAATTGTCAGTGGCTGAATTTTGTCGCTCTCGCTTACACTCAGCGCTTATCCGATTTCTATTTATTTTGTATATATTTTTCGGCAATTTTTGAGCTTTGTCGCGTGGCGGTTGCCGCTTAACGCGAACGCGAGTGTCGTCCACAAAAAATCACAATCACTAAACTTTGACTGTCGCTTCAAACGCTTCATTTTTTCGGCTGGCATTCCAATGCTGCTTCGCTATTGTTGTCTCGCTCACCCGCAAGCGCAGCAGCGCATGCGTCAAAGCAGCGCAGATAAATTCAAGCTAAAAACCTGCTCCCCACACTAAAAGGGGAGCGCATGCATACATGTGTGTGTGTGTGTGCTCTCAGTTGCTTGCGCTCTTTGCTCTCTTGGCCATTTTTCGCACCAGTTTATGACAGCGAAACAAACAATTTGCGCTAAACAAAACAGCATCATTAAAGCGTTTGTGGTTTTAGTGCTCAACTGGCTACGCAGTGGATAGTGTGGAGCGGCTGCAGGGGTGGTGCACAGTGGGGCTAACTTACTTACGTACAGTGTTGCGTAAAATTGTAACATGCGCTTAGAAATTGTATAATTTTAAGCGAACTAATTGTAGCTTACTTACTATTTTTACTTTATTTTATTTTGTGCTTATGTGCACCACTGTAGCTGCTGCGGCGTTAACATCAACGCTTATTCGCCTAGACATAGACGCCCCGTCGTCATAGTGGCTATGCCAAAAGGCTCAAATGCCCCTTTTTGAGACCAAGCAGCAACTGCAGCATCATTGCGCATCGCGCATCAGGCATCGAATCTTCATCATGTTGGCGGCTCAAGAGTCATACATGAAAATGGGCGGGCACTCGTTTTCTGCACCTTCAACAAACACACACACACTAACACACGCGCACACACTTGGAACAGACTCCTTGGCCCTGAGAGTTGTGAAAATAAACACCTCGTTAAAGCCGGCAGAGCCTGAGCATAAAACATGCAGCGCCAACTTCGACAGCGTCATCATTGCCATTGCCATAGGTAGCCTACACACACACTCACATGCTGTACGTGTGTGTGTGTGTGTTGGCTCCTAGCGCTCACTGAGGCTGGGCAAGGCAAATAAATTGACGTGCGCTTTGTATTGGATTTGTATGCATCTAGATAAGCTCTCGTTCTCACTCTCTGCTACTCGCTGCTGTTCCCGTTCTCGTTGTTGCAGCTCTAACTGCATTTGTGCAGCTTGCTTGTGTGTGTGTGTGTGAATTTTTGTGGCACCTTTGGGTGCGGTAATTGTAATTGGTTTTTGTTGCTGACCAAAGCAGCTGGATGCGCTTCGCTCACGCTGCCTCACGTTTCAGCATAAATCATTTAATTAGCCAGACAATGAGTTTTGCGCCTTGCAACATTTTCCCAGTTTGCAGCAGCCGCAGCAGCAGCGATGACGCCATTTGCCCAACAGCGCCTGCAGCTTTTGGCTGTGGCTTTGGCATTTTGCATTTGCCAATTGGTTTGGGAGGCGTGTTCTTGGCCTTTGATGCTGCTGCTCTATAAATTATGGCACACAAGTAATGATTATATTTTGTTTATTATTTGACGGCGATTGTGGGATTACACGCCCAACCCAACACAAACACATACACACACACAGCCAAGCTAAAACTAATAATAAATACGCATTAATTTTGCAGTTAATTAAAGACACTTTGTTTTAAATGAACAACTTTATACGCAGAGCTAGAGCTACATATGCACAAGAGCGAATGCGTTCCACACTTCCAAGTTCCACACACGCAGCAACAGCGCAGATAAATTCCCAACGTCTGCCATTGGCTGAACGCGTGAGAGAGTGAGCGCGAGAGCGAGAGCGCAGTACAATGCAAAAATGGGGCGGCTAGCAAAACAAGTTAGCGCTGAGCAGCAGCAGCAGCAGCGCAGCAGGGTGGGTATTGTTGCTGTTGTTGTTGCTGCTGCTGCTGGCGGCAACATATAAATCCAATTCATTTAATAATTGCCAACGAGATGGAGCTCATTATCACGAGTACTTTGCACGGCTTTGTTAGTAAGCGTGCGAGTGAGAGAATGAGAGAGATAGAGCGAGCGCAAGTAGATGGAGCTGTGTGTGTGTGTGTGTGGTGAGTGGTCATATTTGGTTGGCTGTTGCTGTCACTGTCTAGTTGCAGCATCCCCCCGTTTCAGCAATTTGCTGGGCACATAAATTTGGTAACAGCAGCGAATTGATTGCGCCGCCTAAGAGTTTTGCGCTAATGTCTGTGTGTGTGTGAGTGTGTATGCTCGCCTGTGTGTGTGTTTGTCTCGTTAGCGTTTTTATTAGACGCACAAATGAGCAAGCAGCGACTGTTTCATCTCTGATTTCTCTGCTGCTGCTGCTGCTGTCTGCAAGGGAATGGAAGTGGGGGAATGGGAATTTACTTCTGTTTTGTAGGGCAAGAGGCAGGGCGCTGTAAGCTGTAGGGGGCAGTTAATGGCGATGATGGCGGCGGCAAACTCAGTGTCAATTAAAGCAGCTGCTTTTGCTGGCTGACTCTGACTGGCTCTTTAGCGCATCATAATTGGCTGGACCAGCAGCAGCCACAGCAGCACCAGCAGTCTGTCTGTCTGTCTCGCTTTCGAAATGTTGACACAACTAATTGGCATTATTTGTTTTAATAATTGAGCATTTTTTTGGGGCGGCACTGTCATGGCACTGATTTAATTAAAATGCTCTATGCTAGACCAAAAGGGTAACCCACATGTCTTGTTGTTATTGTAATTGAAATGGAATTTTAATTGCGCGGATTTGTGTGCCGCTGTGGAAGTTGAAGCTTGCGACTTAATTGAATGCAAATAAATATTTGGGAAGCGCGTGTTTAGCTTAGCAAATCCGTAACTTAACTTGGAATTTGTGCGCCTCAAAGCCAGTGGAAATCCGAGATCAGCGCAAGGACTTAAGCACTAAGGATCAGTAGTTTGTCGCACAGACGCGCATATTTAATCCAATTATCGATGCACGTTGGCAATCCTTTCGTCCTGCAAACAATTAGAAGCTGACTCAACTTTATGAGTGGGCGGTCCAGGGGCTTAAGAGCGAGAGCGAGAGCGAACGAGCGAGTGATCGCAAACAGATTATTGGCATTACCGCAATTATGAGACGCGGGCAGGTCCTGCCGTAATTTCAATGCGGTTTTCCGGCCAGCAGCGTGTCCAATCGCAGCGGCTACCTGCGATGAAGTTCCTGCGCAGGATTAGCGCAGGGCCAAGCGCTAAATATAGCGAGTAAGCTATGCATAATTAATAAGCTCACTCGCTGCAAGTTCAATCAACTGTAAAAGCTTTTGAATCTCTCCCCCGTTGTTTACGGCAATTTAACTCGCTCATTTGTAGTTCGTTCGGTACGTCTGTCTGTCCGTCTGTCCGTCTGTCCGTCTTTTCGCTCTCTAGCTTCATATGCTTTTAATGCCAATTCGTTTTGCATAATGAGCTAATAAAATATTTGGCGTGCATCCCACGCTTCAAGCGAATTGCGCTAATTTAGCGGCAGTTGTCGCGCCTCGCGATCTCCAAAAAGCCCACTCGCTGTCGCTGTCAACGTCGCCGTCATTGTGGTTGTTGTTGCCACTTGCCACACCCAGCGGCATGTCATAAAACTCATTAAATAATGGCCCTCGTTTGAAAGCTGAGTGAAATTTTAATTAATCAACGAAAAAATACAGAAAAACCAAAAACAAACTCACATCAGCTGCCATCCAGTCGAGCAGTCCAGCTCAGCTCTCAGCCCAGTCTCAGAACCTCGAGCTAAACATTCCGAGAAGCGTTCACGTGTGCGCGCTGCTTGGATTCGGATTTTTACCTGGTATATCGCTAAGCCATTCACCCGCCCACAATATTTAGAGAGAAGGGTACACTCGCGACGACTCGCTTGGCACAACGTTAATTGGATTAAATGCGCTATCCGCTGATTAAGCTGATCTCTCTCCAGCTAGTCTCCTAGTTCTGGGCATGGATTTTGGAAACAATTTCCAAGCTACAAATGCGGATTTCAAGCGCTAAACACGCGCTGATCGCAGCTGGACTAACTTATGGCTTGATCTTGATCTCTCTAGCCAAGCCAAGCCCAAGCCGTGGATCAAAATACTTTGTTGCACTTACGCGGGGGCAAGCACTTTCAATATTTGCCAAGATTGCCACTTGAGCTGCATTTGTTTATAAATATGACAAGATTTATAAATCTGTATAATTTTTTAGATCGCTGCAGCGCACTTAAAATTCACATTAACCAAATGGCAACTGGTTAAGGGGGGGTGGACTGGGCGCTGTCAACACTTAGACAAATCGCTGTTCATTAATTTATTCACTCATCGTTGCATTGGCAATCGATATATGTATTTCATATGCGACTCATAATTGTTGTGGCTGCCACGCGGTTGCAATTGCACTTCAGTGGCGTTGATAGATACAAATGGGTGCAAACACACACACACAAACACACACGTTGCAGCTACTTGCTACTACTTGCTACTGCTTGCAACGCCCTCGCCTTAAAAACATACAAAAAAAAAAACAGCCAAGTGAAAAATTGTATTTTTCGTTGTTTCATATTTGTTGCAGTTGTCTTAAGACAGCGTGAAAATTACAAGCAGCTGCTGTTTGACTACCGCACAGTGGTTGCAAAACAATAGAAAATGTATGAAAGAATTTAAAAGTAATACAAATGAATTAATAAAATACTTGTAGTTACTTAAATAAAATATAAATGCTTGAATAAAATGTTAAGTAACTTTTGCTGCCACAACAAAAATTGTTTACAGCATTTGTAGCTACTTTAGCATAAGCGCAACAATTTGTATTTTATTGTAAGCAACAATTTGTAATTTTTGTTTGTTTTGCAGCCCACTGTGCACACTGGCGCCTGCAGTTGGCTGCCCGCGACACAAAAGACATTTGTCAACAGCTCCCACTTAGGCGCACGCTTAGGATTTGAGTTTTTGGAGTTGCGTTGCGGCTATTTTGACGCGTGTAGATCAATTAATATGCAAGTTGTTAAAAAAAGAGAAAGAATTTCTTTCCAAAGACATGAAAATTACATTTTTGTATAAGTCATAATTCCGGGAAGGTTAAATATTTGCTTGTGGTTGCAGCTGCAAGTGTTGATAGCAGCACTTAGTTGTCTTAACTCTTTGGGCCGCTAATTGGGTGCGAACGTGCGGCAATTAGTTGCAGCTTGTGTTGCCTCACGTTGTGGCAGCAACTGCCAGCAGCCCAAGCATCAAATCGAGAATCGAGAATCGTGCACCATTGCACTGGGCTCATCCATAATCTGCTGCTCTAGCGCCATGTTGAGAGATCTTTGAAAGATTAGATGAAACAAGCAAAGCGTGTAACGGTTAAAGCTACAGAAGAAAGTGTCAGCCATTGTGGCTGATTTAGTAACTTGGCCTATTGTTAAGCTGACTGGCGCCAGCGCCCAAAGTCAAGTTACATTTCGTTCTGATTTATTTCAGCGCATGTATCTTAAAAAGGCAATGTCACACTTATAGCAACAGATACAGATACAGCTATAGATACAGATACAGCTACAACGACTGTGCATTTGTTGTTGTTGCTGCTGCTGTGGCAAGCAATTAATTCATTTGCTGTTTATATATATTTATTTATCTACGTATGTGTGCTTCGACATTTACAAAATGTTTTGCTTAATTTGTTTTGTGCTTCATTGTTTCTGTTGCTGGGGGTGTGGGGCGGGTGCGACAGCTTGTGGGGGTGTTGCCCGACAGCTTTTCTGGGCTTGTTGCTCATTAGTTGTGCTTAACTGCTGGCGGCGGTGGCGGTGGCAACGACGTTGAGCTTCAACCTGACAGCCCCTGTGGCTTGGCATATTTAATTTTATGCATGAGTTTGGTTTTGCTTTTATTTTGACATTTGTTCAGCAAGCAACTTGTTGCTTTTCAGCTATAAAAGGAAAGTACGCTTCAATATGAAAAGCTAACAAATGAGAATTGTTGCGTTAATTTGGCAGCGTCGTTAAATAAATCAACGTCAGTTTAATTTAGAAATTTATACTCAAAAATGTTGTTGATACTTTTGTTACTTCTAATAAGTTAAGCTAAATTTATTTATCTATCATCAATTCTCAAATTTATCAATTGTATCATTCACTAATTTAATGAGTTGTTATACAGTTTTAACTATATAAATATAATATATTTATAATTGTAGCAATCTTAATATAAAGTCCCGAATTTTATAGAAATTGCTGCTGCTTGCTAACACTTAACACCAAAAACGAATTGATGAAATACTATTTCAGCAGTAATTAATTTATATAATTTTTGAATTATTTTTTATTTATTATAATTTTCTCACTCAGCTCGTTAAGGGTCATATAGCTTACCTGCTGCCCCAGTAACCCAAAACTATTGGCTTACAATATTTTTATTGTTTTAGTCGTAAATACTTTACAGTTATTTTGCTTATAGAAATGCGAATACTTTTGACTGCATTTGCTTGAAATTCCAAACTTTGTTTGTGGAGCTGTGCGTGTCATTGTTAAATTCCGAGCTGTGTTTACGGTACGCGCAGTGACTTTGCCATGTTATTGCATTAGATTCTTTTTTGTGTGCTGTGCTGGTTTCATTGTCATGTTGCATGCCTCTTGTCTGGCTGGCTGACCACACGCTGTGTGTCAGTGTCAACTGTTGCTTATTATTCTTTCATTAACTGGCGGGCCAACTGCATTTGCATTTGCATTTGCAGCAGCTCCGAAAACTGTGCCGCGAGCTGTGAAAAGTAACTCACTGGCCATATGGAAAATTATAGATCAGGTGCAGCTGTAATTGGAAGATTGTAAGTGTAATTGTTGCCACATAATTGCCACATGCGGCAGCGGCAGCGGCAGCGGCAAGTGGATACATAGATAGATGCATATACCCTGCAGTTATGAGCAACTAACCGCAGCGTTTTGCCATTTGACTGGCTGCTGTGTGGCATGCAACATCTCTCGCAGTTGCAATTGCAGTTGCAGCAATCTGCATGTGTATTAGACATGCCAACTAATTTAAGCTGCAATTTGGCCTGAGAAAAACTGAAACGAAAATGCGGGCTACAAACGGTGGCAACGTCTCTCGCTCGCTCACTCGCTCGCTCTCCATGTGGCATGTTGCATCTTAGGCAGCGCGCACCCCTTTACTGTACATGAAGAAGAAATTAACAAATGATGGACAGACGTCGAGTCGACTCGAGTGGCATCCACACACAGACACAGACTGTGGCGAGTGCATGCAAATGGGGCGGCTGGCAACTGGGAGGCAAGCTCTCTGACTCACTGTCTGTCCGACTGTTTCTCGCTCTGTCTCTTTGTCATGTTATTAGCAGCAATTTAAGCAAATAATCAGCGCAGCGCAGCTGATTGGCCAGCGGGGCGAGCTGGCAGCGGGGGCAGCAACGCGTGACTAGCAGCCAGACCCAGACACACAACAAATTGTTGCCAATTTTATTACGTGTGTGTGTGTGTGTGTTGCTTAGATTTAATAAGCGTGCAACATGCGGCGCTGTGGCTGCTGCTGCTGCTGCTGCTAGAGAAAGATTCTAATGTTCTTTTTGGGCAATGGGTATGCTGCAACAGTTGAAACTTTATTTCGCTAACTTGCAAGTTGTGCACACCCCGTTTTTGTGGCTGTGGCTGCCACATTCTGTGGCTAGAGGCCTATTGTAAGCTAAGTGTAATTACCACGGCTACGGCTACGGGTACGGGCTGGTAAATTTGCATTCCGTTTTGAATTGCAACTGTTGTTTTGCGCCTTGCCACCTCACGATTTGCCAGCAATTTGGGGCAACAACAACAACAGCAGCGAACGTTTTTCACAGTTTGATTTTCCAAGTGCTTAAATCGCTTGCATTTCATTTGGGGGCCTGATCGCTAGATCGGTAGTTTTATTTACAAAAAATTAGCACAGCTTTGCTTGTTTAGTAACTAGCGTTAAAGCGATTGCCCCACCCCCACCCCGCGCATCCAACGCTCGTTCGCTCACTAAGCTAAGCGAGCGTTTTACTTAATTTAGCAAATTGCTTTTATTAGGTTTCGTTTATTTGCATTTTGCGCTTTAATTTAATGTTTCGTTGGTATTGTTGTTGCTGTTGTTAACCCTACGCTGCCTTTGTTACGTGCTTGTTGCTGTTGTTGTTGTTGCTGTAAGTTGAAGCAATTATTTTTGCAGCCGTCGTTGATCTATTGTTGCTGCGCTACGTTTCGATTTATTGTTAAATGTTGCAATTTGCCAGTCGTAAAAAATTTAAATTTTTGTAAGCCCCGAAAATTGCAAAAAGCGTTTTGTTTAACACCAAACTGCGAATTATGCAATCAGCTTTTGTTACTTGAGCAGACAAAAATTGAAGATTGAGCTGCTTAGACTACAACAAAGGGATTTGGCTAGAGATTAGAGAGTGCGAATGATGCGTTAATTGTTATAAATAAAAGTGTTACAATATAAATATTGTGTAACTTTTTGATTTTGTTAACTGCTCAGCTTAGCACATAGCTGCAGTTAAGTTTACAAGCTCAGCAACAAATTATTACTAAGCTGTTGCTATATTAATTTATAATTAAAATGCTTGCATGTAATATTTGTATAATTTGGTATCACATTTCCAAAGAAAAAGAGTTCAACTTGCTTATTATTCAGATTTCAGAAGAACTTAGTCTGAACTTAATCTCAAGTATTGTCTTTCCAAGTAAGTTCGCTGCTTGTATTAATTGGCTGCACGCTGAGCTTGCAGCTATCGCTTTAAGTTCTAGCTCATCATGTTGAGCAGCAGCAGCAGGAGCTTGAGCAGCAGCTTGAGCAGCAGCATATCGTCTATTTATTTAAATTGCTGCCTATCATAAACATTCAATCAAGCTTAGGCCAACCCAAAAGCCACGCAGCCACATTAAATCGACAACCAAATCAAATTACAACAACAAAGCGCATGTAAATCAACACATAATAACTTAATGCTCAGAGAGTGAGAGACGTTGCTTATCCTTTGGCTGCATCTCCAATACCAATTGCCCTTGCCATTATCGTGGCCATTACCAATCCCACTGTCAGTTACTTGACTACAAGTTGAAGCGCGTGCGACGTTTTAGACGCCAACTTAATTACTGATTACAATTTATAGATAAGTTTACAAGAGCACACGCAACCACAAAAGCGAAAAAATCAAAGCCCAGAGACTTTGACTTTGCCAGTTAATTAAGACATTAACTTGTAGTCGTTGCCAGCAATTTGGCAGCTGCAAAACGGAAAGCGTCAAAATCTCAGCACAAAATTGTTGACTTCCGCCCCCCAACTAAAGCACAGACAGAGTCCCAAGTTGAAGTTGAAGTTGAAGTCTCTGAGCCTTATCAGCGCCCACGTGTCGTCGTTTATTGTTGACGATTTTCCGGCCATTAGTCTACAGTCTGGGCTACGACAATTGTATTAACTTCCTCAAGACGGGTAGCAGTTGCTTTTCTTTTATTTTGACAGCAACACCTTTGGCTTAAATAATGCACCCATTGTTAACACTACACGCCCCCAAAACGGATGTGCCGCTGTCACCCAATCGAACTGTCTCGCTCTCTCCAAGCTTGGTCGCCATATTTGCGGCAGTCATAAAATAATTGTTTGTAAACAATTTGCAAGTTAAGTTATTAATTTATTCAGCTGGCATACACAACAAATATTTTTAATTGCATTTGCAGTTTTAATAAATTCTCAAACGCGTTAGTCACGCAAACAATTAACAGTAACAATGGATTGCATAAATAAATAAATAAATTGTTGCTAATTTGTCAGTGCCTAAGCTGACTTCTTAAACTAAAGTTCTAGACTATAAATAACGTTTAACTGTCTATGTGTGTGTGCGTGTATCTGTGTGTTTGTCACAATAATTTACGACTAAAATACTTTTGCTTGTCGCCGAGCTCAATTTGCAATTTAGCAGTTCAATTACATTCGATGGAAATGGCGCACACAGTAGTTGGCCACATGCCAATGCCAAATGCATAAAAAACGAATTTCAAGTCAAATTCATTTGTAATACGATATTTTATGGGATATATTGGTAGCTCAAGCATTTGCCAAATCAAATTTCCAAAAGCCTATCAAATTTGCAATAAAATAAATTGCAGCTATAACGGCCGCAAGCGCTTGCGGTTACAATGTAACGAATGTAACCAACCACACCACCCCACCCCACCCACTTTTTCTAAGCGTAAAGGTGTAAACGCAATTCTCAACTTAAGCGCCGCAGCAAAATGTTAGCGACATAAAACATTTTTTATGGCTTTAAAATCGACAAAACGTTGAAGTAAAAGTTACACTTTCTCAATGGAAAGCTGCGCAGCTAAAGTGGAGTGGGTGTGTGCGAGTGGGCAGTGGGCAGTGGGCGTTGGGCGTGGGGGCTGCAGCTCAGGGGAGTGCTTAGGGGGTCGTGTGTGTTAAAAGCCATAAAAGCCCTGCGGACATTGCGGGCTTGAGCTGGTGTTGATTTTGGGCTATAGTTTTGGCAAGATGATTTGCACTTGGAGCGTTTGAGCGCCATTTACCGTTACAGTTGTGAAATTTACTGTTAGTGTAGCAGACAGAGAATTTATGGCCCAAACGTAATAAGTCTTCGGTGGGCTGCACAGTCAATGAAACTGTCATGGTTCGCATTTTTTAAACAAATGCTGCTGCCACAAATATATATATGCTATATATAAAACTGGGCCGTCTTTGGTTACACACACACACACACAGAGAGAGAGACGCACGCAAAGGTCAACTAGAGCAACTTGAGTTATCTCTGTAGAGAGACAAGCGCTGTTTATGTCTTACAAGCTGAATGAGTCTCCCCCCAACCTTCATTTGGGGCTGTCGCTTGTTTGTGTGTGGGCAATATTCTCACTTTTTTACATTACATATGTACCTCAATTCGACAGGCAATGGGACGGCCCCTAGGGCCTTCTTTAATTGGAATTGGTCTTGGGCCAGAGCTCAGACTGTAGCTGGAGCTGGAGCTGGGGCCTGGCGCAATTGCAAATTTACGAGCCAGGCGTCAATTAAGTATCGAATTACAACTTGTTTAATGTCAATCTGTCGTTGGCCTGGGTCTCTCTCTCTCTGTTACTGTTAACTGTCAGTCCAAAGCGACGACGACTGGGCTGCAATTTCACTTGTAACACAAATTGGCTTGAGGGCTGCGTTTTGTTGACTTGCCAAACGGGGCGATCTGGCAACGCTGGCAGCAGCTATTGGAACGCTGTCAAAAATCGCACAATTATTCAACAAATTAGCTTGTCAGCGTCAGGGCCCCACAACATACTACTAAACATGGCCGGCGCGTCACTTTGTCTCTGATAAAGCCCCTCAGCCCCCGCCCCCCTTCCAGTTAACCCATTCACCCACAGCTCCTAACCTTTTTAGCCATTAATATGCCAGACGCGCTGCATCGCGTGGGCTGCGGCTCTGGGGCAATTATCCACGCTGACAGTCGCTTGTGTGAGTTTTGACAGCCCGTTGGCTACCATATAATATCAAAGATAACTTATTAACTGCATATATTAACATTCAATTTTTTTCTTCATTTCTTTCATGCGAGGCGGCCATTGCGCTGTGACATTTGCTGTACACGCTTGGGCATAAATCAGACACAACAAATTTTAAGCAAACAAAAGACAACACACACACACACTTGAGGAAAACTCTAAAGTCTCGTTTATGAATTGACAATTGAGTCAACGCCAACGCCAACACGGCCAAAAGGCATTTAGGTAGCATGGCCATAACTGAGGACCCCCACTCTATACAAACTGTGGGCTGTCCTCAACTTCTGCTGCTGCTGCTGCTGCTGTTGTCACGTTTGGGCTGTTAACGTGTTTGAAGCGAAGCGAGCTGCAGCAACAGAGAGAGCGAGAAAGAGAGAGAGAGAGAGTGAGTAGAAGAGCGCGAAGTGAGGCTTGTTGTTGTTGTTGGGGCAGCCTTGAATGAAGCCGATTGAATTGACACTGGCACTTGTACAATTTTAATTAAACGCCACTGGTATTGATAATCGATCTTTTGGCCTAAGCTGCACTGCAAGAAAATCTTATAAAATACCTAAGAAAATTTTTAATTTAAAATGCTGCTCAACAATAATACTTAATATTATTAAACATATTAATTAAAAATGTTTCTTTTAGCATATTTAGCTTTTCACCTTTTACTACAGATGTGGTAATATTTCATTTGAGTTCATTGTAAATTGTTTAAATATAAATGAAATTGCTGGGAAGTGATTTTGGGTTTTATCTAAAAATATTTTATTAATAAATTTGTTTTATTTACTATATTTTTTTAATTAAATATCAACCAATAGCTAAAACTGAGTACATGTCAGTTCTTTTCATCTTTTATTTCAAATTCTTTAGGCATTCCTGTGACGTTGGAATAATTATTTTAATTGTGTTTTCTTTATTGTATATATTATGTTTTGTTTTTTTGAGTGCAGCTACAATCTTTGAGCTCTGCAGCTATACAGCGCATATAATATTTTTGTATATACCACTGGTCTTTTAATTCTAGGAAACTTTTAAGCCACAATTTATGCTCGTTTAAGGTAATAAATATAACAGAGCTCTCAACTGATTGAAGTCGATTGCATTCCAATGCCCAAAGCAGCAACATGAGTCAACAGCAGCAGCGGCAGCAACAACTGCAGCTGTTAATTGAATGCGTGCCCCCTCCGTTCCTCCCCTGCTCCACATTTTGGTGCCAGACTCTGTCTGCGCGTAAATAAACAAAAATTGCAATGGCAGCTTAAAGCAAACAGCAACAATTAATAATACGCACTGTAAAATGGCCGCACAAACATTGCAATCGACAATTGGCAATTTTTATGAGCTGCTGTTGCTGCTGCTGTTGCTGGAATGTTTACTGATTTATGCCAAACAGATGAATGCACTCGGTTCACAATTCGATTTATGGCTGGGCAATTAAAAGCGCATTTACAGTTTAATGCGCAAGTGTTGAGTGATTTTTACATAGATGCAACACAATAGCGTGGCATGTGGCATGATTAATTGCAAGCGGCGCAGCATTTGTTGTCACACCTTCGTCGGTCTGCAGACAACTTTCCATAATTAAATTTAAAGCGAAAAAGAGGGCAATCATAAAAAATTCGAAATGATAATATCGCACGAGCGAGGGGCAGCCATTAAAATTTCGCACGACAGTGGCAGCCAGACATGCCGCAAAGCGAATCTTCCAGCTTGTGGCATGAAGGTGTGTAAGCTTCCATTCATGCGACTAATTAGCAACTGCCGCCAGATATGACAAGCTGGTTGCTTCGCTTTCAGCGGAAATGCGATGACAAACTGACCAACGAACCGCCTTTTGGGGCTAGTGCAACACTTTCAACTCTTTGGATGCTGATGCTTATCCCAGAGATGAAATATTTGGACGATAAAGCGACGCTCCAGTTGCTGGGACTGGGGCTGGGGCTGGCCTTTGCTTTTGTAAACGCTTGTCAACTTTGCTTTGATTGCGCTGTTAGCATGCGAAAATTAATTTTTATTGCTTTCAATATGGCCAAGAGTACAAACTACTACGTCGGACCACGGGGCGTATCAGCGTTTGCCACTTCCTGAGCAGCCGCCGACTTGTGGCTACTGCCGTTTGTTGTTTGCTGTTCGTTGTTTTGTCTTTGCTCGCAGCGCATCTCTTAGATGCGAGTTGTCAGATTTCCAAGTGCCGTCGTTGAAGCATGGCTTCCGTTAAAGCAGTCGCGGCACAGATCTGGTCAACACAGCAGTTCGGTTGCTGCTACCTTTTTAGGCTGCTTATACAAATGTTGCAAGCGAGCTAATTAGCCAAACATTGCATGTGCTCTTTGCACTTGCAACTCTTGCACAACTTGCTGCTAATTAAGCGCGAGGTAAACATTTAACAATTACATGGCTGAAATTATGAAAGTCTTGCTCACATAAATTCGACGCTTTAGCTGTGTGAATTTATGAAAATTTCTCAGTTAATAAAATGTAATTGAATAATTGGCTTTCACATTGCATTGAACATGCGCGCATAGCTCAAATATTTTATGGCACTTTCCAAAGAACTATCCTAACCACAATTCCCATATAAATCACATTGTGGCAATCAACTGCAGCCTTACCTCAAGTCGTGGCAATAAAAATTGTAATTAATTACATTTACAAAATTAATGAAAAACACACAAAAATAAAACAAATGCAGAGCACAGAGAGCAGAGCACTCAAAATAAATATTTTTATAGTGCGCACGAACTCGAACGCACGACGCGCTCGCATTTCTAAAAATAAAAATAATACAAAATTAATCAGCAGCAGTGAAGAGCGAGCTGCATTTACATTTTCCCACAGTTGGTAAGCTGTAGGTGTGCTGAGGGGGGTGAGTAGAGCGAGCGGCGTAGAGAAATTCATAATTAAGCACAATCAATGCTGCGCCGTTTTGTTTAAACAAAACACAAATCACATCAAATCAACAAGCGTAGTTCAACTTTGAACTCTTGACTGCGCACTTTCAACGCAAATGCTTGGCCAGCTAACTATTAAATTCCATTACAATTCAAAAATATCAAAAGTAGCCGCCAATTACGCATAATTCTTATCAGTAAGACAGGCGCTGGACCAAGACGCTAGCGATATGACTTAGAGATGAGCATGAAGCCTCTTTCGATCCAGGCCTGACTTGAACAGAAATGTTAATTATTAGCTGACTCAATCTATATTAAAATATGTGCAATTGTTTATTTGTTTCATTGCTTTACTCATCTCTGAGCACCGCCTTTGATGAACAAATAATTGAATTTATGCGCTGACCTTAGCTTGATTATAAATTTGCGATTATGTTAACTGAGTCAACAACAATTTCACCAACTGTTTGTCTGACTCAAAACAAGTGCAATTAGGTCAACGCTTGTAAAGTGTACACCCCCCAAAATAAGAAAAAGAAACTAAGCTGAGGCGGAGACGGAGACTGTGACTGAGACATGACCGACCACACACCAAGCGCCAGGCCAGACTCTTGCTCTAAGTGCCACTTGACATGCGTCAGCGTATTTGTCGCAAATGTCAATGACATGACGCCAGGCCTAGACCACACGCATATATATGCAAAGGTATGTGTAACAGCTCCTAGCCACAACTGTGTTGACCAGATGCTATCAGTTGCTCAACGATTTTCGTTCAACTGTCTGCATTACTCATATTTCAGGCATTTAGGTTTTTGCTATGCGCCAAAACTATTAAAATATATATACCACTGCTATATATAACGACGCGTCGTAATTCGCTTGAAACTGTGATAAGTCAGCAGTGGACAGCAACTGGAGATGAGGGAGTGTATCGTAGCTTGGTCGAGGATGCGGCGGCGGCGGCGGCGGCGGCCAAAACCCTCATCAAGCAACGAGTTCATCATCTTTTTGACAGCCAAACTAATTGACGAGACGCGCATGCGCCGTGGCCATAACAAGATATATGGCCAAGCTGACAAACCAACAATTTTTTTCTCTTTTCCAAGAGTCGCTGCTGCTGGACCAACTCCAAGACCAAGTCCAAGCTGTTGTTGTCTATGTTAGCGAGGCATTTGTATAATTATGAGCTTAGCGCCGTCTGGCTTAATTAGCCTTTGCTGCATGCCCCACACTCTAGCAGTGTGTGTGTGCGAGTGTGTGTGTGTATCGGTTTCAAGAGCCAAAGTATCAATCAAATGTGAAATTGAAACGATTGAGCAAATGATTGACTGACTGACTGCTTAACTGTCTGAGTGGCGTGTCGAACAATGCGGCTTTGATTTGATTTTTGGTTTTGCTTTTGCCAAAGTGTCAGTGAAATCAAATCAATTTTAATTAGGCATACGAGCAACTTGACTTGACTTGACTCGACTCGCTTTGCTTTTGCGGCAAGTGATTAAGCAAACACAAAAGCTGCCGCAGCGTGGCATGCTAACCCCAAAAAACAAAAAACAAATTCAAATATCAATGCCTATCAGTTCAGCAGTATGCTGAGGCATTTAAATGGTTGCACTTAGATTAGAGCACGGGCCAAACAAATTTTGTCATGTGCAGCGCATTGGCGGTGCCATTAGCTTTAATAAAAAATATTACAATAAATTATCAACAGCACAATTTTGACTATTTCTAAATGTTTTCAATACGTGTGTTGCGGCTGCGGCAAGTGGCACAAACTACAAAGCGGCAACATGCCGACAAAGGCAGCACAAATTACATAATGAGCTGCGCAAAAAGAGAGGCAAGCTGATTTTCCAGGACTCTCTGGCTACTGTAAGCAGCTACCAAGGATTACAATGATACGCTTCAAGTGTCCGTGAGCAGCAGCAGCAAGAAGTCAGCTCGGCTTGCGGGTGTTCCACTTTACACACAGCTTAACTGCATGTGTGTGTGTCCTTAGCCCAGTGTAAGCCGCACGCTCAAATGAGCAGCAAATTGGCTTAAATTAAGTCAAGTATGTGCAGCAATTGCTTTGTGCTCTTTTCAATCATTTTTTTAAATGCTCGCATATGATTTTTATTGTTGCTTGAAGCAGCTTGTTGACTTTTTGCTGTTGTTGCATAATCCTAATGAATTTAAATGGATAAAAAGGGTAAGCAAACATCTTTAGGTAGCTGCCGCAGCTATCACAATGTGTGAACCTATTAAAACTTGAGCACAAAATACAATTATAAATGAAATATTTTTAAATTAAATTCATAAACATGTTGTGCAACTATTTGAGGGTTGCACACACACACACACGAACACACACACATGCTCATATTTTAATTACAACTTTAATAAGCCCAGAGAGAGCTACACGCATTCGTTGCCGCTTTGTGTTGCATGCAACATGCTTAGAATTCTTTTTGAAATTTGCGCCTTGCTGACTGGCTGGCAGTTCATTATTTGCCACTTTGTATTTAAATCCGTTTTGATCCTCTTGTATGTTTGTGGCTTAACTTTTTGGCTCTTTCCGCTTCAGCTCTACGCATACCATTGTCTTTTGCTGCCACCCGCGTGTGCATCTGTGTGCGTGCGTGTGTGTGTGTTGCCTGCCACTGACTTTTGTAACAAGATCAAACGCCAAAATGAAATGAAGTAGCAGCAAGATCAGCAGTCAGCTGCTTGCGCTCTTAACTTTGAGCAGCTACTTTGCTACTTTCCCAATGTGTGGCTATTGTCTAAGAATTTGCCGCTTGCAACTCATAACTCAAGTGGCATTGTGTTGTTGCCAGTTGATGGATTTGCTGCCCTGATCCAGTTGCACTGCAAATTTCAATGCTGCGCTGTCGGCTTGTTTTGGTCCATGAAGCTCATATATGTTGCATTATCTCGTTGATAGATCGGCTTAGATATGAGTGGCTGACCAGTCAGCTAGGTAGCTCAAATTTAAGGCATATTATTTAACAATGTTTTGCAAAGAAAGAAAACAGTGCTGAGCTAACTAGTTGCTAAAGCAAAATACATCCTTTCATTGTCGTAGTCAGCAATTTCTTAGTTGATGCTAAGTTCTGTTAAATTATAATAAATATTGCTAAAAGCGACTTGTCTTAACAAAAAACTATACTTTTATTCTCTTATTTATATACAAATATCAAACAACTTAAGCATATAGTTATTAAGAATTATTTATGAGCTGCTGCCCAAGCTGCTGACTTTTTAGACTTTGTTAAGCTCTAACTCAGCTAAATGAAATCGAATGTAACTGTTTTATACCATTTTCCATTAGTGTAATAAACACAGTTTAAATTAGTGTACATTTGCTTGCTTTAAAATATAGTTACCTATGTTATAAACCAAATAAGTGGTAAAAAGTCGTAACAATTTTTTGGAAATATCAATCTTTCAAATGCTGTAACCTAGCCAATCCGATTTCAAAGTTTCATGCATTGTTAGACTCGTGAGATGCAGCTAAACAAAACTGCATTTAAATTTGGAAGCTTTAAAATTTTCGATATTTTGGCAAAAAACGTGATGTAAATTTTTTGCCAAAAATGATCGCCGTCTTCCATTTCCTAGTGACTTCTAACTTTGAGAAAGCTATATTAGCCAAGAAAAAAATCGCACTGGAAGCGAGTTTTAGCTAAATAAACTTATGAGATTGTAAATTAAACCATATGCTGTTGTGTTGTCAATTAAAAATTCTTTAGCCCAAATTATGGTAATAAAACTAATGCTGCAAAGCAATATTTTGTTTAATTTCAAGCTTTGAGAAGCTAAAACTCAGCTTAAAAAAATCCGAGCTAACTGTTTTATAGCAATTTATGTTGGCGTTTAAAGCAACATTAAAATAAGTATACAAATGTAAGATATAAAAATTATTTGGCAAAGTTATGAGCAAAAGAGTAAATAAACATGACAATTTTCTGTGAAATATGCAACTTTGATAAGCTGTAACTTGGCGAAATGGCAACCGATTACAGAGTTTTATGCCTTGTTAGACTCGTGAGATGCATCTGCACAAAACTGTATTTAAATTTGGCAAAGTTGGAAAATTCACTTTTTTGGTAAAAAACGTGATGTTACCCCTTACAGTTTTTGCCAAAAATCGTCAAAATTTAAAAGCTCTAAAATACCAAATCTAATGATGCAACTTTGTTTTTATTATCAGTACGGGCATAAAACAGTTAAACATTCAAGAATCGATGAAGAATTGAGCAAGTTATGAGCAAAAATCTCAGCTGAAGCTCTTCCTAGATACTGAAAATTTAAGTACTGCTGCTAAATTATTATAAATACACTGCAGCGTATAACAACTGTTGTGCCCAACTAAATGCTGCATCCTTTACTTAACTTTGTTTGCATTAATCCCTTCGCATAAGCTGCACTAGTGTTGGCAACCCCTTTCACTTCATTCACGTCTGCACTTAATCAACACACAAATCCTTTTAATTTAACATGCGCACGTTGGGCGCCATTTTGCGTGCCTTGTGTCTAAGCAGCACAATGGGCACACCAAAGTGGCAGCATTATTTGTCGCAATCAAATGCTGATGATGTGCGTTGATTATGCGCAGCCGACTGTGCCACTGACGGCCCTGAGAAAAATGGCAGAGACGACACATTTATGGGGTGATTGCTGCAGCGCAAGGGGGAAGGGGTAACGATGAGAGAGCAAGAGGGTTGCAAACAACAAATAAAACGTGGCAGACGGCGAGTGCCAGGCGACAGTGGCGCAGCATGAAAGCAAAAATTATTTAAATGGCGTATAATAATGGCAGTCACAGGACACGCCAAGCCAGGATGTGCCTCAGCCTCATAATGATGCGCCTCATAAAATGTGCAAACTCTTGTCATTGTTGTTTCTACAAAAGCGAGCGAGCGATGGGTTGGGTTGGGAGTTGGGAGTTGGCAGTTGGACTTGGCACTTAGCTGCTGCTGCTGCTGCTCTGTTTGCTTTTTGGCAAGCATCCTTTCGTGGCACAGGCAGCTGACGACGACAAGGACGACGTCGCCGCAGCTTATTATAAAAACCCATCTAAAAGTGACATGGCAATCAGGCAGGCGCTTATGGCAATTCATTTGTTTAACGATGCCAACAAAATGGCGGCGCAGCAGGCGCTGCCTTGTCGCGCTAATTTCACTTTTATTAGGTTTTTGCCAATCTCTGAGCACAAGCAGGGAAGTGAAGGGGATGCAGCAGCCAAACAGATTACATATTTATGCAACGTTTTTTATTTTCCATTTCCATTTTTTAGCACACACCCTACCCCACCCTACCTCGCTTGCTAACATTTTCCATTTGACATTTGGCAAATGTCAGAGGAAAAATTGCGCACAAAATGAGGCGCAATTTACAGCGCTCGTTGTTTGTAAATTGAGTCATCTGCAATGCGCCCCGCGTTCTCAGTCGGAGTCGGAGTCACTGTCATTCTACCCCACACCCTGCTCCTGCTCATTGTTATGCTCATTTTTTGTTGGCAGCGCACATTTTCAAGTTTCCAAACGTTTACCCTCGACTAGGCATTGAAGCATATCCATGTATCTATTTCAATTTCTATTTCCAGGTAGTTGCGTTTCAAATTTACATTCACAATTTGCTGCATTTTTACAAATCCACACATTTGTTAGCAATAATTTATTTGACATCATCATTAGCTTTGCATACTAGAAATTAAATAAATAGCAATAGCAAATAACATCCATCTTTAATTAGATCCAAGCACTGAACGAAGCTCTGCTTAAAATGATTCTTGGAATTAAAGACAAGACAAGAAAAATAAGTTATACTAACTATTGCATTTTTTTTCTAGAAAGATATCTCCAACCACTGAACAAAGCTCTGCTTAAAATGATTCTTGGAATTAAAGACAAGAAAAATATGTTATACTAACTATTGTATTTTTCCTTCTGGAAAGTATTCCAACTACAGCAGCTAATCAATATAATATGTTTGTTACTTAAATTACAACATTTCCTTTGAACTCTCTGTTCGTTATCCTTGCACAATCTATGTGATCTAAATTTTTATATTATTCTGGCTAACATTGAACGACAATTCATAAATTGTGCTGCACGTTGCGGTTCCAACGAAACGAAACGGATACAGTCAAAACGATAATGATGCACGAACAAAAGTGGCTGTCAACCACAAATATTATACGTGGCAAAGTGTCAAAGTGGTTGGGGTGGGTGGTGTGCTGCTACTACTATAAACTAGCGGTGCAGTGCTATAAAAATTACGTTGATTTTATTTTCAGCAACTACGTGGAGAACTATTTCTTTTCTGGCTGTTGAGCTGTTGGTAAAGGATGGTAAATAGGGTAAGAGTAAGGGTTAGGGTTAAGGTTAGTTATAGGATAGTCTCGTTTGCCGTTACGGAAAAGTGTCATAAAAATGTCAGCCTCTTGCTTTTTTGCTTTTGCACACGTTTGTTGTTCTTTTTTTTTTTGTTTTTTGTGTAACTAAAAAGAAAACTGCGGGGAAAGTGGCAGCCAGTGCGACATTTTTATGACATTTCTCTGACTACTGTTTGGCTTGAGATCCGTTTGCTTAGCCCGTTTCTATTTGAACATTTTTCCGACAATTTAAAGCAATGTAGCATTTTCCATTTTTATTCCATTGTCATGTCGTTTTGTGTGATTTTTATGATTGTCAAGGATTAGATATAAATGTTTTATGGCCACTACAAAAAAAAAGATAGAGAACCAAAAAAAATTGTGTTTTAATATGATTTTATAGCCCTTTGTAGTTGCAGTTGATTGGCCCCGTTGCGTGCTCGTAATTTCAAATTTATAAATTCTGATCCTTAGCCTTAGCCTAGTTGTCAGTTACCCTTTTGGCGTTTACCTTGTAATTGGTATTTCTCAGAATTTAATACAATACACGCCTCCGTCCCCCTGCCACTGCCACTGACGCTCTCATGCATACTTAGGCACATTTGAATTGGAAGCGCTGTCAGCTTGAGTTCTCTTTTCTTGGCTACCAATGCTTGAAGTTTTCCACGCCAAGCGTGAAAATGCAGCCACAAAATAACCATCCATCATAATTTTGTGTGCCGCGTGGATTTACAAGCCATACAAATTATGAGCGCAGCTCATTTGGGGTTCAGAAATATCGAGAAAAAAATTGAAATGTGAAATTGATAGATCTTAATGAAAATTCCTAGAAATTGAACAGCCGCAGCATAATCAAGCTGCTGTAAATTAATTACATTTAAATGTCAGCTCCCACACAGTTCGAGTTTTCCATATAATTGTGCCATTTTCCAAGAGCCAAAAGCAAAAGACAATTCAAATGAATTTAGTGGCAACCAAAACACAAACACATACACACACACACACACACACTTGGCTTGTTGTGTTCTAAACGCCAACTCATCATCATTAAAGTCAATCTTGTATTTTTTTTCTCTTGCAGCAACAAAGAGAAATTTGCCACGTTTTTCATTGTTTTACAGGCCAAGCAAAAGTGAAACTTATATATAGCGTATATCTTTTTTTTTTAACATTTCATTTGAAATAGGCAGAGGGTACAAGAAAAAAAAAATTGCATCACGCTGTGTGCCTTTTGCTCTTTTCCTCTCCCTCTGCCGCTTGAGTTTTGTTTTCTGGGGAACACGAAAATTGTTGATTTTGACACCTTTCGACAGAGCGCACATTGTTGTGCACCTTTTGTAGCTGTTTTTGTTGTGGAGGCTGCTTTATTTCAATCTAATAAATATATATAGCTGTTTGTCTTTCGGCTATTGTTGCATTTTTTATGGTTTTCAGCCAATTGTAAATACAGTGTAAGTTATTTTTGCTTGGCAGTGTATCTGCAATTCGTTTAGTTGCTTTGCTTTGAGTGCGCAGCGGGGGCCGCTGCTCTGGGCTCTTGGGCTCTTGGACAGCTGTGTGTGTTGGCTAGGACATCTATTTAGCTGCTGGTCATGCAGCGATATCTTTATTTGCTCATTAACAGCACAATTGTTGCGTAGATCCTGCGGTGAACGCCAGGCAGGCACTCGACAATGCCCCAGCTCGGCGTTTGTGGGCGTGTGAGAAATCAAGCACTTTATAAACATAAATTAAGTAAATTACTTATGCTTGCTGTTATTGTTGTGCAATTTATGCGCATGTTTTAACAATTAAATTAACACACGCTGAACTTTTTGTCGGGACCTCATTAGGCAGCATAATTATGCTTTTTAATAGCTTGGCAGCCAACACGAGCGCCTTGTTAATTAACTTAGCATTTAATTGATTACAATCATAGAACAATCTGTGTAGCTGCCACTAGAAATTCCAAATTCAAAATTGCTCAAACAGTCATAAATTTCCAGCAAACTGATAAGACGGCGAGAACACAAACAGCCAAACAGCCAAAAGTAGCGTGAACAATATTTATGTGAATTATTTGCTGATTACTAATTGTTATTTTCGCCTCGCAAACTCAACAATTGTTGCACGTTTTGTTGCTCTACATATTCTCGAAATATATTGTAATCGAAATAATTTAAAATTTACATTTAAATTACTATTTTCTATATAAAACTGTCGCAGTATCGTTATGATTTATTCGTAGATCAAGCTGAAAGTTGCAATTGTGTGGTGTGGAATTTATAATGCCCATGCATATCGATAAGCTTTGATTTGTTAGCAGTATTAAATCAGCATGCAAAGTGTGAGCCGCTGTTAAATGGAGCACAACGCCAGCAACATAACAAAAAGCAGCAAAAATTGTGTATATATTTTTATAATACAAGTGGCAACATTTAGAGTTTGTACTAACGCCATGTATGCCAAACAAAAATTAAAACGTAAAATTCCTAACCACAAAAACTATGAATGGCAGTTTAAGCCAAATTACACAGAGACACAACAACAACGACAATAATAACAAAAGCAATAGGGGTAGCCAACGGAAGCCATATGCAGAATTATGCACACACACAAGCACACACACACACAAACTAAATTGTCTACGCCCTGGCCATTGAGGGAAGCAAACAGATAATGAGACAGCATATGGCGTGGCCAGATAAAATCCACAAGCAAGCGAGAGCGCAATGGCAAACGCATGCTCAACGCTCATTGGTGCGCCTCACTTGTGCTCTCGCTCTCACGCTCTCTCACACACAACTGCAATAGCTGCAGACCTGTTTGACTGGTTGTTGCTCGCTGGCGTGAATGAGAGCGCGCAGATACAAAAGTGCGAGAGAGCGAGAGCGCGTAAGCTGAAAATAATTCCCACTGCGTATACTTGGTGCCGCTGTTGCGCTACTCTCGATTATTCAGACAGTGAACGTCGAAGAGTGAACACGTTACGTGCGCGTCGATCGCAAAGCAAATAAATAAATTAATAACAACAAAACAAAGTGAACATTTAGTGCCAAGTGTTGCCCAAGTGTTTCGATTGTGAATTCATACAAATGTTGCATAAACGATTTTGTTAGCAGCAGCACGTTAACTAGACTAAATTAAAGCCGCCAAAATAGCCGAACTAATCGCCGCCTCGCCCGCACTTACAACGCGCGTATTTATGACTAAAATGATTCCGCCGGTACCCACCTCAGCCGTCATGTTGCCCACGCCCAAGCAGAAGATCGGCTTCAGCATTGAGTCCATCGTTGGCAACGATGCAACAGCGACGGCTGCCGCTGGCCACACCGATCAACAGCAGCCCGCCAGTCCCGCAGCCCGAGCGCAATGGACCCGGCTCCCCACCACAGACACCGCCAGCCAGCGCTGGCCTAACGCTGCTGCCTGCCACGCCCACACCACCACATCATCTACTAGCGCCGCCACCACATCATATGTTGCAGCTGCCCCAGCACATGACGCCGCATGGTCATCCACATTTATCGCCAGCACAGCAGCATGCGCTGCATCAACATTTGCTGCTGCAACAGCAGCAACATCAGCAGCAGCAGCAACAGGGCACACCAAAGTCTCATCATGATATACAGGAGCTGCTGCAGCGTTTGCATCACAATGCTGCCGTTGCCGGCGGCCTAAGTCCGCTGCAGACACGACTCTCTCCACTTGGAGATGCGCCCATGTCGCTAAAGCGCGAACGCTCACCAGCTCCACCCGGCTCCGAGCAGAGCGAAAATCCTGCGCAGCGCATACAGCCGCCGCATACGCCACCCAAGTCTGTCTCGCCGCAATCCTCTCAGCCCTCCTGCTCGCCCACACTGCTGGTCAGCAGTCCGCACAATACACCACCACAGCAACAGCAGCAACAACAGCAGCAGCAGCAACATCAACAGCAGCAGCCACCCCGCCCCACTGTTATGCATCCTGGTGCTAATCCAATGCTGCTGCCTGGCATGCCGCCTGCCGGCTTGGTGCGTCCCTTCCCCATGGGCCCAGGCGGTCCGCCACCCACACAGCAAGGCCTGCCGGACATCAAGGCGCTGCCTCCCTACATCAACACACCGCCGGAGCTGGCGCCGCAGCACAATCCGCATCTGATTGCCGCTGCACAGTTCCAAATGGCAGCAGCGCTGCAGGCGGGTCATGTGCTTGGACCTGCTGCCGCCGCTGCTGCTGCCGCTGGACTGCCGCCACATGCTGCCGCTCAATTCATGGGCAATCCTGGCATGCCGCGCGACAGTTATCCGCTCTACCCCTGGCTGCTGAGCCGCCATGGACGCATCTTTCCACACCGCTTTCCAGGAAGTAAGTAACACTAACAAGCTTTCTAAGTGGGTCAGTGACTAACCAGCTTTCTCTCTCTTGCCTCTTCCGCTATTTGCAGACTTCCTGTTGCAGCCTTTCCGCAAGCCCAAGCGCATACGCACCGCCTTCTCGCCATCGCAGCTGCTGAAGCTGGAGCACGCCTTTGAGAGCAATCAGTATGTAGTAGGCGCCGAGCGCAAGGCTCTAGCACAATCGCTGAATCTCTCCGAGACGCAGGTGAAGGTTTGGTTCCAGAATCGCCGCACCAAGCACAAACGCATGCAGCAGGAGGATGAGAAGGGCGGCTCCGGCTCGGAGCGCAACATGCACAATGGCAGCGGCGATGAGGACGATGATGAACTCATCGATATGGAAATGGATGACTGCCCCAGCGATGATGAGCATGAGCTGGATGCAAGTCATTAAGTTCATCCAAGACTAGCAAGCGTGAGTTCCTTACCGTCGAGGCGCCAAATCTACGTCCGTGTGTCCGTTGCCGGTCCGTGTGTTAAAATTAGTTACTTGTGATATATTCTTAAAAGGCAAAGCGCAAGGCTTTAGTGTATATAGCAAACTGAATAGCGCGCTCTCTGTCGCACGCACTGAGCTGAAAGGCGTCCGGCAAAAAGAAAAACTGTGCCAAACTTCAAGTCCGCAGGCGCCCCCGCCCCCCTCGAGTTGAGCTCAAAGTAACAAACAGTGCGTGCGTGCGAGCGAGACAACTATAATTGTACAAATTTAATTAGCTAAGCGTGTAAATATTTAAAAAGAGAAATAAGCAGCTAAAGAAAATAATTATAATAATAATAATCATAATAATAAATCGCGCGCAAAACACATTAATTTTAATTAGCAACAATTTTCTTGCACACTTCAACTCTCGCACTTTTGTATTGTAATTCCTGTACATCAAGTTAAGCATTTATTTATGCATATTACACACACACACACACATACACACTCAACTAATAGTTATGCTAATTTTAAATGTTTAAGCTGTAGACAATTTAAGTCAAGCATTGATAAGTTTCTCTAGTTGTTAGTATTTAAGTATTATATATATACAAAAATATGAACTACAAAATAGTATAAAATATTAAATATTCTTATGCAAGAACAAAAATATAAATGAAAAGTGTTTTTCCAATAACGCCGTCGGCAAACAGAGCTGCCACAAACTTTCACAACTTTTACTTAGAAAGGTGAATGTGTGCGGGTCAAATGTCAAAATAGCAAACAATGCGCTCAGCGCATTGTCTGATGATTTCACCAACAGCATTTGTTAATGCAAAATTAACGTCATTTAAACAGCATACAAAGCAGTCGGCAATTGTTGATTTCACTAGCGATTGGTAATGAATTGGTGACTAGATCGCAGCCGCAGCAGCTTTGTCAATTAATTAATGTGTGACATTTGGCATTAAGCTTTTATTTACTGCAAGCATCAAAATGCATTTAGTGGCTTTTATAGATTCTTATAAGCATTTTAATTGCATAATTTAAAATGCAAATTGTTTTTTATTGCAGAATTTAATTGAGCGTCGCGCGTTCGCTGCGCTGCGGAGGGGATGGAGGTGGGTGGGAGACAACTGGTTAGCACTTTCGGCTTTAGCAAGGTGTGCTAATGATTTGAGCAACAAAATTTATGATCATTGGCCAGCAATTTATGCGACAATTGCAGCGCGCGCAGCTAACAAGCTAAGATATAACCATATATATATTTGTATAGCATGGGTTTTAGCTGGGAAACAACGTGGTGCATGCATATGCAATTTTAAAATTGCAAGGGGCAAACTGCATGTAAGATGCACTGACTTGCCAATTAATGCGCTTAATTAATAGCTATATAAGCTTTAATTACCAGCTGTTAACAGCACTAAATTGTGGCCTGTGTGTGCGCGCCTGTCAAAGGTTTTTCTCTTTTCAATTGCATTTTGTGGGCGTTATATATGCTTATTACTTACCTGTGTGTTGCTACACTACGAAATGCAGAGCTTTAGTTTGAGCTTTAAATGCAAGTTGCAGCTTAGATACAAACGAGCTGCAAGTTAAGCTGCCAGTTGAGCGTTAGCTGAGTTGGATTTAAATCAATTATGCATTTTTCGTGTATACAAAACTGCGTAGCTTGAATGTTTCAATATAATAATGCTGAGAGAGATTTTACAAATATAGCGACGAGCTTGAAAAGTTGCAGCAGAATTCAATCGCTTTAAGTTTTAACTTGCTATGAGCAAAAGTTAATAAGTAGAAATGAATTTCATGCTGACAGTTCTTAACTAACTGCACTAAGTCTAGTCAGAACTTAAAACTATGTATTAAGATA
This sequence comes from Drosophila busckii, assembly GCF_011750605.1. Taxonomy (NCBI): domain Eukaryota; kingdom Metazoa; phylum Arthropoda; class Insecta; order Diptera; family Drosophilidae; genus Drosophila; species Drosophila busckii. The sequence continues at coordinate 20,669,042 of NC_046607.1, forward strand.
TATATAGTAATTGTATGCTGCAAAATATTGAAGAAATGTAAATGCCAGAGATGTAAAATATTCAAATAATTTATGAATGTGAAGATGAATTACTTCACTTTAGATATTTTTTTATTTTTTCCAAACTGAATGTAAATTAGTAATAAATGGATTTTTTTTTATGCCTGTTGTTAGTTTTTAATGAAATGAACTAAAAATTAAAGCCCAAATGCATATTGGTTGAACTTTAAGCAAGTTATGCAGAAAAGTAAAAGCTTAGCTTAAGTTAAACAGAGAGTTTGGTAGAATTTTAAGCCGCAGCCTAACAAAAATAAATCAATAAACAAACAGAGCAACACAGCAGGCTCGACATATTTTGTTTTGCTGCTCAAGTATCTAATGGATTCAAATATTTCTTGCTTCCTTTTTTTACTGCTCGCCACACAAATGAAAATTGATTCCAACAACTGAAGCCAACGCTGTGCGTGTATTTAATAAATGATAACTTTTTGTTTGCTTTTTCACTATTATTAGCTTATTGCGCTATAAATTAGCTGACTGAACGCTTTAGATTTTCTCAGTGTAATTGCTACTCATGGGCCCAGCAAAGTACTCATAGTTTACATAGTCATGCATAAATCAGTGTCAGTAAATTATATAGCACAACGCATACACGTTTATAATGCACACACATACGCATACATACATGCTGATTTCAATCGCATTTAGCCATAAAAACCAACAAACAGTTAAGCACACAGCACTGTTGGCCAAGTTATCAACACCGTCACATCCATTGTAAGCTGTATGTTTGTTTAGTAGCACGCACATTACTGCAAGATCCAAGCAAGATAGACGCTGTATGTTGTCTATCAAATGTTGATTATAATTAATAATAAATAACAACGCCCACTCGCTGCAGTTGTGTTGTTGGCTGCTCTCCAAAGCGATATCATTTCTATAGAACAACGCACATTAGGCAGCCGAAATGTGGGGGCAAAAGGAGTACGCGTAATTCTCAGAAAAACTCACACACACACACACGCATGTGTATAATGATTTTATTTTTTTTTTTTGTTATATGGAGCTACAACTTGTTTTTGCCTCGTGGCTGTTTTTGAATGCCACAAAAGGTTTGTTTCTCTGACTGACTGTGGCGCGCCCCAAATAACAACAACAACAACAAAGCATTCACTTTATGCCTTTATTGTTGTTGTTGTTGCTGTGGCTGTTACGAGCCAAATTATTTATCCAATAAACTTATTAAGTAATCCAATTTGGTTAAATTAGCTGCGTCTATTATTTTTCTCTCCTATTTTGTTACTCTTTGACAGCTGCCCATAATTGTTGTTGTTGTTGTTGTTGTTGCTTGTTTGATTTTAATTGAGTTTTGTTTTCTTTCTATACGTTTAATTATTATGTTGCTACAGTCAATACACGCTAGCAGCTACAGCCTACGCTCAGCTGCGTCTTTAACTTAAGTCTCTTGACTTGTATTAATTAGCTGAGTGAATTCTTTTTTTATTAGTGTGCTCAGCTTTTTATTGATCGATTGGCTGCTTGATGCAAATTGTCAAGAGGCGTTTCGTTTGGTCATTGCCACAAGAACAACAGAACAGCGAAGAGTGTCTGGCTGCTCACACTCGCGCGCTGAGATTTCTGCTCAGCAGTTTTTAGTTGTTGTTTGGTCTTCCAGGAAGATTAATACAGCGAAATTAAGGAAAATAAATAAATGTCAACGCTGTACAAGATCGTTATCTCATTTAACAATAATTACCCTGATATGGGATATGCTAACTAATCTGTTATGCCTGCATCTGCAGACGCGCAGCACCAACGCCAACAGGTTTGGGCCTGCGGCCAAATTGTCGAATGTTTAGTGCTTTGTGTTGTTGTTGTTGTCGTCTGGTATGTCAACGAAGGTGTCGCTCTGCTGCGTGTTGTGTTAAATTAAGTAATTAATTTAAAGCTTCATGTTGGCGCATTTGTCTAAACGAATGACTTAGGCAACAAACTTGTGCGCCATTTTGCGCTTGCGCTTATTAAATTTTAACCCAAAACACACATTTCCGTCAGTTGGCTGGTCGATATGCATCAGACTTAAGACTCGACAATTGAACTTCCTGCGCGATTGGCATCGCCGCTCTTAACATTTCTTTGTCATAATAATTCTTAAGCGTTTTAATTGAATGATTATAAAGTGGGCGTTGGCTCGCTACGCAAAAAAATGCTTTGTCACTGCCTAAGACTTGAGTTTAATTACATTGTGTGGCTAGCCTAAGCGCTTGTTTATTTTGTATGCGCCAGACGCGCTCAAGTGCTTAATTAAGAGCAACAACAGCAAAATATACAAACATTTATTTAACAATAATTTTCAATATTTTGATGTTTTCTAATTGGCTCAATTATGTTGATCGCAGCCTGTTGGCGCCAGACTTTGGCCATTTGTATGCTAAGCTGCATTGCTTTAATTTGGTGCACCAAACAGAGACATTATCTGGCGGCTGACGTTGACGTTGATGCTGTCGCTGAAGCGCTCGTAAAAGCGTCAAATTTCTCAATATCAAACGCAGAGCATCTTGGGGCGCTCCATGGGGCGTCGCTGGTTGGCTGGCTGGCTGGCTGGCGTTCTAATTGTTGATACCAATCTTGGTTATGCCGCAGCGCTTAATATTATTTGGTGAGTTTTTATGCTTTATTTCAAATTAGTCACATAAATATGCCAAATTTTATGTGCCAGGCAGGCAACCTGCGGCGCGCCCACGCGGCAACAGTTGGTTGGCCATAATAATAACAATGTGTGCGCTCAAGAATCAATTACGAGCATTTGCATTATGCATTGGATTAATATTATGGCAGCTAAATGCGTTGATTGCGTGCAGCAGAGCAGCCCAGACTATGCAATTGTCTAATTGCTTAAATTCACTTTAACCACGAGCACGAACATTAATTAAAAGCCAATTAGAATATGTATTAAGATAATTGCCTTACGCTTTAGCAGCGTAAACAAATGTGTATTAGCTGCTAGTACACTGTATTTATTTAAATTATAAGACAAGACAGTTGATTAGTTTGTAGTGCATGCACATTGTACATTAACATTGTAAAAAAAAATTGTTTAATTTCCAAAGCATGCGCATTTAGAACTTTTAGCATAGAATTAAAAGCACGTGAATGTGCTAGAAGCTAAATGGGTTTTTTTTAAACAATTAAGCAGCGCTAAAAATAATTATTTAAATTCAGCTGACTAATAATGCAGGCGAGCTACAAGTTCGTTGCCACAGTCTTTTGTTTATTAGCGCACTGTTGTGTCTGTTTAGGGTTCTATTAGTGATGTCTTATTTATGTAACAGTCGATTCGTCACACAGCTGGCTATTTAATAAACTTAGCTGCACCTACACACACACACACACACATGAGACACACATACACACATGGGGGTAAGCATTATTAATGAATGCAGTCAGCGCCTAACATTTGTCACACAAATTTTCTGTAATTTCCTTCGACACCAGCAACGCAGCAATACAAACATTGAAAATTATTGAGAAATTATGCAGGCAATCAAACAATTAAATATAAATTTGTGGTATTCACGCCCAGGCGAGCATGCAACATGCAACATGTGTCGCCACATTCCTTGACAACATTAATGCACGCTGGAAATTCATAGAAAATAACAATACATAATACTCATAGATTATCAAGCGAGCGAGCTGCTCAGCACAGTTTTGACAGCGTATTTCGTAATAAAATGGAAAATTCATTGAAATTGAGCAGCACAGCAAGTGCATAACAATTAGCAGCCATATTTGTGAGAGAGAGTTTTTAATTAAGAGAGAGAGAGAGAGAGAGAGAGAGACGTTGTTTTGACATTTTCCACAGATATTAGATTAACATCGCTTTAAAATCAAATTAAAACATTAGCTGGGGCCCACCCCTAAGAAGACGCTCCCCTCAGCTCTCACTGTAGCGTCGTTACGGCAACTGTTGTTTTTGTTTTGGCGTAATTTAGATAACAGTTACAATACACACACAAAATGCTTATTGCCCTTATTGACAAGTGGCATTTTCCGGGAAGCGCTTGGGGTGCACGCTTGACCAACTGGTCAGCCAAAGTGTCAGAACAGTTGCACACACGCAGCGCAGATCCTTTTGGTACTTTTACCTGTGTCCTGTGCACCAAAAATAGTTGTCAAGCAGCAGCAGCAGCAGCAACAACAACGCTTGTCGTGATGCCAATGATGATAATGCCAAACGACTTCAGACCTGCTGTGCGTAGGCGTATGTATGTGTGTGTGTGCGTGTGTTTGCTCTTTTTAATTGGAAATTAAACAAATGGCCCTGCGTCTTTTTGTAGCCACTTATAGTTTTGCGTGATTTGTGCCCCTCGTAGCGCACTCGAAACAGCAATTGTTGTGGTTCTGTTGCCATTGTTTATGTCGTTTTGTTGAGTTGATTGTTTTTTACGAGCGCTCAACCGTTAGGTTGCTGCTGTGGGAACAATGCAGAAATATCAATCTAGTTAACTAGAAATTCTCAGAGCTAATGAAGAATCATAAGAGTAATGAATTTAAAAGTAAAAATTACAAACAGTTAATATACAATATTTTTATTGCACGTTCGTTGCCTAAGTCTTTTGTTTGCGCAGCGGTAAAACCCGCTTTAAACTCATTTTATAAACAACATGCAGCATTTAGTACTGTCTATTGGCTTCCGTTGAATTTGTGCCAGCCTAAGCTCCCCGCCCCGCGTAGAGTTTAAAACCCGCAAGCGAAGCTTTGAGCTGTATTTGCAACAATAACTGAATCCTTTTCTCTCTTTTTTTCATTTTTGGGCAGCGCAGCATCTAATCATCTGTTGCAACGCCCACGTTGCGTTTTTGTTTCAAATACTAAGCAACAAGCAAACGTATTAATTAAATGTGCGCAACGCCTTCCAACTGAAACCCCTTTAAGGACATGGCCACCCGCTGACAGCGCAAAGTTCGCTGTAAAATTATGATTATTGCCATTATGTGCCTATTAAATATACGCACTTTGAGCCAGGCTAACCATACCTACGAGCAGCAGCAGCAGCAGCAGCAGGAGTTGACTTGCTGCCATGGCTTGTGACAAAAGGCATAAGTCAATGCTGCTGGCCATGCAAATATATTGCGTGGGCGTTAACCAAGCAGCAAGCAGCAACCCTTTTTGGCCAGCCCTGCAGCTCAAACTCGACTACAAACAATGACAAGCTGAAAATACATACAACGTAGCAAGGATTAGGAGCTGCATTGAATGAAACCTTGCCCTAAGTCCTGGCCAAGAGTGCAACAGCCTAACAGGATTGCCAAAGTTAAGCCACAAGTGCATGTTGTGGGCTAATCCCGTTTCGACTGAGAGCGACGACTGCGAAAATCCCGCTGACTCTATCAGCTACGTCTTGAGCTGCCCAGCCAGCCAGCCAGGTAGTTCGGTCCTGTTTCCTGCCAATTTCCCAAATAAATAAACACAAATTAAAAACGCAGCACAAAAATTAAAGCGAGTTCCAATTATGTGTGTTTGTCGTCATTTGAAACGCCTGTCAGCAGACAAATTTAAACTAAATATTTATTTTGTTTATGTTATTTTTTGTGTGTGTGGAGCTTGTTTATGTTACGGCTGAGCGCAGCAGCCTTGGGTTTCATTTAACTTTCTTTAGCATTCTTCGTAGTTAGTCTTGGTCTGGTCTGGTCTGCTGTCGATTTATCGCTGCATTCATCTGCTGCGCGTCCCACATTGTGTTGCCGGACGGTTTTGCTTTTTACGGCCAATTTACCAACTGAATAAAAGTAAAACGTAACAAAATCTGTTTGGGCTCAGAGCGAACGACATTAATCTCAGTATGTATTAACCAAAAGTAATTTGATAGTTTCTCTCTCGCGAGCGCGCGCGCCAACTACACAAAAACTTCAATGCAATAAAATTAATTTTCAAAATGCCTCAAGTTAGCCACGTTAGCTTCGCTTGCATGACTAAGCGTGGCTTGCAACACGAGCGAAGCTGGGCCATAAAGCAGCGAGAGAGCAACAAATATCTGTCGTTTATTTAAATTTAGCTATCAAAAATGTTTACGATTCACATAACTGACTAAATCACCATAAACACCCTGTTCAGTGCTGCCCCAGCTGCCCACACCACACACCCCCCGCTTCCAGTTGGAGTCGCCGTTGCAGTTGCCACATGCGGCGCTTGGCTAGACCAGCACTAGACGCTAAAACCTGAGACCAGCATTGTGATGCCTGCTCATCATCATCATCATGATTGTGTTGGCTGTGGCGCATTTGCTTAACGCTAGGTGGTAAGTTGTGGCAACAAGTGCCTGGCAACAAATGAGCTGCCACCTCGCGCTCGCTCACCTCCCCCCCCCCAGCCGCGCGCTTGCGCTCGCTGCTAATCTTGGCCAATCTTTGGCACTTTAGCGTGTTGAATGCGCTCATTTATGTGAAATATGATACGCGCCATAATATGCAAAAACATTTTAATCAATTAATTATACGCACAGCTCGCTTGCAGTTTCCAGCCTGGCAGCGTGGCATGTAAATAATTTTTAAAGCTGCTCATGCGAAATGTGGTACTTAAATAACGCAGCGGGTGCCGCTTAGCTGGGCCCAAGTTTTAGTGCAAGTCCCCAAGTTATTTAAATAGAGCAAACAGTTTATATAAACTTATGCATATTTTGTTGTACAACACTCAGACACTTTTTGTGCTTTTTATGCGCTATTAATATATATTAATGAAGCAGCAATACAGCGAGACAAGCAACTCATTTGGCAATCTTGAAATCTTTGTCTCTGCTTAATTAAGTTTTAACAAAAACTTTATAATTTTGCGCTGCGCATAATTTAGCTTTGCATGCGAATCGAAGCATTTGATTGCTATTCATAAAATTATATTATTTATTTGCTTTTAATGGGGCTTCATTTGATGGCTTTAATGATGCCACAAATATTGCCAGCCAGCCAGCCAATCTTTTGCTACACACACGCTAATCATATAAATTTCAGCTTAACCTCAGCTCAGCTATATATATATATATTTGGTTGAGGGTTAAGTTTTGTGCGCAGGTAGAAATATATATACACTGGGGAGCTAATGATATCACACCCAAAAAGGCTGCAAAGCAATGAAAAGTGAAATCATTGGCTCTGGGGTCTGGGGTATCGAACGCTTCTCACCTGATGCGCCAGGCACACAACAGGAGTTCGAGTTCGAGCTCTCTATAGACATGTGATTGCATCTGCCGCCGGGCCGAGCCGGGGCTCTAGGTTCACAGCTGCCACCTGCTGTGCGCTGATGCCTCAATCTTTGCAGTCACAAGCTGCAATCTCATCCAAAATCACTTAGATCTCCATAAATAAACGCAAACAAAAAGATATAAGCAAGCAAATGTTGCGCTGTCTTGTAACATTAATTACGCTTTACTTAAATTCTAATGCGCTGTGATTACAAATTATTAAAATGTTTGCGGCATGAAGTTCACATGCTGCGAGTGGCAAGTGGCGCACAGCGTGGCACACACACACATAAGGAAATGAAATAAATGCAAATTCATCAGCGCACAAACAGCGACGCCCACGCAGCAGCCATTAAACGTTGATTACAATAAATATGAAATTAATATTAATTTCAATTAATGTCAAATATTAATGTCCACATAAGCGTTGAATATCATTTGTTGCTGTCAGTCACCAGCAAAAGTTGTGCCTAAATAAACAAAGCAATGTACGCTATATAAATAGCAAATGGGGTATGCTGTTTGGATTTCATAAATAAAATGTCACATATTAAAAGTTACTAACATAAATATGTACAAATATTATTTATTGCATTAATGCACACATTATAAATTGATATAAAATTAAATTAAAGTGTAGCTAAACTTGCTCTTGATTTAACATTTATGCTTACGACTTTTGTCTATTGAATGTTAAGCTGCTGCTGTTAAGCCTTTGCTCTGTTAGCATTCACTCAACAGGGTATCATCCACATCCTACATATATTTTTGTTTTTAATCAGCTGCAAACTCAACTTGTTGCTGTTGCTGCTGAGTCGACTTTAGTCTGCGATTTTATTAGCCTGATAGTGTCACAAAACTCCGCATGATTTATGAGCCAACCGAAAAAAGAATCAGTGACTGACTCACACACACACACACACACATGCGTGTTAACATTTTTAATTTCTTTTTAAATAATTTGCGATTGGCGCTGATAAATGCCATTCATTAGTGTCCCCCCCATAACGGTTCAGTCTACGGACTTTTCGCAACAGTCAACAAAAAACCTACAAAACATTCAAACTTTCCCACATTTGAGGCTGCGCGAGATCATTAGCTGTTAGTTCAACAGCACTTTTGGAGTAAATTAGCAAATTAGCCAGCGCATCGATCGCCACAATCAGTTGCCAAAGATCGATTGCTTAATTAAGCGGCGATTTGACAATGTCAAGTGTCGCGCACAAACAAGCGAGCTATCTTTCAGATACAGCTACAAAAAGCCCAAGCACACACACATACAAATAAAAATACAAATACAAGTTTATGGCCGCTGTGCCCGCAGTCGCCCTCGAGTGCCACGCCTTTGTGTCCACATGCAAATGAGGCGTTGGCGTTATCGATCGCAACATGTGTATAAATTTTCAGCTCGATTTATGTGTGTGTATGTATTTTGTTTTTATTACTGTCGATAAGTCGTTATAAATTGGGTTAGAGGTGCGTTTCAAACGTAGGCGCCCCCCCCACCCCTTCACCCAAAACACTGGCAGCTAACATTTCGCATAGTAAATGGATTTTTTAAAGCTTTAAATGATTGTCAAGAGATTTGCATAATTGCCGTCTGAGAGCCCGAGAAATATTTACAACTCCGATCGTATTATAAGCATATATGCATGTGTGTGTGTGTGTGTTGGTGTGTGTGTGTGTGTGTGTGTACACATGTATTTAGGCCTAAACATGCGTCGAACATAATTTTAACGCCAAGTGGACTAAACAGCTGTGATCTTATCACAAATATTACTCAGTTAACCAGGCACGTTAGTCTTCCCAACGCTCCCCTCGAGTTGCAGTTGATATTTATGTGGTGTTTGGTTTAGACAGAGCGAGGCAGTCTTAAATCAGTTGACCCCAACATTAGCTTAACTGCAGTTGTTGCCTGCGCTAGAAGGAAGTCATAAACCAATTCTGCGGTCAGAGCTCAGCTCTGTGGCGCTGAACCTTATTTAATATGTCGAGCATGTGGCTATATTTAAACGGAATCTCGTGCGTACGTGCTGCGCAGCAGTTGCCACATAAATGTGACATTGACGGTTTTGGTGGCAAACTCTTCATTTCACTCGAACCAACATCTATGTGCGCATAACTCTTACTACGAAATAACTTAATGAACTCTTGTGCCTCCAAACTGTTGTTAAGGCTCTCAGCTTCATTCATAAGAGCAACAGCTTGATTGCTATTGATAGGCAGCATCCTGTTTCCGAGATTTGTGCTTGGAATATAAATGAGCTGCAGCAATTGCTTGAGAGCACATACAATTAGTTAGACGGAAATGGCAGCAAGGCAGCAGCAGCAGCAAGTGTGGCAAGGCGCCCACATAACTGCCACAAGATCTGTCAACTCACAACTCCAAGCAGCGAACAAAAGACAAAAAAAAGGCAAAACTGTAAGCGCGAATTAGTGTTGATTAAATTATGTAAATGTTGATTTTTATTTTTAAACTCGCAACTGTCAGATTTCATTTGTTCGACACTAAAAACGTTTTGTTCGCTGCCAAATGCCACAAGCTCGCATTTTACGCCAGACAGGCAATCACATATATATTTTATATATACACCATACCTATAGCTAAAGCTTTGCTTGTATTGTTGTGTTTGTTATGCGTTTTTTATGAATTTTCTTTTAGGCCCGCATCGTGTTGCAAACAGCTTGTCGAACTGTCCAAGCAAACGCGCGACAACAACAGCAACAACTACAACAGCAACAACAACAATAGTGCAGCTCGCAAGCATTAAAAAAATGTTGTACACAAGTCCATTTAAAATGCATTTACATTAACATTATGATGAGGACCAGAATGTGAATGCGCTCGAGCTCGAGAGAGCAACAAGAAGTTTTGTGTGGCTTTAGGTTCAGCTTCAGGCTCAGAGGCTCAGCGAACCTGGCGTTGGGTACAACAATTACAATTGTATGTCGCTGACTTTGTCCTTAGAATCGCACCACCCCACCCCACCAGCCTTTGGCCTACGTTCTGTTGCTGTCAACGCTGAGCTTACGATCGATCGCTGCGATAGCTTTGAAGTCGTATTTGGTGTGTTTTTAGTGCAAGATTTGGCGCTTTTTTTTGTTGTTTTTGCTTTGCTTTCAGAAAAAACTGCCGCCCTGGGCGTGCAAAAAAGAGAACGACGTAGCCAAGGGCTAAAGGCATACTTTGTAGCAATGATTGTTAACAAGAGCAACATGGCCAACATATACTCGTAGTGAAAATATTTACGAGCCAATCAAGCATTTAAGTATCACATTACAACGTGTTCAATGTTCGATGAGTTGTCAAGTCAAGTCAAGTTTTGTTTGCTTTGCTTTTGCTTTTGTTTTTGTTGTTGTTGCTGGCTTTGTTGCTTAGCCAGCCCTGTGTGTGTCGCTTAACTGAAATGTAGTTTTGTCGCTTTTAAATGCATTTTGTTTGTTTGACTTGGCCCAATAAAACATACAACAGGCTCACACTCACACACACACATGACGTTCCATATTTAGATCGGTTTACATGCACATAACATGACTTGCGACACGCTTTTACGCAACTTAGACCCAACAACGCCAAAGCACAGGTCAACACAGCACAAACAACAGGCTATACACTTGAAGAAATTCTGGCTAAAATTCTTTAAGTTTCAAATTGTACAGCATCTGCACTTTGCTGTATATACCTCTCCTTTATATTATTTAAACTAATTTGTATTTATACTCATTTAATGCTGTGCCTCAAGGCAATATAACATAATATAAAACATTTACATCCAATGCGAAATTGAATAACTAAAGGTGAAATTGAAATAAAATTTTTTAGCCATAACTTAGTCAAAATACATCCGATTCTTGAATGTTATATAGATTTATACTCGTATTGATCTTAAAAACAAAGTTGCGTTATTACATTTTACAACTTTTAATTTTTAACGATTTTTTGGAAAATTGTAAGGGGTAACATCATGTTTTTTGCCAAAAAAAAAATGAAAATTTTAACTTTGCCAAATTTAAATGCAGATGCATCTCACGAGTCTAACAAGGCATACAACTTTAAAATCGGATGACATTTCGCAAAGTTACAGCTTATCAAAGTTGCATATTTCACAGAAAATTGTTATGTTTATTTACTCTTTTGTTCATAACTTTGCCAAATAATTTTTATACCTTACATTTGTATACTTATTTTAATTTTGCTTTAAACGCCAACATAAATTGCTATAAATCAGTTAGCTCGGATTTTTTTAAGCTGAGTCTTAGCTTCTCAAAGCTTGAAATTAAACAAAATATAGCTTTGCAGCATTAGTTTTATTACCATAATTTAGTGTAAATAATTTTT